>NC_083282.1:23191695-23491695 GCF_963506605.1 Zootoca vivipara
ACCTATCCTTACCAACTGTGGATGGAGTGTCACAGGTCATGATTTGTATACTCCCCATAAATCACGGGATCTAAAGTGGGACTATGACACTTCAGGATGTTTACTACTACCCAAACCCACTATCTTCCCTAGAGATTATCTCCATGTGTTCTTTTGGTTCTTGTTAAGGAAACTCCTGGCAGGGTGAACTACAAACTCTAACCAACAGCTTTTGCCAGGCCTCATTCATCTCCCACGGGGCGACTAGGGGTGCTGGAAGATAGATTTCCTACTTCTGACAGTTGTTATTGTTGTTTAGGTCATTTAGTCGTGTCTGACTCTTCGTGACCCCATGGACCAGAGCACGCCATGCACTCCTGTCTTCCACTGCCTCCCGCAGCTTGGTCAAACTCATGTTCGTAGCTTCGAGAACACTGTCCAAAACCATCTCATCCTCTGTCGCCCCCTTCTCCTTGTGCTCTCGATCTTTCCCAACATCAGGGTCTTTTCCAGGAGTCTTCTCTTCTCATGAGGTGGCCAAAGTATTGGAGCCTCAGCTTCAGGATCTGTCCTTCCAGTGAGCACCCAGGGCTGATTTCCTTAAGAATAGATAGGTTTGATCTTCTTGCAGTCCATGGGACTCTCAAGAGTCTCCTCCAGCACCATAATTCAAAACTTCTGACAGGAGCAGGGCCAGTTCTCTGAACTACCAATAGCCTTGACCTATGTACAGATCCCAACTGGCCCCACTGTCACCAGCCTGAAAGCTGTGGACCATGGAAATGGTGAGAGTAGAGACTTTAGAGAGATATTTATATGGTTAACAGTACTTGCCCAAGTGTGTTTGCAGCTTCAAAAGTGAAGGCAACATGCATATGTAAAACACCTAGTACTAGAGATGGAAAGCACTGCCACTCTCTCTCTCTGCTAATGCATCCTGCATTGTGTCAACCCCATCGTATTTCCCCATTCAGAATTGGGGTGGGGGGTGTCAAAAGTCTGTTATGGGGTAGAGGTGGGAGAGAGACCGACAAGCAAGGTTTAGGTGTTTCTTTCCACCATCTTATGCTTATGTCCACCTGTCACTTTTCCAGTCCATAGTTACAGACTCCCACTGACCTAGGAATAAGCCCCATTGAATTCAATAGGATTTACTGCTGCGTAACCATGGTTAGGATTGTGCCGTTAGCCACTTCAGATTAGACAGCGCTCCGCTGCCCCACTGTGGTCATTTTTCCTCCAGCGCCTCTGCTAAACCACATTTTCAGACAGGTAGAGGTCTACATGGCCAAAGTTCTCAAGAAGTTAAGAAAACTAAAAAAATCACAACAAATCGTGCTGCAGCACAAGGATTTGCTAGAAGGAAAGTGCTCTGCTTCAGGTCATAGCTATCTGCTGCACAAGAATTCAGCCTGGGCCACAAACAGGACAGAGAACAGAATGGGCAAGACTTGCTGATTTAGAGAATTTCTGGAGACAACAGGCTGCAATCGTAAACATGAAGTATGTGTACAAAAAAATTAAAAATAGTTGACATTTTGTTTGGCCATTGTGCTTTCAAAGCACAGATTTGCATTTGTGCTTGTGGGCTGTTTCGTTTCTTGGAATTGGCAATTGTTTAAACTTAACCATGATTAAACTCTGAGCAAGAGCACCCCACAGTGTCTCAGCAGTAGAAGTGACAGTCCCAGCAGCTCGGCTGTGCAGCCAAAAGTTTTATATGAAAATGCCAAGTGCAGCAAGACTACATCTTCCCTACAAACGGGTCAAAGACAACGAGAGAGAGGGAGATTTGGCAAGCAGATTAGCCTGCTGGAATGCATAAGTAATACATATAGTTATGGCGAAAGGGGTTCTCTTTAATTGCCCATTTCATTACTTTCTAGACAGTGATTCAGGGACGCCATGTGTAGATGGCACTTGCTTCTGGACAAACTGAGATGGCCTCTTCATATAAGTATCGAGAAAAAAGTACGTAGAGTACACAAAGCAACTCTTTTAATCTATGCAATTCACACTCTCATAATAGGATAAAAAATGAAGCACTGGAATGTAATGCACAACTATTGATGTGTGCAGGGTGTAGCAAGTAGGGAAAGCAAGGAAAGGGTCAAGGGGACAGGGAGTAAGAAATCCAGTTATTTCAATCCAGTGTGGAAGGCAACATGAACCA
Source organism: Zootoca vivipara (assembly GCF_963506605.1). Lineage (NCBI taxonomy): Eukaryota > Metazoa > Chordata > Lepidosauria > Squamata > Lacertidae > Zootoca > Zootoca vivipara. The sequence continues at coordinate 23,193,848 of NC_083282.1, forward strand.
CAAAGGGTGGAATCCAATTGCATCCTTTTCATCTGTGGGAAGAGTTTTTCATCTAGAAGCAGCCTTTGCAAATGGATGAGGACAGATTATTTTTGCTCATTCTGCACCTCCACCTCCCACCGGCAGCATCTTCCATACTATTCTTGACCCACACCATCTAGAGCAGGAAAGGGATGCATTGTCAAAAATCACCCACCTGCCTCCATTGTTTGCAGTGACATCCAATGGATAATTGGATTTCACCAAGAGACTGCAGGTTGACAGTTTTTTCATACACACACACACACACATATATATGTGCCAATCATTCTTTAAACAAATGTTGGCACCAGTTGTAGAGAGCTTTCTGGTACAGCTACTAGTTACCTGTTAAAGAAACTCAGAGTGAGGAGAGAGATGTAATCTACAAGAACACTGGTTGCTTCAAAGGAGAAAGGGCAGTTAGAGCTCAACCAGAGCTGTTCCCCCCCGCCTCCACCCTTAACACCATGTAGTCTTCCAACAGAGCTACAAATCCAAGACGTTTGTGTCAAACACAATCCTTGGGATCTCTGATGCCTGAAATAAGTTGTTCCAAATGATGTCTGGCCCCTAACTGGCTTCCATTCTCGTTCCCTCTCAACTCACAAAATTGTTTCCAAATATAACTGCTGAAATCCCTATGGATGATGAAATCCAGCCACAAAGGCCTTTTGTGGTAGCCATTATTCTTCATCACACTGAGACAATGACTATCTGCATCCATGCTCAGGTTAGAGGCAGGCTGGGGAGAGGGATGTGTAGACCTTTAACCATCCTCTAGCATATAGACCATGAGCATATGGCACTTCTATGTCATTATGGTGGTGGTTGCAGGTGGAGACTAGCTAGGAGTGACATGAACATGTTGACCTATTAGATGGGTGGACAGACAGCTGATCAAGTGCAATGGCAGGCAGTCCAGTTCAAATCAATGGCAACCCTTCCAAATGGAAGCTCTCCCTTAAGCCTTGAAGCGACCGATGAATCTACAGGATCCAGACAGACGAATGTTGAAGGGAGGCGTTTAGTCATGCTGGAGACCAAGGCAGTTCTGACCAGGTTGGGTCTAATTCTGCCCCTGCAAGGGCTGTATAACGAGGACCAGGTTCATATGAGGTTTCTTAAATCCCAAATTGGCAGTGTTTTCGTTACAGATCGTCCTTCTGCTATGAACGTCAGCAAGACACGTCTCCAACAGTCGTATTGCAAGCTCTTTGGAGTATTAAAGGCTTCTTCCCTGTCATACATTTACAATTGCTGTCAGAAAGGTGATGAGAAATGCCACATTGCCACCAATGTAGATGAACAGCACTGTCTTTTTAAATGTATGCCCCTGTAAAGAGAGAAAGGGAAACACTGGGAATGCAACCATTTGTGAAAATGCTGAGTTCAGAAAAAAGGTATGTGTAGTCTAGAGTAGCCTTCTCCAGCATGGTGCCCTGGCGAAAATAAGGAGTAGAGAGGATATACGGCAGGTATGTGAAAACTCTGGCCCATCAGAAGCCAACTTCTATCAGCCCTAGCCAGCAAAGCCAATGGTCAGGAGGAGGGGTAGACAACATTTCCAGTTACCTCAGTTTCTCATTTTTCCACTCTAAAATTCAGTTGTCCCCATTTGGCAGCAATTTGAGAGGTTTTTTTTAAAAAAAAATCCTCATGAAAATTTATCAAAATCTTAGTATGAATTTCTCCTAATAAACACATTTTTATATGAAGGTTTGACTAACTTACACGTTTTTGCAAGCAATTTCCCCTAATACAGTGGTACCTCATGTTGCGAACGGGATCCGTTCCGGCGGCCCGTTCACAACACGAAAAGGCCGCAACATGAAGCGTCGCATCTGCGCACGCGCGTGACGCAATGTGGCACTTCTGCGCATGTGCAAAGCACGATTTAGCACTTCTGCGCATGCGCACAGGTTACGGACGCGCCAAACCCGGAAGCAACCTGTTCCGGGACTTCCGGGTTCGGCGTGTCCGTAACCTGAAAAGTTGCAACATGAAGCGGACGTATCATGACGTATGACTGTATTGTGTCTTTTTCTTTGTTATTTTCACTAACATACCATATATTCCGGAGTATAAGACGACTGGGCGTATAAGACGACCCCCGACTTTTGAGAAGATTTTCCTGGGTTAAAAAGTAATCTTATATGCAGGAAAATACATATTCATTCTTACACACACTTCCCCCAGTCTATGTATTTCTGTAAAACATTGTTTGGTTGGGGAACTACGTCACAAACTTTGGATAAGTGTGAATTTCAAAGGATAACTGCGTTTTGGTTCGCACGCTGCTTCAGAAAGTGTGAATTGGACAGATTCAGCTTTAAATGTGAACTGAATTTTATTTCCCCTTCATTCCTTACTCAGAAATAATGGGAATTGTGGTCTGGCAACATCTGAAAGGCCACAGGTTGGGAAAGGCTGCTCTGGAATGTACCACTACAGGATACAAATGGGGGGGAAACAACATTCCAAACGCTTCTCCATTGAAAGAGAAACCCTTTGCACAGGATACATCAAGGAGATGGGAATGGAAGAAGGAAGCTTATGCACAAGACTAGCCACCTTTTGCATTAGCTTGCTTTTCACTTAAAAGCACATAGGAGCATTTAAATGAGCTTGCCTTACACCCTGAAAGTAGTATCGTTCTTAGTAGGCAGCTCCATGCTCAGGAAAAAATATATATGCATATATTTATCCTCTCTCATGCATTCTAGGCTTACCTGTGCCTCTGCCGTTGTAATGGACTGCAGAATCTGTATCCTGTCATCTTCCAACACTTGAACTGCAAAATAAAAGTTTCACGGTTAATTTTTATTTAGCCTGAAGCCATCAAAGCAGTGTAGAAGATAAAAATATATAATCCCCCAAAATGCAAATTCTGAAATTAAAGCCGCGCCCACAGATCTAAATTAGAGCTACACTCTACCCTTTATGTTTCTGGTCATTTACCAGATTATCTTAAAAGCCACCAGACACAATCCAGTGAACACAATGCTAGATCCTTAAGCAGCCCTGTTTTAGATTGTGCCTGTTGAGCTTCATCCACCAGTTCAAAATAAAGGGGGAGCCGCTCGTTCATTTGAGATGAAGACGCTGTTTGAAATGAGCATATTCTGATGGAGAAGTGGGGGTGCTGTCCTTGACATGGTTCCATTCTGGAACACACTTTACTTATTCTAGTACAAGAGGCTCTACAGCAGGTGTGTGGAAGCTTTGACACTCCATTGGCCATGATGGGAGTTGGGAGTCCGACAATAGCTGGAAGGCCACAAGCTGGGAAAGGATGTCCAATGGAAGACACAAGAGGGCAGGGGAGAGAAGTGTGGACAGAGATTTCCAATTGTCCCAGGAGAACAGAGCTCAAACGCCTGCTTATCCATGGGCTCCCCTGGTGTCAGAAGCATTTACCATCTCAGGCTCAGAACCTGATCCATAAAGTAAATCAATCAGAAGTTCTTTGCCCTTCAAACCCATGTCTCTTCAAACTGATAAGCAAAGGCGGTGTGTGATGGGCTAGTTTTGATATTAATCCCTCTGGCCACTTCTGCCACATTATTGCTCCTGAGTAAAAATTATTTTATCAGGTATATCATGATACATTTCTCCACTCAATTATGTACTCGGGGCTTTCACAGCAATTGTGAGAACTGGGGGTTGGGGGGGTAGAGCAGCAGATAAGGATAATGCAAACAGGTCTTTAGACAGTGAAAAGCAATCTCTTTCATGAGCCAGGAGATCTGCCTCTTGTTGCAACTGCATTGTGTTCAATGCAAGCTAAGGTAGGTATTGGCCATAGTACCTTTGTGAATGAGGCAGTAGCCATGTATCTCCAGGAGAACATCGGTGCCAACATGCCAGGCTACAAATCCCATCATCGTATATGTATCCCATGGATCTGGAAGGTTGAGAGCTGGCAAGTCCATTCCGAGGAATATTACCACCACTAAAGGACAGGGCCAGGTTTACAAAACAGAGAGAAAGCAAAATTAGATTAGATCAAGTCATTTCAACCAGCAGTACTGCAACTTGCTGCTGTTAGCAACAAAATAAATGATAAAAGTATAAAAATATAACCCAGAGTCCCACATAAGTACAGGCTACCTGCTCACTTGTAGAAAGCAAGAGATTCCATCCCTCTGTGGTTTCCAATGCACAGACACTAAGGCTTCTTCTAGAACAGGCACGTCCAACAGTTAGATCGTGATCTATCGGTGGATCACTGGACGTCTGTGGTAGACTCTGGTAGATCACTGATTCCCCCCCAAAGAAGCTCAACAGTTTTGCCCTGTACCCTCAAAAAATGGGGCTTTCCTCCTCCATAAAAATAGTTCAACAACTTTTACCTGAACCCTTAAAAATACGGGCCTTCCTCTTCCCTAAAAAAAAGCTCAACAACCTCGACCTGAACCCCACAAAAGGGGGTAGATCAATCACTACCAGTTTTTAACTCTGTGAGTAGATCGCAGTCTCTTGGGAGTTCGCCACCCCTGCTCTAGAACATCAGCATTTTGTAGGAGTCATTCAAGTGTCTAATGAATTTTATATTTGTGAATTTAAAGCATTGTGGACTTATGAAAACACATCTTCTTTTTTAATTGACTCTTTGCAGTTTGGAAATGACAGGGAAATACATTAACAAATGTCAGACGAACAAATGAGTAATGGGAAGATTGTAAGCAAATCAGAACAAATGTCCAATAAGGACCAGACATAGTCTAACCACCAGGTAAACTTTGGACAAGCAAATCGGGATGAATACCCAACAAACAGGCTATCTAGAGGAGCTTCAAAGCCATCAGACACAATGTTTAGCAATTGTAGTCTATGCGCTCCCAGTGATGGTCAGATTGTGGTCATGGAACAACAACAACAAGCATTGATTTGATATTGCATGTGAAACCGAAAGCAATTTCAAGTAGTCAGCAGGATACAAGAGTGAAGTTCCCACTTTTGGCAAAATGCAAGATCTGCAAGCATTGGACTGCCACTTGTAGAAAGCCACACAAATTAACTTAAGAAAAGCATAATTAATACCTGTTGTTTCTAGCCATCACACAAAGTCAACATTTCAGATAAGGCTACAATGAATTATTCACTCACCTGCTAATATTCTAGCAGTTGTGCCTGTGCTCCAGTGTAACCAGTTGAAGATTTCTCTTCTGTTCCCAAAGAAAAAGAAAAGTCAGTGCATGATTCCAAACACCATCAGTGCCCGGGGTGTGAAAAGAGAAAGAGAGGATGATTACATCAGCACACACTCATTAGGGTTGCTGTAACTGGAGTTTGCAAACTTGGGGGTTGCAAATTTCTGGAAGAGGGGGCAAGTCTGGGGTTTCCATACCCATTAACCACAGGATCATTGCCCTTTAAAACTCTTGACCCGGCTGGTAATTTGCTGGCACTCTCATTGGAATATATTTATGTAACTTGAGCATGCAAGAATACCTTGGCGCTTGAGGTGGAGGTCTGAAGCCTGCCATAAGGGGCTGGAAGATTGCCAGCGCCATCAGCATACAGCCAAGATATGGATGGAAGCCTGCTTGCTGTATAAGAGATGGGTTTGGTTATGAACAACCCTCCAACAATGCTTCATTTGACAAAGACCACACTTCACAGCAGGATATAGTCATTGCATGGATATGCTATGCAAGTTCTTGAATATAGTGGTACGTTGGTTCTCAAATGCCTTGGTACTCAAACAGCTTGGAACCCCAATACTGCAAACCCAGAAGTAAGCGTTCTGGTTTGAGAACTTTTTTCGGAAGCCAAACGTGCTCCGTTTTGAATGTTACGCTTCCGATTTGAGTGCCACACTCCCATTTTGAGTGTTATGCTGAGGTCTATCTGTTTTTGCTATTTATTTTGCATTTTTGTTTTTGCGGCTCTTTCTTTTTGTTTTTGTGTCTGTGTGGAACCCAGTTCAGCTACTGATTGTGTTACTGCAGTACATTGTTTATTACTTTAATTTTATGGATCTATGGCCTCGTTAGATAGTAAAACAGGCTAATCCATTTTGCATTACTTTCTATGCCTGGGAAAGCGCACCTTGGTTTTGGAACGCTTTGGTTTTGGAACGGACTTTCAGAACAGATTAAGTTTGAGAACCAAGGTACCACTGTATTTAAGGGACCGTTTCCTGTGCTTAGAAAGCCAGACTTGGGGAGAACACCTTTATTTTATTTTTTTAAAGAATTGTCATTATTTCCCAAGTATCAAATAGAAGCACACACATGCGCAAAGACTCCAGAACAAAGAAAAGGCCCCAAAGCTACTAGGAGATGGCATAATAATTATTTCATTGTGGAGCAAATTCAGAAGACAATTATGCTATTGTATTAAGGTGCATGCCTAACCTTCTTTGGACCAGGTTTTGGGGAGGGGTGGATGAAGGCTGGTACAGCAATTTACCTCCCACACACACACACACACACCCCTACCTTCCACCCCAGCAATGGGGCTGCTAGTATGGTTGTGGCTTCGCTGCTCCATCCTTCCCCACCAATTCCCAGGGCATCGGACTTAAAGCATATTAGAAATAATAATAATAATAATAATAATAATAATAATAATAATAATAATAATAATAATTTATTTATACCCCGCCCATCTGGCTGGGTTTCCCCAGCCACTCTGGGCGGCTTCCAATAGAAATATTAGAATACACCAATTTCTTAAAGATTAAAAGCTTCCCTAACTGGGCTGCCTTCAGATGTCCTCTAAAAGTCTGGTAGTTGTTTTTCTCTTTGACATCTAGTGGGAGGGCGTTCCACAGGGCAGGTGCCACTAGCGAGAAGGCCCTCTGCCTGGTTCCCTGTTACTTGGCTTCTCGCAGTGAGGGAACCGCCAGAAGGCCCTCAGCACTGGACCTCAGTGTCCAGGCAGAGCAATGGAGGTGGAGACGCTCCTTCAGGTATAACTGACAAGTCCCCAGATTTTTGAATCGTTAATTGTTTTCCATAATTATCACATATTGAGCTGGAAGTGTCCATCTACCATCATTCATTAGCCTTCTCGTCTCTCAAGGTAGCCATGAATATTAGCAGACAAGATAATGACTCCCAAACATACATATCCAAGCATCCCAGCCGCCCCAAGACTTCTGGCACCTAACTGTTTGTTTGTTTGTTTGTTTGTTTGTTTGTTGTTTCAACCATCACAGCCATATCAACCACCAGACATACATCCTATAAAATACAGTGGTACCTTGGGTTGCAAACAGTCCTGCTTACGAACTCCACAAACCCGGAAGTAGGTGTCCCGGGTTGTGAACTTTGCCCCGGGATATGAACGCAATCTGCTTCCGGGGCCACAGGAGGCTTATGTAGGGAATGCACCCCTTGGGTTAAGAACGGACTTCTGGAACGAATTAAGTTCGTAACCCGAGGTACCACTATATATACATCAGGTGTCTTATATAACAAATCAAGAACAAACTTAGTTCTTGGTTCTCAACTTTGTGACTCTTTTATAGGTAACGGGAAAGAACAGTGTCAGAACACGAAATTTTTAACATAGCCACACATGGGGAGTTACATTGTTGAATAAAAGCATCAAGCTTATGTAATGTCACTTACATCGCTCCAGCCTCCCCGGTATAAAAATGGAAGAATGAAAGATGCGCCTGTAAGCAGTACTGTCATCACCATTAGGGCACGATGGACCTATCGATAAAAAGTTAGTTATTTTAAAGAAAATAGCTTAGTTCAATAGAAGCCAGAGACTCGTTCTTATGCAAAATTCTAGTAACAAGGAACATGGTGGAAGAAAAGCAATCCGTTTAGAATAAAACTGGAGCCTATGCTCTTAAGGAATACACAAAAGGATTTGAGGGAAATCTCACAGAGGGTTGGATTGCAGGACCTTAGAGATCCCTTCCAACTATTATGATTCCTAGCACATCACTTGAAAGCCATCTTCTGGCTTTTCCTCCCACCTGAAACCAGATCTCTTCTCCAAACAGCAATGAATTAGGCCAGACAGGCTTGAAGAATCGGGCAACGATCACACCGATGCTAACAGTGGTCATCCATGCAATGAACATTAATGCACCTGAAAAAGGAGGACACAAAAGGTTCTTGCAAAGAGCTATATAAGTTGCAAAGTAGCCACGATTTAAAAATAACATCAATGTTCACTTTTATGGCTTCAGACATTCAAAGAGCACTTTTCAAGCCGTTATGGTTTCTTTCATCCCCAGCCTGAAATATCAGAAGCTGTTCTTGCACTGCTTCCTATAAAGATGGTATAAATGTTTGCACACCTTCTTCCTCTGAGAAGTTTTTGTGTAGAAAACACAGGGTGTTGCCTGTAAGAGGTCCCACCCAGTGATTTCCGTCGTCGTCCCCTAGCTTCCCATACAGAACTAAAAAGCTTTGAAAGTTCACCTCTTACAGATGCTGCAAGAAGACCCCGCCACCCCAGCTACAAGCCATTGGACCACAGGAGACCTAGCCCATCCTTGCATATGAAACAGAGCATTAGCTTGCCATGAATCTTGATGAGGAGCGGGGAGCGGGATCCTCCAATATCCTTTCCCGGTCCTGTAACGTTAAACTTTCCATCTGTGATCAGAGGCTGCCTGTAGTGTTTATGGATCATACCTCCTGCACAAGAGATGAAGAATAGATGACATGTTAATGGCAAAGGAAGGGTAGGGAGAATTATCTGCATCCTTCTTTAAACGTATGGGACTGCGAAATAGGTTTGGCTAAGAGGTTAGGGATTGGCTCAAGATCACCTAGTGAGCTCTGCAGCAAAGTAAGGATTTGAATCCAAGTTGGTGGACCTGTAAAAGGGTAAAAAGAGTATTGGGAAATAATTTATAATGAATTGGAAAAAAGTTTGAAAGTACTTTCCCAAAAAAACTAACAGCAGAGTCCTTTTTGTTGGGGATAATTCAGATGCAAATTCCCAGGTGTCAAAAAAGGCTATTTATGTACGCCACTACTGCGACCCGTGTTTTGTTAGCCCCAAAATGGAAAACGAGCAAGGTCCCAACTAAAGAAGAATGGCAACTCAAACTGATGGAATATGCACAGCTTGCAGGTCTAACATATAGAATAAGAGAACAAGAAGAACATACGTTTAAAGAAGATTGGAAAATGTTTGCTGAATATATAGGGGGAAACTGTGTACACTTGGAAACATTGGCAGCATTAAGATTCAGCAGTGTAAACAAGTCTTGCTGGATGTATTAATGGAATACTGAATGGTTTAGTTTATGTAAAATATGCAGGAATTAATGATATGCAGATTGAACCATGGAAAGAGAAGAAGGCAAGTCATTGATATTTTAAGGTTGTTTATTGAATATTTTAAATTGCAAAATGGAAAACTTAATAAAAATTACACACACACACACACACAGATTTGAATCCAAGTCACTCCAAGAGGGCTCCTTTGCCTAACCACAGCCCATAACCAGTAAAGGAACCTTAAGGATTTTTGTCACTTTTCTTTCAGTTCCAAACTTACCTTCACTGACTTCCCCATCTGCCATAAATATATAGTAGTTTGCATCAAGATTAAACCTCCCTTGAAGAGCAGGAAAGCGAATTCTCCTTCTGAAAGAACACTGAATAAGGCCATCAGCCATTCTCCATGACATTTCATCCAGAGCAGGCTGGGGGGGGGGAAATAAATCAATGCCAATTTAACATGTCTACCTTCAAATCTGAATGACCACAAATATAGGTGGTTCTTCTTCTTCTCCTTACATGTCTAGTGCTGCCATCAAAAGCTTATTGGCTTATCAGAACAAACATTCCGGATCAAGGGCATAGCCAGGATTTTTGTCGCAGGGGTGACAGAACCTTGGTTTGCTATGTATTTTTTATTGATTTTTATTGATTGGGTGGGGGAGGCAGCTAGGGCCCATGTTCCTGATCCAAACTGGCTGGATTTTAGGAAGCAACCACAGTGCATTTGAGAGAACCAATGTATTTCTATTGCTAAATTTGGTGTACCTACATAGTGATTTCTCAGCATCACCCTACCAAGAGCCATGGGGATCAGAGTCATTTTTGAAAGCTCAGAATCCACCATACCCATGCTCTGTGGGCAAGAAACTCTTTACCGTTATATTGGAGTGGGTGAGCTGAAAAACGTTTATTCAGATGAAGAATTGGAAGTTCCTTCATTTCTTAACTTTTCTTTTCCTTCCTTCCTTCCTTCCTTCCTTCCTTCCTTTCTTCTCTTCTGCATCATTGTTTTTATTTTACTTAGATTAACGTTTCAGTTTGGACAGAAAAGATATTTGATAATAATCTTTGTATCTCTCTTTATAAAATCTAATAAAAAATTATTTTTTTAAAAAAGAGAGAGGAACTCTTTCCCAAGTGCAATGGAGATCAGACACAAATAAAAGCTGGATCCATGTGCCACCTACCACGCCACCTACAAAGGTGCCTCAGGCTGTGTACACAACATATATTTAAAGCACATGATTTCACCCAAAGAAGGCTAGTGTAATTTAAATATTGGTGTTAACTGCATTAACTGTGCTTAGGTCTGTCTCTCCAGTTGCCCTTCCCCTGGGTCTGATTTCTGTGATGGGCCTCCTGAAACAGCTTGAAGCTGCAGGATTCTGAAATGACTCATTTCACCACCACCACCACCCTTTCTCACTAGAGGGAGAAGTGAGTTTTTTGAGCATGTGTGTATGTTGGCTGATATATATAGCCAGAAGCAACCAGCAGCGTTGCATGCAGTTTGAGTCTCTTTGCCATTTTTCCCTCAGCCTCCTAAGATGAGGTTACTGTACTTAGTTTAAACAAACAAAATTCTTCCAGTAGCACCTTAGAGACCAACTAAGTTTGTCGTTGGTATGAGCTTTCGTGGGCATGCACACTTCTTCAGATACTTCTTCAGGTATCTGAAGAAGTGTGCATGCACACAAAAGCTCATAAATGACAAACTTAGTTGGTCTCTAAGGTGCTACTGGAAGGGGGGGGGAATTATTTTGTTTCGACTACACCAGACCAACACCTGTAACTGTACTTAGTTTGTTAGCGGTGTGTAGGTTACAATGTATCAGAATCTCCTAACTGCATTCATGTAACGTGAATCTTGATGATTTGCGGCAATAAAATGCTTTGCTTTGAACTATGTGGGCAAAGAGTTTTCTTCAACATCAACTCTGAAACGCCCCGACAACATAAAAGGGCAAAGATCCCAAAGCTTTGCTGTGTTGTTCTGCTAATTACACTGGTATAGGTGCGATCTTAAAATGTTATCAAAGAATCCTGGACACTGTAGTTGGTTAAGGGTGCAGTGAATTGTGAGTAATGTACCAATTCCCAGGATTCTTTGGGGAAAGCCAAAGAAGCCAACATGTGTAGGACGGTCATTGTCTACCATAGGAACATGATGGATTCAATCCTATAATTGGCATTTAAAAATAAAAAAGTGTCCAAGGAACAAATTTTGGGAAACAAAAGACAAGCTTGTTAAAGCCTCAATGACACACTGGGCAATAGATATAGGACACTATACAGATTTTAACCTCTGGGGAAAACTCTGGAAAAGTGACTTGAAGTTTACAGCATGTTATTCTTTGAAGGAGAACTACCTGAAAATGATTCACAGGTGGTATTTAACTCCGAGTAGGCTTGCTAAGATGTGTAAGTCTGAATCAGATAAGTGCTGGAGATGCAAAGAGGTGGAGGGAACATTATTTCATATGTGGTGGACTTGTAAAAGGGTAAAAGAGTACTGGGAAATTATCCATAATGAATTGAGGGGGGGGGGAGTTTAAGAGTACTTTCCCCCAAAAAACCAGAGTCCTTTCTGTCGGGGATAATTCAGACTGAAATTCCCAGGTGTCAAAAAAGGTTATTTCTGTATGCTACTACTGCGGCCCGTGTTTTGTTAGCCCCAAAATGGAAAACGAGATAGGTCTCACCTAAAGCAGAATGGCAACTTAAGCTGACAGAATATGCACAACTCACAGGCTTAACATATAGAATAAAAGAACAAGAAGAACATATGTGTAAACAACTGTGTAAACAAGTTTTGATGGATGCAGTAATGGAATACTGAGTGGTATAGTTTTTGTAAAATATGCAAAGATTTATGATATGTAACATGAACCATGGAAAGAAAAGAAGGGAAGTCACTGATATCTTAAGGATGTAAAATCTTAAGGATGTAAAAAGAGTATTTTAAATTGCAAAACAGAAATAAAATATTAATAAATATATATATATCTCAAAACACAAATACCTCTGAATCAAAATCTGGATAAGCACGTCCAGTTAAAGAAGCTGTCTTGATGTCAACGTGGTGACTGTCACTAATGCAGAGATAGGCATCGTCACCACCACCCTGCAAATAACGTCAAAGAGATTGTTAAATGGCATTTCCAGGCAGGCAGGCAGCTCTCCATGTCTGCACGGGCCCTGGCTACACAGCCAAGACAAATGGGCGTTCATGAAAGCCTATCCAGAATTGGCTCACCATTTAAGGACACATTCACTGAAGTTCCTATTTTAACAACCCCATAGAGTCAATTCAGCTTTAACTTGCACAGGTAGTAAGGGGCTGCAAACTCTGGCAGCAACATGATGCAAGCCCCTAGGTCCTAAGACAGGCATCCCCAAACTTTGGCCCTCCAGATGTTTTGGACTACAATTCCCATCTTCCCCAACCACTGGTCCTGTTAGCTAGGGATCATGGGAGTTGTAGGCCAAAACATCTGGAGGGCCGCACTTTGGGGATGCCTGTCCTAGGAGTTTGGGAGCACATACAAAAATGAGCTCTCAGGATCTGTCCTACCACCAATACAAAGAACAGCACGTCGGAAGACTTTATTCGCCACTCTTGTAAAAACCCCTTCATTCAAGCAGATCCCTGTATGCTATACAAAACAAAATCGATTTGATAAAGTATGTTATCAATGAAATGTGCTTTGTACATCTCATACTTATCCAATATTGGTGCGAGCAGTCATGCAGTTGGAAATGCGTGTTTGCCCTGGATACTCATGGAAGGGAACTTCTAAGTAATTGCAGCTCCCTTGCTCAAGTATATTCTGGCTTTTTTATGGTTCATTCTTATTTCTAGTTTTAGGATTATGCCCAGAAGACTATGCAAATTCCCCAGATTGGCAGTAGGATCCGACTGGAAAATAATGTTTACGAACCATCCACTGGTCATGAGACAGTGCAAATGCAATATAGCCATCGCTAGGACCACTCATTTCCACCACAATCAAGTCAAGATGGTCTCGTTTGAAAGACAGAAAGAAGCAGTCACGGGCTCCAGGATCGCAGTCGGAAGGGTTTCTCACACAGAACTTGTTGCTGCCACAGTCCGATGCACTGAACTAAGGAAGACAAGAAGCCAAATTGCATTACCTAATAGATCACTACTTGAGAAATGGCTGACGTTCTGGAAAATGCACTCGCGCCGTTGCAGGATTTTAAGGGGAAACCGTTTCCCACAACCTCAGATTTCTACCCAGCAATTACATTTAGTTTCTCTGGCCATTATTAAGCTGCAAGCCTCAAACTGACATCATTCAAACTCTGTAATTTTGGGTGCAAACTACAATCCCACTCTTGTCTTAGTCAGGCAGCTATGTTAATTGTTCGAAACTTTGCATTAGCTGGAGTATAATTAAAGGCTTTCTGAATCATACCAAACTGCTCCAGATAATTACACAAGATCTGTAAAGATTAAAAAGGAGGTCCATGTGGATTTTAATGAGGAGAAAGAATGGAAAACAGTCTGTTCATTTTGCAGGAGGCCAAGTGCAAAAAAAAAAAACATGCTACAGCCAATAATCATTTAAAGAGGTTACCCTAAAGTTCAGTATTGGAGGCAACAAGATCCATCTAAGTTTCTGAAATGGCAGGAATGATAGTTAATACTTGACAAGAGACAAGAAGACTGAAAGGAAATCTAATTTATAGCTGCTATACCCAAAAAGGTGAACAAGATTCAATATAAACCAGATGACTGATGCAATCGATTCATGAAGAGGATTAAAAGTGTGGTTTCATTGTTTGAAAATCTGTGTAAAGGCCGGCACCTATTTCTGCACTTGCGTTTGAGCCAAGGATTAGGCATTGAACAGGGGAAAATGCTGAGCCTTGGGCATAAGACTTCAGATCACCTTGAGCCCCATTTGTTATGAAGATTCTTAATGCAAGAAATCTTATCAGCCAATATATAATTCATGTGACCAAGATGTGATAAGGCCCAGTCATATTGCACACTCCTTCCGGTGGCTCATGTCCACCACCGGGCGGCCGGAACATGGAGTTTGAACAAAATTATAGCCCTGGAAGCACATCTAGTGAGGAGTTACGGTGCATTCTAGCACCATCCACCCAGATCTGGCTATGGTAGTTTGGAGCCAATCCATGCATTCCTCAGCACACACCAAACAGTCAACCGTGAAGGCTGATGCAAAATGCAGTTGGGGCTGTCCTCAGCATGGGTCAAAGGGGCTCTTATGGGGCTGCCATATGTCCAGGATTTCCTGGAAATTACCGGGATTTCAAAGGCGAAAGTGACGTCTGGGGCGAATTTCCAGAAGGCGGTGGTTTGTCCTGGATTTTCGGCAAGTAAACTGAGAAATCGTGGGGGGGTTGTGTTTTCGACAACTTTGGGGATCTTCCTAAAAAAAGCTTTCAGGGTATCCTGGTTTTTACTTTTGGAAATATGGCAACCCTAGGCTCAGTGGGAGGGGAGTGTGTGACTGAATGCCCCAACTCTTTTTCAGACTGCCATCTTCCCTGACGAAGTCACATTTTACTAAAATCCAAACAGCTCCGTTCATGAGCTCAGCACTACTTACTGGTTGGGTTAGATGAGAAACAGGCAGAGAAGTTCCAACAGTCACCTCAGTCACCACAGGTGTTGCCAGGGTTGGTGCATTGGGCTGGGAGATTGTAGGACCTGGAATTTTTACCCAAAAGACTCTAAATCTTTCTACAACAGTGACTCTGAAAACAAGACAAAAAGGAGAGATTTGAACCAAAAACATGTACTGTTCTCTTCCACATAGAACAAGTCCTTCCTGAAATCCAAAACAGATGTTTTGGACCAGCTTTCTTTAACCTGATGCCCTCAAGGTGTTGTTGGGGGTCCATTTCCATCAGTCCCAGCCAGCATGCCCAATGGTCAGGGATGATAGCAGTTGTCTGCAGTGCCCCAAGTTGGGGAAGACTGCTACATATTTATTCAGGAAATAACCTTTGACCTTATACCATTGCAAGAGAGTAATGGTTGCCACCAGTCAGGGTGGCGTGGGCCTGTCACCCAGAGTTTCAAATTGGTAGCAGGTGTTCAGTTGGACAATGGAGAAAGATGTGCACACCGAAGACTTGGTTGGTACATTTCCCTGCAAATATTAGCAAGCTCTGTGTGTCAAACTGCCTTCACCATCCAAATGCTTTAGACTACAGCTCCCATCAGCCCCAACCATTGTAGTCCTGCTGGCTTGGCTTGATGGGAACTGTAGTTCAAAGTATCTAGACAGCACCAGGTTGGTAAAGGCTGATGCAGAAAATCAAAACAAGGCCACAAGCTTGTCATGCAGAGGTTTCAACTAGCCTCGCCACACAGGCAGGGAAGCCCATCACCAATGGGCTTAATCCTCTGCACAAACAAATAAAAACATTGAATAAGTGGAAGTGGGCCGTCTCTTAACATCTGAAACATGACAGCTTTCTAGGGTTGCCAGACTCAATAGAGGACAGGACTCCTGTGCCTTTGATTGCCCTGCTCTCTTTTGAGTCTGGAAACCTTAAAGAGAAACCAGCAGACCCTTTGCTTGGAAATTAAAAGGTTTCCAGACTCAAAAGAGAGCAGGGCAATTAAAGGCACAGAAGTCCTGTCCTCTATTGAGTCTGGCAACCCTACAGCTTTCAGGAAAGAGAAGTCTAAAAGAAATATTTTGAAAGCCACAGGAATACAGATGCAACAGTGGTTTTGGTGATACAACAGTGATGTTATTTTTTTAAAGTCATATTTATATTGATTTCCTTTTACAGAATATCAGAAGCAGGCTTTTAAAAGAGGGAAGGCCTGTACTCAGAACATAAAGATGTTCAAGACTTATAGGAACATAGGAAGTTGCTATTTAAAAGGTCAAGGTAAAGAACCCCTGGACGGTTAAGTCCAGTCAAAGGCAACTATGGAGTGTGTTCCTCAACTCGCTTTCAGGCCGAGGGAGCCAGCGTTTGTCCACAGACGCTTTCCGGGTCATGTGGCCAACATGACTAAACCCCTTCTGGTGCACCGGGACGGAAACCAGAGTGCAAAGAGTGCCGTTTACCTTCCCGCCACAGTGGTACCTGTTTATCTACTTGCACTGGTATGCTTTCAAACTTCTAGGTTGGCAGGAGCTGGAATAAAGCAACGAGAGCTCACCTTGTCACGAGAATTCGAACCGCCAACCTTCTGATGAGCAAGCCCAAGAGGCTCCATGGTTCAGACCACAGCACCCCCCGTTGCTATATTACAGAGTCAGCTCATTGTTGTCTATGTTGGCTGATAGCAGCTCTCTTAAGATTTCAGACAGGTTTCTCTCTTAGCCCTACCTGGGGACTTTTTATATTGTAAAGTACTCTGTGCTGTTCGGATGAAGGGTGCTACAGAAATCAGGAGGAGGAGGAGGAGGAGGAGGAGGAGGAGGAGGAGGAGGAGGAGGAGGAGGAGGAGAATTGAATCAAGGACCTGCTACGTACAAAGGAGATGCTCTCCCACTGAGCTGCATCTTCTTCATAGCAGTATTGCTGTTTTTGTATATAGGTTTTGAAAGGAGACTAACCTAAGAACAGTGACAGCAGGTGGCGCTGTGGGTTAAACCACAGGGCCTAGGGCTTTCCGATCAGAAGGTCGGCGGTTTGAATCCCCACGTCAGGGTGAGCTCCCATTGCTTGGTCCCAGCTCCTGCCAACCTAGCTGTTCAAAAGCACGTCAAAGTGCAAGTAGATACAGTAAATAGGTACCACTACAGCGGGAAGGTAAATGGCATTTCCTCTGGTTCACCAGAAGCGGCTTCGTCATGCTGGCCACATGACCTGGAAGCTGTACTGGAAGCTCCCTCGGCCAATAACACGAGATGAGCGTCGCAACCCCAGAGTCGGTCACGACTGGACCTAATGGTCAGGGGTCCCTTTACCTTTACCTTTTAACCTAAGAACGATCTGTCTTTATTATGCATACTTACAGAAATTGTATTCTCTTTGGTGCATCTCTAGGAGCAATCCAATAAGCATCTAGATGGCTTTTCTTAGATTTACTTGTATGGCTGACAGCTGAATTCTGTAACATACAAATGCCCCATTTAAGCATTACGCAGTGAGATTATGCAAACTACTCCATTCATGAATCATCTAAATGGTTATAGCAGTCTACCACAAGTTGCATTTTAATATTTGGCTTGTATCGTAGGCTTATTGACATCACATACTGAAGAGGTCATGAAGCTCAGTATGGATTAGAAGAAAAATATTTCTTTGCCAACACTAACTGCTACCAATGGCAGGAGAAAAATCTAGATGTGATCATCTGGGGATCTTTATAATCCAAGCAATATTTGAACCAAAGTTTCCCCACATCTAGCCATGACATCAGAGTAGAGTCACATGAATTTTAATTCATAGTACATCACATAAGCTCAGTTCAGGCTTGGGGTTGATCTGCATACGTGTTTCACGAAGGTGACACAAAATCTCGAGAAGCACTTTAAACAAAAAAAATAGGTTCATGTTGAATCGAGAAGGGAAAAAATCACAAAAGCACAGATAGAATAAACAACTCTGGAGTAAAATCTATCAATATTTACAGGATCTAACAAGAAGATAGGTTCTAAGGATTTCATAATGCATTTATTGGTGGCAGCTAGAAAAAACAATAGTACAACATGGTGGGAAACCAGTGCAATGTGTCTTTGAAGACTTAGTATGGAAACATATGGACTAGCAATATTAGGGGGAAAGAATTACTTTCTCCACACATTTGATACACAGCCATGGGATTTTAGTGTACAATTTAGTGTACAGTGGAGATTGGAGAATACGAGGCATTACCAGAGGTGGTAAGAAGAGTGGGTGAAGTCATCATCGACTATGGACAACTGATTAGGGTACACTTTGAATCATAATGTAGGATTTAGATATGATATATATGAGAGATATACTATATCATTTGGATCACCTCCATAATGGTTTGTGGCTATAGATTATAGATAGATGGGTGGGGCAATAAATCAATAAATAAAAAAATTCATTTGTAGACTTTGAGATTTTTGTTTTTGAGTACAGTGATGCCTCGCAAGATGAATTTAATTCGTTCCGCGAGTCAATTCGTTTTGCGAAAAATTTGTCTTGCGAATCGTGGTTTCCCATAGGAATGCATTGAAATTTCTTTTTTTACCCATAGGAACGCATTAATGAAATTTCAATGCATTCCTATGGGAAACCATGATTCGCAAGACAAATGTTTCACAAAACGAATTCATCTTGCGAGTCACCATCAGATCGCGAGACGCATTCGTCTTGTGAAAAATTCGTCTTGCAGGGCATTCGTCTTGCAAGGTACCACTGTACAGTCTGGCTATCCTCTATGATAGACCACTATGATTAGTGGTCAAGGCATATACCAGTTACCCAAGGAAGCTCCACGTTAGAAAAAGTTTGAAAACAATTTTGGGAGCAGTTTCTAGAACAGCTTCTGAAAAGGGAGACCTAGAAATTTGTTGCTTTGGTTTTTTAATACATTCGTAACAAGATGGGCTGCTGTGCTATGTATATTACAAAGGAGAAGTGGCTTTGGTCTGAGGTCCACTAAGGTACTCTAGTTACATATGCTATGGGAAAGACAAACTAAAAGCTAAGTTTAGAAATTGCAGTCTTGCAGCAACCATTAACTTTCCATGCTTTCACATGGATAATAATAATAATAATAATAATAATAATAATAATAATAATAATAATAATTTATTATTTATACCCTGCCCATCTGGCTGGGTTTCCCCAGCCACTCTGGGCGGCTTCCAACAGAAAAATAAATAATCGATTAAACATTTAAAGCCTCCCTAAACAGATGTCTTCTAAGAATCTGGTAGCTGTTTTTCTCTTTGACATCTGATGGGAGGGCGTTCCACAGGACGGGCGCCACCACCGAGAAGGCCCTCTGCCTGGTTCCCTGTAACCTCACTTCTCGCAGTGAGGGAACCGCCAGAAGGCCCTTGGTGCTGGATCTCAGTGTCCGGGCAGAACGATGGGGGTGGAGACGCTCCTTCAGGTATACTGGACACCCCAGCAGAGGGAGCCCTAACATTTACCATAATTCTTGCCAGTAAAGGAGAACATTCATCCCAAACTTCTGCCAGTTTCAAAGGGTATTTTCATACTCATACAATTTATTTCTCCTATGCCATGGTTACATGCCAAGCAGATGCAGGCAGGAAAAAGTAGCAACAGCATATTCTGCTGCTGGGGGGGGGGGAGGCTAATCTACTTGGAACTACCTGCTTGCCAATGCCATCGGGAAGATGCAAGGACTCTTACCTTGACACGCCCACATGTGAGGACCTGAGATCTTTTCCTGTCAGCTAGGGCAAAGGAGCCAATGGCAGGCCCCTCCAGGTTCTCAGCATTGCGGGCTTGTAGAAAAAATCCTTCAAACACAGGTCCGGACAAACTAACTGAAACCAGGAGAACGAGGGAAGAGGGAATGGCTATTAATAAGCTCTAGTTGTGCCACCAGCACCTACCTGCCTCTAACTATGTTTCCAGGATACGGAGGAGCTGGGCGTACCTTTTTCCCTACCTGCTGTTACGAACTGTAAGCTGCGGGTCTAAGATTCCTTGTAAGCGTTTCAGTGCCTCATGTTCTTGTACCCTCCAGGCTAGACTACTGCAATGCACTCCACATGGGGCTTCCCTTGAAGCTGCAACTGATGCAGAAGCCAGGTTTGTTGGCAGGGCCATACAATGCCCATTCAGAAGCAGTATTATAGAACCAGCGCAGGGATCAGCTGAGGGAGCCGTGCTGGTAGTTCTGCTGCTGCAAGCGGTTTTCTTGGGGCTACTACTGACACCTTCTGGTGAGAAATATAATAATGATGAAAAACGAAAGCCAGGCCACACTCAAGAAGGGTTGGTGTCACAGGTGAGTAGGGCTGGATGCCTCCTGAGGCCCACATCACCACCGGTCCTCTGCCCCTGCCTCTGTTCCTCCTGAGCGGCTCTGTCTCCTCATGTCTACTCTGTCTACTCTGCCCACTACGAACAGGGCCAAGCGCAAGGGGAAGGAGCAGCTGCAGCCTCTAAAAAAAGGGAAAAGGTAAAGGACCCCTGGATGTTTAAGTCCAGTCAAAGGCGACTATGGGGTTGTGGCGTTCATCTCGCTTTCAGGCTGATGGAGCTGGTGTTTGTCCACAGACAGCTTTCCGGGTCATGTGGCCAGCATGGCTAAACCTCTTCTGGCACGACAGAAGCCAGAGCACACGGAAACACCATTTAGCTTCCCGCCACAGCATTACCTGTTTATCTACTTGCGCTGGCGTGCTTTCGAACTGCTAGGTTGGCAGGAGCTGGGACAGGGCAAAGGGAGCTCGCTCTTTCGTGGGGATTCGAACCGCCGACCTTCCGATCGGCAAACCCAAGAGGCTCAGCGGTTTAGACCACAGCGCCACCCATGTCCTGCTGCAGCCTCTATACACCTTGCTCTCTCCACCTAAGGAGTGGTGTGGATTAGGCCCTGACCAGGGCCGGATTTAGGTCTGATGAGGTCCTAAGCTACTGAGATTAATGGGGCCCTTTATATGTCCAGCTGTCCTTTGTCAACAACAAATTGTCGCTGTTTTTTGTGTTGAATATATGCTATGTGGTAATTCATGGACCCAATAGGTATCTAACCAGTGATATTTTAGGGAGCAGGCTTACATCATAGGAGCCTACACAACACAAAACACTGTTGCTGTGTGTTGGTTTTATTTTGTTTTTTTCTTATATTTTGGAAATGTACATCTAGTGGGTTTTTCCTTTACATTTGGGGGGGCAATAGAGTGGGGCCCTAAGCTATAGCTTGTTTAGCTTATACGTAAATCCGGCAATGGCCCTGACAAGGAAGAAGAAGAAGTAGAAGAGTTTGGATTTGATATCCCGCTTTATCACTACCCTAAGGAGTCTCAAAGCAGCTAACATTCTCCTTTCCCTTCCTCCCCCACAACAAACACTCTGTGAGGTGAGTGGGGCTGAGAGACTTCAGAGAAGTGTGACTAGCCCAAGGTCACCCGGCAGCTGCATGTGGAGGAGCGGAGACGTGAACCCGGTTCCCCAGATTACGAGTCTACCGCTCTTAACCACTACACCACAATCAAATGAGCAAGAATGACACTGTCAAGCGGATGGGACTGAGGGCACTTCACCAAAGGGCCCCACAAAACCTGGAGCACCGCACCCAAGTATCTGGAGGAGGAGGAGGCAGCAATCGCAGAAGCAGCGAGCGTTACGTCCTTCTTCCCGCAGACGGTAGCGAGGCAAGAAGATCACAGTACCTTTCACGCGGTCCCCTGGCTTGAACTCCGTCACGTTTACTTCAACGGTGTGCTTCGGGAAGCGCTGAGGCAAAGAGTGTCCATGTAGGGGCATCATAGTCTCGCAAGCCTCTGTTACTTTGCCATTTGGGAAGCCGGTTGATGGGCCAGAAAGGCAGGCAAAGACCCAGAGCATCAAAGCTACTCCAGGAGACTCCATCTACAGAAAAGGAACAATGCATATCAAAGTTTTAGTCCCCCATAAACATTTCCAAAAGCAGCAGATTTTTTTGTTAAAGCCATGACTGGGAGAGACAGGTCATTGCTGTGCATCCCTCCCCTCTTTAAAGAAAGGAGCTCCGCCCAGCTACATTACCAGATCTTTTTCTATAGACCAGTGGTTCCCAACAGGTGGTCCGGGGACCCCCAGGGGTCCGCGAGCTATGCCAGAGGGGTCCGCAAGATGCTATTAGAATAAAAAATATATTAAATATATTTTGTATGATAACAGATTTTTTTGTTTTGGCCGCTTCCTGCATGAGCAGAGTCTAGCGCAAAACTAGAATTAGATAGAGGCAGTAGTTCTGCTGTATGCCGTTAGGTGGCGCTTTACAAACACTACTGTTTTGCAAATACAGGATGGGAGACACCTGGCTTGAGAGCAGTACATGTGAAAAGGATCTAGAAGTCTTGGTAGACCACAAACTTGACATGAGTCAACAGTGTGATGCAGCAGCTAAAAAAGCCAATGCAATTCTTTGCTGCATCAATAGGGGTATAGCATCTAGATCATGGGAAGTAATCTTATCCCTTTATTCTGCTCTGGTCAGACCTCACCTGGAGTACTGTGTCCAGTTCTGGGCACCACAGTTCAAGAAGGATACTGACAAGCTGGAACGTGTCCATAAGAGGGCAACCAAAATGGAAATGGAAATGATGCCTTATGAGGAATGGCTTAGGGGGCTGGGTATGTTTAGGCTGGGGAAGATGGGGTGATATGATAGCCATGTTCAAATATAGAAAAGGATGTCATATAGAGGAGGGAGAAAGGTTGTTTTCTGCTGCTCCAGAGAAGCGGACACGGAGCAATGGATTCAAACTTCAAGAAAGAAGATTCCACCTAAACATTAGGAAGAACTTCCTGACAGTAAGAGCTGTTTGACAGTGGAATTTGCTGCCAAGGAGTGTGGTGGAATCTCCTTCTTTGGAGGTCTTTAAGCAGAGGCTTGACGGCCTGACGGCCATCTGTCAAGAATGCTTTGGTGGTGTTTCCTGCTTGGCAGGGGGTTGGACTGGATGGCCCTTGTGGCCTCTTCCAACTCTATGATTCTATGATTCTAGGTAAAGAGGCAGCGCGTGCATTCTACTAACGCTCACCTCCCCAAGATGCTTTGCGCGCGTCGGCTTCATTTGCAGGTACCCTGTCTTCTCCATTCCCCTCCCTCCTCCCTGGCATGCGCTGCCTCTTTGCAAAACAGTAGTGTTTGTAAACAAGAAACTTGGAGATAAGGCAATGAAAAAGATCCTTCCATTTGCAACCACATATCGGTGTGAGCAAGCATTTTCTTCCATGTGTTTCATGAAAAACAAATATAGGAATCGGCTCGACATGCGGTCGGATTTCAGAGTGAAAGTTTCAAGTTTGGAACCTAATATTTCAGAAATAATGGACTCAAAGGACAGATTTAACTCATCTCATTAAGAACTGAAAATTAAAACTAACTGTATACTGATGGAGTACTCTGTTGTAACTGTAAAAAACGTATAAATATAAAAAGACTCTTAATTTGACTCTCACTTTTTAATTTTAGGATTAGGAATTAATGGGGGTCCTTGTCACAATAGCGGCTCGATGAGGGGTCCTCGATAAAATTTTGTTGGGAACCCCTGCTATAGACTATTTGCACACTCCAAACTTCTGGAATTGAGCAAAAAGATTATTCCACTTGGAAAAGTAAATGCGACAGTCTCTTTGCCTTCATTCAATATCCAGTTGGCTGGTCTGCAGCCCTAAGCTCAAGGACTACAGAGAACAATTTCAGAACAATTTAGCAGTACCAACTCATACCTGAGGAAACAAAGACATCATCAGTCAGGATACTTAGTCCGATGGAGTTGAGACATAAACGTAATATGGAGAGGAGCTGGGTCCACTAGAGTCAATGCTTCTTAGCTTTGAAGATTAGACTCCTGCCCTAGTGATTGCTCCTCCCAAGCAGGCATACGGCATTCATGATAACAGCAAACAACTGGCTGACAGGCAAACCGTATCCAACTTGCCTTAAGAGAACCTAAATGAAAGCTAATCTCACGGTGTCTTGCTGTGCATCAGTGATACACCAGGAATTGAAGCTTCGTAAGCATCCAGCCTTTTAATATTAGCAATTGTTTCACACTCCTTGTTGAGCAATCCATCTCTTACGCTAGCAGGGGAAAGGTGACATGGTCTGTGACTATCACAGATACCAACATGGGATTTCCATTTGGTCCTATAGCTGAAATTGTCACAAATTCATGAAACATAGGTAGGCTGAATTTGATGTGCAGGCTTCATAAGTTGCACTTGACCTTGGTTATCATTGGCCGTGGTGATGGACTGCAAAGGCAAGGACAGGATCCTTGAGCCCTGTGGAGCGGGGGGGGGTGACCCCAGCTAATGGTGGAGATCAGTGAAAAGCCTCAGTATAAGCACCTGGGCCAGAATGGTCCCTGGTCACCAGATCAGCCACTCTTCCCTCACATTTTTAAATACA
Source organism: Zootoca vivipara (assembly GCF_963506605.1). Taxonomy (NCBI): domain Eukaryota; kingdom Metazoa; phylum Chordata; class Lepidosauria; order Squamata; family Lacertidae; genus Zootoca; species Zootoca vivipara. The sequence continues at coordinate 23,218,130 of NC_083282.1, forward strand.
ACTTTACAGTCAGGAAGCAGTAGGATTGCCAGACACACTAGAGGACAAGACTCCTGTGCCTTTAATTGCCCTGCTCTCTTTTGAGTCTGGAAACCTTAAGGAGAAACCAGCAGACCCTTTGTTTAATTTCCAAGCAAAGGGTCTGCTGGTTTCTCTTTAAGGTTTCCAGACTCAAAAGAGAGCAGGGCAATTAAAGGCACAGAAGTCCTGTCCTCTATTGAGTCTGGCAACCCTAGGAAGCAGCCTGTTCAGCCTCAGCTGCACTGTACATTTGAAGCATTATTTAAACAGCCTTGGCTTCCCCCCCCCCCCAAAAAAAAAGAATCCTGGGAGATGAAGTTTGTTAAGGATGCTTAGAATTGTTAGGAGACTCCCCCTATTCACAGAACTATAATTCACAGAGGCATTTAACAATCAATCCCTCTTCGTAGGAACTCTGTAAATCGTAGCTTCGTGGGTTGCAGTACCCTTAACAAACAGCAGTCCCAGGATTCTTTGTTTAAAGTAACATGATACTGCTTCAATGCATAGGGTAGATACATTAGGAATGCTTGTTTTGTTATTTTTATGCTTTAAAAAAAATCTCTTCTACAACAGAATGGTAAGGTAAAGGTAAAGGGACCCCTGACCATTAGGTCCAGTCGTGGACGACTCTGGGGTTGTGGCGCTCATCTCGCTTTACTGGCCGAGGGAGCCGGCGTACAGCTTCCGGGTCATGTGGCCAGCATGACTAAGCCGCTTCTGGCGAACCAGAGCAGCGCACGGAAATGCCAACAGAATGGTACTTATTCCCAAATAAGTATCTTTCTGCTCTGAACAGCAGAAGCAAACTCACTCCTCCTCCCCCAGAAGGATTCACGCAAGTTTAAAATGCTAAACTGCACACAATCAGGGATATTCATTTTATCTTTTCTTTTTTATCAGGACTAGCAAACTTTTGTTTTTCCCTGGTATGTCAGGGATGTAGAATCAGTTGCAAAAGCATGGAATGGTGGCAGTGGGTAAAAGGGGAATGTTAATGTGCTGTCTAAAATATACACAAACAGACACGGCATCTAAAATACACACAGACCATTAAGTCCATGGTCTAAAGTTACCGAGCTGCATCACTGGTTGATAGCCATGAGCTAATTATTTTTCTGCCTTACACAGAGACACCCTTGTTCAAAATACTGATACAAACAGTCAAGCTTAGTTTCACATTTAATCTTTCCAAAAGATTTGTGTAAAGATGAATGGACTCACATTCCTGTGGCAAAAGACAGCCATCAATGTGAAAAACTATGTGTCACGTAAATCATCAGGGTGGGAAAACAAAGTCACTGGAGAGACAATGCTTGGGAATTCCCCATGCAGGGAAGAGAGTCAGCAAGGAAGCAAACCACTTACAACTGGTCCTGAAGAAGCAATCAAGAGACGCTATGGGTTGCATTCAACTAACCTTTACTCAAGGTAGATCCATTGAAATGAATGGACCCAGCTTAATCATGGACATTAATTTCAATGGGTCTACCCTGAATAAAAGTTAGTTGAATGCCACCCAACACTGGCTTAGATAAGAATATCAACTTGGAGGTAGAAAGACAACGCATGATATCCAAGGCTGTGTCCACATTCCCATCAACAGCACACTCACTGTCTTTCCCATGCTGAGTTTTTAATCCATGACACAATCTAACATGCATTTGCACCATGTACTTTGTTATAAGGTGCTACAGTTTCATGCATTGTTTCTCAAACCAGCTTTGCACAGTTTGGAGTCCTTAGGCCAGGGTTTCCCTAACATGGGTCACCAGCTGCTTTTGGACTACAATTCCCATCATCCCTGATCACTGGTCCTGCTAGCTAGGGATGACAGGAGTTGTAGTGCAAAAACAGCTGGAGACCTAAGGTTGAGAAACCCCGGCTTAAGCTTTTCCTAATTCGCCTATAGCTGGGGTGTGAACTCCTTTGTCTAGGGTAAAGATATCCCCAACCATGTCAACACTTTCTGGGGTGTGTACACAACCAGAAAGTCATGTTGATGTGGACAGCTAGGGAACTCTAGGTAAACTGACCACATCCTTAGAAGGAATGAACAAGAACAGAAGTTTAACTATCACTTTAAAAATTACCATGTGATATTCTAATAACTGCACATATTCACATATCTCTACAGAACTGCAGCAAGGACCTTGGCATGTGTTTGAGCAACAGGGTCCTTTCCCATCATCTAAGTAGTAACTTAAATCTAGGCAGAATCCTAGGGACCTGCTTTGACCAAAAAAAGTATAGTCACTTGAGTTCATTGATGGCATTTGCAAGTGGAAATCCCATACCTATCCTGGTTCTCCCATCTATGCTAATGTGCCAACATTAAGTGCTTAATTAAGGGAGAACTGCCTTTAGAATAAACCTGTTCATTCTACTACAGGGCAAAAAAGAATGGCATAATTGTAAGGAACACTAAGCAACAGTGTGCTATGAATGAATGAATGAATGAATGAATGAATGAATGAATGAATGAATGAATGAATGGTAACACATTAAGAATGTTAAATAATGCTGTCATTTGTTTGCTACCAACAAATCCAGATTATTCAGTTATTGCAACACCAAGATGACCAGTTTGGACTTTGCAAACTAAGCTCCGTACTCAAGGCTAAGCCACAGCAGAGTTTAACACCTGATAAGGCTGTGCAGAAACTAACAGGAGACAGTATTAGTTGGGTCTTTTAGAAACTTGGATCTAACTGAAAGTGGACCAGAAAATTATTGTACAGAGGTATACACACACACACACACACACACACACACACACACACCACAATAAGTGCATCAGTTTGTGTTCAGGTTCAGCCTTCCAAGTTATGATTTACTGAGACCCAAACATTCATCGCCATTAAATCACAGTAACTATGAAATGCAAGGCTGTTAGTAGAGGTCTAGTGCTTCATTTATCCATCCACCACATTCATATGTCTACCTTCCTCAAAGGATCTGAGTGCTGTGTATGGGTGCCTCCAAATTGTCAGTATTTTGCAGGACGGATATAATTGCATACCGGAACCGCAGGTTTGCACAGCTTTTGTGTTCCAGTGCCCGAATGCAACAAATTCACTTTATAAAAGGCGTCGGTGGTTTGAAAAATGCATCAAAAACCCAATGGAATATTGTCCAACAAGCTAGATTAAAAGCCATTAATAAGATCAGCTAAATAAATAAATAGCCAGGGAAAAGCTAAATATTAGCCGTTACCTAGTCTATCCACATGTGACACCTAGGACAGGAAAGATTTAGAAAGCATTTGCAACCCAGAAAGTGCTCACCATGAGATTTTCCAGCTATACAGCTGCAGTACTAAGCACACATGCCTCAGAGTAAGTCCCACTGAACTTCCTTCTGAGTAAATATGCACAGAGTCACACTGTGAATGAACTGAATTGAATGACTAAAGGAGGAGCACATTCTACAAAGGTTTTGGAAAGATGTTTGGTGAAGCACGGAGATGTGATTTCTTTTATTTGTGTTTTCATTCCAGGTTTTCACCAGGTCATCTGTCTGATCTTTGGTCCCTTGCCATCAATGGGGTTTATCTGCCTGTCTATAAACAGTTCCTTAAGGTCCTCACAGTCAGACATTTTGACAAATTCTACACATGGTGCACATATTTTCTCCTCACCCAGTGCCAGAACTCACCATGAATGGCTCCTTTGCTCTCTTATAATGACAATGGCGCCCACCTGAGAGATGCCGGAACGGCGTTCTGGCTGAAAAAAAGCCCTGTCCCCACCCATCCAACTACAGTACGGTTAAGAATTTGGGAGAATCTCACTGTGTTGTGAAATATAGACAGCTTTGATTTGCCAGTTTGAGAAGCCGATTGTTTCAGTAACCACTTCCATTGTGATTCATCTTTCCTATGACCTTCTCTGGGAACTTCTGCTTAAGAAACTTCCTACATTTTAGTGGCTGTTTTTAGAAAGGTTTGAAATTGCCACCACACTGTTTGACTTCTACGTATCTGGCCATGATAATCTCCCCAGTTCAGTTGTACCTCTATTTAATGCTTCTCACTGCTCAAGTGCACCCCTCAACTTACAGACTATGGTGTGTTTCATGCAAATACTTTACATGTGCTTAAAAATGTATATATGTAAGAATGTTAATAATTGTAACCACTGGTTTTGTTACAATAAGTCACAAGAAAATCGCCAAAAGTATCCAGCAAATTACTATGTATCATATACCATCTTACTAATGAATCCAATAGCAAACATGTTGCCTCGATTCATACACCATTATTCTTTCTTGTTTCACAATAAATGGGATTTTAACCATTTTCCATATTGATACATTAACTTCCCAGAAGCCATGATATCTTGTTAACATGTTGATTTCTATTGAAAGAGGATACAAGTTCATATTTCCCTAACCCTGTCGTCGTCACACTACATTCCAGGAAACCCTCAGATGATCTGTAAAAGGAAAACAAATGTCCCCGCAAGGTTTGTTTTCCCACTCCTGATCTTGCCTCATGACAAACAACTGCAGGGAAATGTTGGGGTGTCCTCCAAGGTTCACCCTCTTTTTACACAAATGGAGCAGCCTGACAGGCCAAAGAATGTCTTGTCTAACCCAAGTGCAAACCCAACAAGACACAGGATCTAGAATCCTCCCTGGAGCTCTGGAGTTCCTTGATTTACCTGTCAGTACAGAAAGGACTCCCTGAAGGTAGGAAGTTTGAAAACCATGTATCTAGTGAACACACATTTTTCCCCACTGTCAAGTGCCCTCTCCTAAAGGTAAAGGGACCCCTGACCATTAGGTCCAGTCGCGGACGACTCTGGGGTTGCGGCGCTCATCTCGCTTTACTGGCCGAGGGAGCCGGCGTACAGCTTCCAGGTCAAGTGGCCAGCATGACTAAGCCGCTTCTGGTGAACCAAAGCAGTGCACGGAAACACCGTTTACCTTCCTGCCGGAGCAGTACCTATTTATCTACTTGCACTTGACGTGCTTTCGAACTGCTAGGTTGGCAGGAGCTGGGACCAAACAACAGGATCTCACCCCGTCACGAGGATTCGAACTGCCAACCGTCCGATCGGCAAGGCCTATATAGGTACACACCACTCCAATCTCTGCTGAGCAGCAGCAAGATTCAAGGAAGTTCCAAACACTCGGTTGAGAATTCAGGGGCTGTAGCTTTTTAAGATATATGGTTCATTTTACACCTGGATCTACATGGAGAGGAAGAGAGTTCACAGCATTGCATCTCCAGAGTGTCTCTCCTTGTTCCTCTCATAGCTTCAGCAAGCTTAAATCCAGAGCAGTCAGCTATGCTCCCCAGTCTCTGGGTTGCAGCCTCTATAGTCAGAAACTGTCTTCGTTCTCCCTTCTTGTTCCCAGCACACCTTGCTAAGACCCACCACCTTGCTAAACCCCATCACCTTGGCAACCTCTGTATGCCCAGGCCCAAAGATTCCTCCTCTACATGGGCCATCAACACCTTTTGTCACATAAAAGACTTGGCTTATCCCTTGCTAGCTGTACGCAGATGTCTGGACTTGTGATCCTAAACTGAATACAACAGTGCTTGGCTTAGTTTTAATTAACTAAATTTTGTGTACTTCAAGAATTTGCGAGTTGGCTCAAATTCTAGCTCTTTACTGACCTTAGAGATTATGGAGACAAACCCTCCAACATTACTTCCATGAAAATGGGGATGTCCTATTCAATAATGATAATTAATAATAATTTTATTAATTATACGCTGCCCATCTGACTGGGTTGCCCCAGTTATTTCGGGTGGCTTCCAACATATATAAAAACATAACTAAACATGTTTTTAAAAATTTCCTTCTATAGGGCTGCCTTCAAATATCTTCTAAAGGTTGTACAGTTACTTATCTCCTTGGCTCAGGGGTCACATAGCTCCATACCCTCCAACATTTCTCCGCTGAAAATAGGGACACCCAACAGAAAAGCAGGACATTCTGGGATCAAATCAGAAACTGGGATGGCTTCTGAAAATCTAGGATTGTCCCTGGAAAATAGGGGCACTCGGAGAGTCTGTGAAGAGTCTGCCCTTCCCACAAACTCATAACATCAAATATACCCACCCACAACTTTGAATATTTGGTTACCTTAGCACACACTGCACTGAAACAAAGGCAACAAAATTCATAGACACAGAATCCGATCAAGTAAGAACTTTTATATTTAAGAGCTCCTTCAACATTTCCTTAATTAACATAACCAATCTCTGCAATATATATTGGGATTTTTTAAAAGAAGAAGAAGAGGGTGAGAGAAGGCACAGGTTTGGCAAAGCCATCCAACACACAGCCAGCCACAAAGTCCCCTCTTATAAGCTGAACACAGTGTCTTAAACACAGCATAGACACCCAACTTAGATGCACAAGAACACACCTTCTTAAGAAAGGAATTCATAAGACACCTGTTTCTTACCTTAAGGAGCACGCTGCTCCTGTGGCATAAACGCAGCTGCTAGACTTTCCCCTTTTACCCAAACAGGATTTTTTTTCTTTCTTTTTTAAAGGGTGGGCATTTCTCTGGCAAGCAAGTCGTTTCGACTCACTGCTGTGAGCATGGAGGCTGCAGTGAAGAAACCCGCTCAGCCCCGCTCTTATCTTGCAGGAGCCTCTTCCTGCTTTCTGACAAGCTGTATCGCATCTCTCAGACGTGGGTGGAGCCAAGCAAAGTTAAGGCGAAAGCAAACTCGTCCTTGAAGCAGCTCTGGGAAGGAATGAATGGGGGGGGTGAAAACTCCACTGGACTCAGTTGGACTTACTTTTTTCAGATCAAGTAAGAATACATAGGCTCAGGCTGCTGGGCTCCTTTCATAGATACATCTGGGAGTGACCCCCCCCCCAAGGGACACAAAAAGCATCTCTATAGGACTGCTCAGTCCTATCAGGAGCAAAACCCATCGAAGCTTGTGGGATCTACTTCCAAATAACTGAACTTTAGTCCCTCCTACAGACCCTCCAAGTGTCCCTATTTTCCAGGGTTTTACAGAAACCCTTCCAGTTTCTGATTTGATCCCAGAATGTCTCACTTTTCCTTAGGACATCCCCATTTTCCTCGGAGAAATGTTGGAGGGTATGGAGTTATGTGACCCCGCAGCCAAGGCGATAAGTAACTATACATCTGAAGGCAGCCCTGTATGTTTTGTAATGTTTAATGTTTTATTATGTTTGTATATACATTGGAAGCCACTCAGAGTGCCTGGGTCAACCCAAACAGATGGGTGGGATATTATTATTATTATTATTATTATTATTATTATTATTATTATTATTAAAATAGGACATTCCTATTTTCATCAAAGAAATGTTGGAAAGTATGAGTCATGCTGAGAAAAGGCAGTTTAACAGCTTCCTTTTAACCAAATAATGAAGAGGCCCTGATCCTGCACTCACTTACTGCTAAGTCATTTGAAATCAACTAGACATCCTTAAGCACATTTGGCTTAGGATCAGCTCCTTGCCTTGCTGCCACCTCAACTCCCTCCCCTCCACCTCACAATACCTTAAAACCCTCCAAGAGAGGAAAAACCAGAGCAATTTCATAAATTCGTCAATGTTCAATCCATTCATAAAGTTCAGAATCTTTTTTTAACAGCAAAAAAAGAAATTGTGTATGGAGCAGTACACACTACATGCTGGTTAAGTATTTATTTACAGAGCAAGGGCAACAGAGACAACCCATTTCGCTAGCATTCTTCACTTTAACCCCTCAAACACACATTTGGAGTCATCGGAACAGCTGCAAATACTTCTATTTCCAAGTTCTATTTGGAACTCTGCTCAGGATCAATCAGGGAGCAAAGTCCTGATATTGCCTCTTTCCTCCATTTGCTGACCTGTTCCTTTAGCTATTTGCTTGCACAAAGTTTGTCCAGAGGTTAAAGGTAAAGGTAAAGGACCTTTGGAAAGTTAGGTCCAGTTGCGGATGACTCTGGGGTTGCGGCGCTCATCTCACTCTATAGGCTAAGGGAGCCGGCGTTTGTCCACAAACAGCTTCCGGGTCATGTGGCCAGCATGACTAAGCTGCTTCTGGCGAACCAGAGCAGTGCACAGAAACACCATTTACCTTCCCACCGGAGCGGTACCTATTATCTACTTGCACTTTGACGTGCTTTCGAACTGCTAGGTGGGAAGGAGCTGGGACCGAACAACGGGAGCTCACCCCGTCGCGGGGATTCGAACCGCCGACCTTCCGATCGGCAAGCCCTAGGCTCAGTGGTTTAGACCACAGCACCACCCGCGTCCCAGAGGTTAAGGAGCCCTATTTATTATGCATTCGTTCTGATTTGGTGGCAATGGAGGTTATAAGACTTCCTGCGAATCAGCTGCATTTCTCTGTTGCAAAACTGCTTTTCTATGGGTCTCAAACAGGAGAGTGAGAAAGCGTCTCTCTGAAAATACCATATTTTTCCGTGTATAAGACTAATAATGTCTAAATAATGTCAAAAATTCGGAGGTGTCTTATACACGGAGCCATCTCCCCTCATTTTCTTAAATATGAGTCCCCCAAAATAGGGGGAGCATCTTATACATAGGGGCGTCTTATAGATGGAAAAATACGGTATGCCTTGGCAGACTGCATGTTTTTAGCTGAGTTAATGTTAGCACTGGGTGGGGGAAGGTGGCCATTTGCTAGGGGGGAAAATCAAAGGATTGTGCTTTATCTTTCTCCTGCCTACTAGTATCCCTTTAAGACTGTTGTTACTCTCATTGGATGAGCCGAGCTGAGGGGAAATGGCCAGAGAACGGGATATGGAGGGGACATGGGGGGGCAAGGGGAAAGCTAAGCCCCCTCCTGCCCTTCAAATCCTCTCACCCACATTAATGTTATTAGCTTCACCTCATAATGAGTAGTTGTCAGCTGAGATGACGAGAGAACAGACTGCTTGGGAGAAGAGAGTACCTGGAAAATCTTGGTAATTCTCAATGCACTGCTTATCTGCTCATCTTGTTATGGCTGCTGGTGGTTATTGCTTCAATCTCCCCCTGAACAGAAAGGATGGAGAGTGGCTTAAAGCAGATCACCAACCCAGACCCTATGGTCATCATCTAAGGCCCTTCTTTGTGTGCCTTCTCCATGAGGTTGGAGAATGGATGGCGGCTAACAGATTGAGGTTGAATCCTGACAAGGCAGAAGTACTGTTTGTGGGGGACAGGAGGCGGACAGGTGTGGAGGACTCCCTGGTCCTGAATGGGATAACTGTGCCCCTGAAGGACCAGGTGCACAGCCTAGGAGTTATTCTGGACTCACAGCTGTCCATGGAGGCGCAGGTCAATTCTGTGTCCAGGGCAGCGGTTTATCAGCTCCATCTGGTACGCAGGCTGAGTCCCTACCTGCCCGCGGACTGTCTCGCCAGAGTGGTGCATGCTCTAGTTATCTCCCGCTTGGACTACTGCAATGTGCTCTATGTGGGGCTACCTTTGAAGGTGACCCGGAAACTACAACTAACCCAGAATGCGGCAGCTAGGCTGGTGACTGGGAGCGGCCGCCAAGACCACATAACACCAGTCCTGAAAGACCTACATTGGCTCCCAGTACGTTTCCGAGCACAATTCAAAGTGTTGGTGTTGACTTTTAAAGCCCTAAACGGCCTCGGTCCAGTACACCTGAAGGAGCATCTCCGCTCCCATCATTCTGCCCGGACACTGAGGTCCAGCGCCAAGGGCCTTCTGGCGGTTCCCTCGCTACGAGAAGCCAAGTTACAGGGAACCAGGCAGAGGGCCTTCTCGGTAGTGGCGCCCGCCCTGTGGAACGCCCTCCCATCAGATGTCAAAGAGAAAAACAATTACCAGACCTTTAGAAGGCATCTCAAGGCAGCTCTGTTTGGGGAAGCTTTTAATGTTTGATGAATTTCTGTATTTTGATATTTTGTTGGAAGCCGCCCAGAGTGGCTGGGGGAACCTGGCCAGATGGGCGGGGTATAAATAATATATTATTATTATTATTATTATTATTATTATTATTATTATTATTATTAGAGGTCCAGAGGTGGCAACACAAGAACAGGCCTTTTCTGCCATGGCTCCCCGTTTGTGGAATGCTCTCCCCAGGGAGGCTCTCCTGGCGCCTTCATTACATATCTTTAGGCACCAGGCAAAGTCTTTCTTAGTCTCCCAGGACTTTGGCTAATTAAACAATATATGGCCTTTTAAAGGGGAGGCATTATTGTTTCCCTTAGTATTATTTTTGTGTTTTTATATTGTGAACTGCTCTGTGATCTTCAGATGAAGGGCATTAAACAGATTTAATTAATAATGATGATGGTGATAATAACAATAACAATAATAATACTGTAATGATGGTGAGCATGATAACTACGGTATGTACCAATAAGAAATGGAGCAGTGTGTCTGCACCAAAACCATTGCAGATGCAAGCAGTACTGAAAGCAAAATTGTTTATAAATATCTTGATGTCATCAGGAGCAAAAAAATCTCAATAAAAAAGCTGCCTTCTTCTTGTCACTTAGGCTGATCACAATCCCCCCCCCCATCTCTCCTCTCTGGAGAAAATGAGGAAATCCATGCCAGTTTCACCAGTACCTTCTGATTGCTTTCACTGTCTCCTGGAAGTCCTGTTTCAGGGATGTTGAAAGAATTTCCACCGCTTTTTTCCTCTGTCCCTTTGGGTTTCCTTCAACACTGTGTGCGCACCAGCATGTGTGGTGTGCCAAGGACTACTTTCAGTCTTACTGGAGCACAGGGAGGGTGGTGAAGTGAATGGCTGTGAGGTCAGATAGAAGGATACCTCTAGGTCTGCATCCAAATCTACTTTCAGCCGAGTTTATTGAACCAGCTTTGGGTAGCCAAACAAGTTAATGTCCTCTTCTACATTAGCTGGAGCAGTTGTAGTGACATTTACAGTAAAAGTATCATCGGCAGGCAGGGAAGGGCTTCCTGGTGATAATTAAAACATTTCAAAATACTGCCAACAAAACCAGTTTTATCAGTTTTCAGCTCCACCGGGAGGCATCCTTTGTAAGGAAACTGGACTTTGATTGCCTAATTCAAATCAAACCACACATTTGGCTCAATCTCTTTAATTCCCACTTCATGCCAAGTGTCCCAATTTTCCAGTCACAGAAGCCATCCCAGTTTCTGTTTTTGTCCCGGTTTTCCTTTTTCCTCCCCTCCGTATCTCAGAGAAGTATTAAAAGTGCTGTGTGGGGATTTGGGTGTACAGTACGTGCAGAAATGGAGTCTGTTTACATGAAAAATAAAATCCCTGAACCAAATGAAGGAGATGTTGAAGCTAGGATACGGAGCCATTCCTATATTTTTGAAGGAAAAGGCGTACCTGTTCATTTGCTCCGAGAATCCACATATTTGCATTGTTTCTTGTAGAAACTCACAACGTTGGTAAGCTATCCATTCAGGAACTCATTTTATTGTTCTAGCCATGGTAGGCATCACTCAGTATGGAGAGCATCCTTGTGGCAACTATAATGTGCGCTCCAGTCCAGTAATATTTCTCCAGCTGCTTGTAACTTCCATCCTTTGCACCTGGCAAAGTGATCAATAGGAATTACGTCCCTGTGCAGCAGAGGCCTATTGATCTCCGTAAAACTCCAGCAAACGCTGAAGTTGTGAGGTAGATTACGTTCATCCCAGCATGCAGGTAAAACTCAAAGCTTACACTTCAGGCTTATAGACGGTGGAGGAGGCAGGCTAGGTAATGTAATATTTTGTGGGGCACAAAGACATCATTAGAAAAATTGATTCCATTCTGTTTTTGTTACTGTCCTGAGAGCTGTAACACAGGGACACTCAAAACATTTAAGTTAAGCAAATCACTTGGCATATTTGCAAAGCACGCTGTTGCGCTTAACAACTTGTGAAGAACCTTGTCCATTTTAACTAATAGTGTTCTGTTGCACCAGAAGCAGTTTAGTCATGCTGGCCGGTGGCCACATGACCCACAAAGCTGCCTGCAGACATAATAATAATAATAATAATAATAATAATAATAATAATAATAATAATAATAATAATAATTTATTATTTATACCCCGCCCATCTGGCTGAGTTTCCCCAGCCACTCTGGGCGGCTTACAACAGAAAAATGAAATAAAACAATTAAACATTAAAAGCCTCCCTAAACAGGGCTGCCTTCAGATGTCTTCTAAAAATCTGGTAATTGTTAAAGGTCAGCACCAACGCTAGTTCCCTCGGCCTGAAAAGCGAGATGAGTGCCGCACCCCATAGTCACCTTTGACTGGACTTAACTGTCCAGAGGTCCTTTACCTTTACCTTTTACAATGAATAGGGTATAGAAATTGAGAATGTGAATCAGATACTGTGTAATTTCTATCCAGTCTTCTTTTTAATTATATCTTCCAAAAGCCTAGAATTTTAGCAGTACACAGAACTGTAATTATGCTCTGCAATTAAGTAGGTACGTGTACTGGAAAATAGATATACCACAAATCCCAAACAATATCAGATTGTTAAGTCTGCTCAAGCTCCTTTTATCTATGAACCTTCAAGACCCTAAGAGCTGCATTTAACATGTACCAAAATGCAATATAAAACAAGTCCTTATGTTTCAATGAAGCCAGTCAACAGAAATAAAAAGGGACAAGCGAACAGATGCAAGATGAGGATAACATAGGAAATCAAAGGAACTAGAATAAACTTTCGGCCTGTTCCAGACGGCTTTTCTTATATTCTTATTGGGAGAAAGCATGGTTTGCAAAATATCCTGTTAGAAACCATGGCATCGCTATTGCATAAAAAAGTAATTGCTTCTTTTGTTTTTCTGATCCTGGAAAAGAGCTGTGATCTTCCTGCTGTACTGTTCATGTGAGGAGGCCAGGCATATGAGCAGTTAGTTGCACTTACAATAACCTAAGGAGGAATTCAGCACAGCGGTAAGCAGATTTCTCCATTAGCCACTATTGCAGCAAGATTGAAGGCAGGAGAAGTGATGGGGGGCACAGAAACAGCTCTTTGCCAAGCATGCAAGGGACCCTAGGTATGCCTCTGACTAGGACTAAACGTAGAGCCAATGGGGTCTAGGGGTTACTCGAGTATCAATCTAGGACACTGGAGGCCAAATCCCCACTTGGCCATGAAGCTCACTGGGTGACCTTGACTCTTAAGACTAAGCTGCATTAGTAAAAAAATATTAAAATGTGTTATAACACTGTGACACCAGATGGCGCTGTAGAGCTGAACGCTATGAAATTTTCCATTGTGAGCTTTACAACGTTTTTCCCCCAGAGCATTTTCAGAGCGGTTTTTTTATAACTGTGTAGATCAGGGGTGTCAAACTCAAATTTATCGGGGGCCGCATCAGCAGTTTGGTCACCCTCAAAGGGCCGGTTGTATCTGTAGGACTATGTGTCCACTCTTTATTATCATAAATTATTGTCAATGCATTCAATTATTACTGTTTTTTGTAATAATGTAAGTAATAACTAGCTCTGAAAGCAGAAACATAGTCAGAATAATGGCAAGTAGATATTCAAATGTACAATTATTGTACAATTTATTGAAAAATGATTTTTGGTAACTGCACTGGGTGGTGGAGGCTCGCTAGGGTTTCATGCAGGACCTTTGCAGAGCTACTAGTACCTGGAGATGCTGGGGTCCTTCTGCATGCAGGACAGATGTTCTGCCAGTGAGCCACCACCCTTCACCAAAGGGACTGGCTGAGGTTGACTCACTGAAGCTGCTCTCCTGGTTCCAGGGTTTAAGGGTCAGAAGTATAAAGCAGCATCCTATGTTTCTGAGGAGAGGGAGAGGGAGAGGGAGAGGGAGAGGGAGAGGGAGAGGGAGGAAGGAAGGAAGGAAGGAAGGAAGGAAGGAAGGAAGGAAGGAAGGAAGGAAGGAAGGAAGGAAGGAAGAAAAGAGGGAGTGGGAGGGAGAGAGGAAGGAAGGAAGGAAAGAGGGGAGAGAAAGAAGAGTAGCAAATAAGGAAGAGAATAAAGAAGGAAAGAAAAAGAAAGAGGGAGAGAAGACGGAAAGGGAGAAGGAAGGAAGTAGAGGGAAAGAAAGAATAATAATGAGGGAGAGGAAGAAAGTTGGGAAGGACGGAAGGAAGAAAGGAAGGAAGTAAGGAAGAAAGAAAGAAAGAAAAGAGGGAGCAGGAGGGAGAGAGGAAGGAAAGAGGTGAGAGAAAGAAGAGTAGGAAAGAAGGAATAAAGAAGGAAAGAAAAAGAAAGAGGGAGAGAAGACGGAAAGGGAGAAAGAAGGAAGGAAGGAGAGGGAAAGAAAGAATAAGAATGAGAGAGAGGAAGAAAGAAAGGGAAGGGGGGGTCGCCGCCTTGATTCAGCGCCAGAAAAGAGCACGAAAGGACCCAGGGGCAAAAAGCATTTTCCCGGCCCCAGCTGTTTGTCGGCGCTTTGTTGGCACGGCGCTTCAGCAGCAAGGTCCCACTGCTGGGTCCCGCTGGCTGGGGCGCTCGGCGGGCCACATGACGAGGTCTGGCGGGCCGGATTTGGCCCCCGGGCCTTGTGTTGACATCCGTGGTGTAGATGCAGCTTTAACCTATCTGACATGGTTCTCGAAGCTACCAACATGAGTCTGACCACACTGCGGGGGCAGTGGAAGACAGGAGTGCCTGGCGTGCTCTGGTCCCTGGGGTCACGAAGAGTCGGACACGACTAAACGACTAAACAACAACAACAACAACAACAACAATCTGACATGGTTGTTGTGACATTAAAACAGAGGGGGAATGGAGGGAAAGTGGGGTGTGGATGTTGTAAATAAGCATAATGCAGTCTTTTTTTTAAAAAAATTGGGTCAACTGCAGCTGTTGCCATTGCTGTTGTTGTTGTTGTCTGCCTCGAGAGACAAGGGAGTGCACCTCTGGGGTGAAGTCAAACCGCTGTGTTATCAGCACTAAAGTGACCTCTCCAGGGCGCAAGCCTGGGCAATGTGAATGGAGGTCCTGGGCTTCGCAGGTGACAAGACTCCCCTCTGAGCCTCGCTGATGTGGTCGAAAGGAAGCAGAGCAATACGTTTGGCAAACAGCTTGGCTGCAGGAGTTGCTGGAAGGAGTTGCCCGCAAGGCAGCAGAGGTGCCTTGCACAGTATGAGTCTCACAAAGCTAAAGGACTGAAAAAGGACGCAGCATAACTTTTTGTCCTTTTTTAAAACAAACAAACAACAACAACAACGTAGTACCATCCATTTTAATATTTCCATATGCTTGACTGTTATAATGTATAATACTATAATATAAACACTATACTGTACCTGAATTCTCCAGCCGACATTTCCCCCCCTTTCACATAGGCTCGCAGCTGAACCTTTTTCTCCTTAGTGTCAAAGTCCTTTAAGTTGAAATGTTGCCTGAGCAAAAATAAACCTGTTTTCCTGTAATGCAAACCACCTACTTCTTTGCAGTAAATATATACGGTAGTGCTATTGTGCAAATCCTTCTGTGCACATAGTTTCCAAATAACGCCAGAGGAGTGGATTCTGTGCAGCAAGCACTCAGTGAGAAAGAAATTTTGGAGCGCATCTCCACTCATTATAGCACAAAGTGTCACTGTTTTTCTGAGTTTAATAAGCTCTGTAGCAAATGCTGTGCGTTTTGAAACTCGCGAATGACGTTTTTTTAATTAGGTAGAGGCGATGGGAACTGAACTGCATGCTGACTAAATGGATGCCCCGGGAACTCTGTGGATGCCATGTTGTGTGGCCTCTCCTTGGCCAGACTAATAAGTCATTCAACTGCCCGAGTCAAAGGACAAGAGGTTGCCCCCTCCTCCATTCCATGTACATAGAAACTGACTGGACTTGCAGCTGGAATCTTATTTTAACGTTGGCATTGGGACAAAGACCTCTATTGCCCTTGAAGACAGTGGGGTAGCTCTGGGGATAAAGGACAGGCCCCAGTGGAACATATATCCCCAACATCAGGTGCCTGAGATGGCTGCCACAGGAGACCTAGTAGCAGAACAGGCCCCGGAGCCTCTCCCTTCTTTGCTTTCTGTGCTGTGCTCCAAAGCAGTGCTACTGAGCAAGGTAGATCAGAAGTCAGAGGTCCTGCAACCCTTCAAGCCTCTCTACCTATCCCTTTCCCCAGGCTACTCATCCTCCTCGGCCACACCCCTCACCAGCCCTGTTTTGCTTCTGGTTGGAATTTGCCCTTGAACTCATCTTGATAGTGTCACTTTCTTGCCTGGGTGGAGAATAGAGAGGGGTGTGCAAGTGCGTGTAGAAAGCAGCCTGCCATACAGAGGTAATATTTGCATTCCGTGCTCCGCTTGCTTTTGCCACTGGCCCTACTCACCTCTGGCATGAGGCCCCCGAAAGGTTGCCCAGATGAGAATGTGGCCCTTGGGTTTCTCACCCCTAGCATTAGAGAGCTGGAAGGATGCCTAGGGGCTTATAGCAGGGCAAGAGGGTCATTGTTGCCCATGCAATAGGAGCTCAAGGAATGTGGGTGCCCTTTGTTATTGAAGATGTCCTGGGGTTGTGTTCCTGTTGGCGAGCTTCCATTGACTCCCTCCATGTATGGGGAGGCATGTGAGCATCATTGCCACAACAGTGGCTGTTTGGCAGTGTTTCCATGGACACTGGACCACAGCTGTGGGTTGTTTTTTTTCCTTCTGCCATTTTGCTATTTTCAGAGTTTGGGGTTTTTGTCTTCTCACCTGGGCTGAGCATGTAGCAACAACATATCTCCACCCAAACCGTAGCCAATGCAGACGACTGTCTGCTGCAGCTTGTTCAACATGTTTTTGGTAGCCACAGTGCTACTTAATCACTGCCCAGGCAGTCTTCCAATAGACCTGTATGGGCCTTCCATACAGCTTTTGAAATCCCCTTACAAGTCTAAAAGACCTTTGTGTGCATGTGCAGGTACTTTAAAGGAAGGGTTGGGTGGCGTAGTTTTTTCCAGAAATACCTACAAATGCAAAGCCTTTCTGGATATACAGATTTAGTCATAGTTCTCTGGATTGCAAAAAGTTACTCATAGACTAGCAAAATGCCAGTACTGATGGATTGCTCAAGTGTTTGGAGCTGGGCAAGTCCCCACAACTATAGTCTTCCATGGTAGCAGCTTGTGTACTTTCTCACACAGAAGTCAGCAAAGGTCTTGGCAAAGTGAGCCTATCCTTCTCTGCATTCTCCTTTTCATTTACCTGGTCACACCTTGGGTTCATTTCTTGCTCACGCCTCAGCCACTGATACAATAGCTTCATTTTAAAAACATGATACCCCCAAACCCAGTTTGAGTAGAATTCGTACAAGTGCTTGATGTGCCCATATCATTCTGAAAAAGTATTTTTATTAAGGCATCGTAGAGTTGTGCCTCATTTATTGATGCATTCTCAATTTTGTGATGATCATAGAGAAATGGAGGGTCTATCCCTACAGGGAGGCAGCCCCATCAGTAGATATTTGGGCACACTTAAAAGTTTCTTTCTTTTTAATTGAACAACAAGGAGAGCACCAAGCGGATTTTCTGCCTCAGGTGCCAAAATGCCTTAGGGGTGTCACAAAGGTGCCAGTTGCATTTTATATCCTTTACTATCATTTGCCCAGAAAGAGATGCCCAGACATGTGTGGCTGCTACGCTCCAATTTTCAGCATTCTACCTGCAGCTTCCAGTGAAGAGGAGCAGGGTTTGGAAATATAGAACCATGCATATTGTAAAAGTTCATGTTATGGGAAAACCAGAGGCGGGGGAGGTACAAAGTAAAGATGGACAAATCTGACAATTTCCCATTTTTGCTCCACTCAGTTTCTCACCTTTCCTATCTTAAATTTAGTTCTCCACATTTCTACATCAATTGGCAATCCTTTCCACTCCTCGTGAAAATTCGAAGCATTTTAGAGCACATGACCCCAATATACATATTTTGTATGCAATTTTTTTGCCTGATCTACATATTTTTGCAAGCATTTTATGTTACTCTCACTGATTATGCATTTTAAGCCACACTGTTCTATATTGTATAAATTTCTGTACACATTTATTTAGGTGGAATAATGTGAACAAGTGCGAATTTTGAACTAGCTGTGCTTCAGTTTGCATATTGTTTCAGAAAGTGCTAATTTGTTAGGTGCGCATTAAAATCCTAACCTGACCAAATTGCTTCTCCATGTGTAATGCAGAGTTGCTAGATTTGGTAGCACTCATGTTTCTTGAACCATGTAGTTATAAACCTAATGTGAGGAACACTGCACCTCATCTCAAACATGTATTTCCATCACAGGGCCGCCTCTACCGTTAGGCAGAGTGAGGTGACTGCCTCATACAACTGGTTTTGGGATGTCATGAAAGGAAATTGCTAAGGAAATTGCTTCATTTGTATTTTCTATCTTATTAAGAAGAGCTTGTGGGATTTTTCTGCTGCTGGTTTCAAATAACTTGAGCGACCTTACCTACTGTGCACCCAGGTTTTTTTGGGGGGGGGGAAGCTGAGTTTAAAATGGCAGAGAGGGACATTTTCAGGGAAGAATCAATGGATATCTGGGGGAGGTTAAAGTACCTACCTCTTGCCCACTGATTCTCCCCTAAACACACACAAATTAGCAGGGCCCCAAAATTGCCTAGTAATGTATACAGTGTAGGTTCCACCTTGAGAATTTGCTTTTTGCTCTTGGTAAGGCTTTGTTTCCATGGAAAGGCCACAAGATGGCACCATACGCTAGAATGATCACATTTTTGGCACTAGCGGCACAAAATCCAACAGCAACTGCGAAGAACTGATTCAGGGCTGCCAACTTGAATAAAATATTAGGGAGGGCAGGTAAGCCCCACGCCACATAATCACATCACGGGGTGCGCCCAAACTATTTGAATGGCAATGCCCATCAACTTTGGGGGGAATGGCCGCTTCAAATATTTAACTGTGGGGGCGAATGGACCTCGGCCCCTAGCAGTTGACTCCAATGAACTGATTATTCATTCCTTATTCATTCCTTATTTATCCCATCAAACCTATCCATTCTGAAGGAAATCAGCCCTGAGTGTTCACTGGAAGGACAGGTCGTGAAGCTGAGGCTCCAATACTTTGGCCACCTCATGAGAAGAGAAGACTCCCTGGAAAAGACCCTGATGTTGGGAAAGATTGAGGGCACCAGGAGAAGGGGACGACAGAGGACGAGGTGGCTGGACAGTGTTCTCAAAGCTACGAACATGAGTTTGACCAAACTGCGGGAGGCAGTGCAAGACAGGAGTGCCTGGCATGCTATGGTCCATGGGGTCATAAAGAGTAGGACACGACTAAACGACTAAACAACAACATTTATCCCATCCTACCTCCAACCAACAGGTTAGAAGTGATCTCTCTCTCTCTCTCTCTCTCTCTCTCTCTCTCTCTCTCTCTCTCTCTCTCTCTCTCTCACACACACACACACACACACACACACACACAAATGTTCATCACCACATCAGCCCTGTGAAGTCGGTAAGACTGAACAAGAGTAATTCGCCTTAGACAATTCACTGAGCTTCTTGGCTAAGTAGGGATTCGAACTCGGATGTCCCCAGTCAAAGTCTTGGCTGCAAGGATGCTCTCTGGCCAGGCTGCATTTTGTTCATGGATGTGTCGTATTCAGGCACAGTAAATTAACTGTGTGGTATTTCCCCCTCTCACACACTTGAGTACAGTTTTCCCTCCCTCCTTCCGGACAGATGAAACTCTGCCCCAGGCTTACATTTCAGAGACCTGTCAGAAAACTGTTTGATGAGCCCGTTAAATTATCCCCCCCTGCATACAGCCTGAATGAGTAATCGATGTTCAACACCATGTGAATTTGTGGGGGGGAATTGTGCGGCCTTGATGTGAAGTATTCTGCAAATATGTTTGCCATTGCTGTAAGAATTCTTGTATAATTGTAATTAAGTTCATGTGATGAATTTTGCATATTAACATTGATGTGATCTTCTCTAACAGAGGCGGTGTTATTTTAATGTTGTAGTATGACCACAAGCAGATGTGATGTTCTTATATTCAAAGTACTTCAGGTTAATCAAATTTATACCAGCAGAAGACCCCAGGTTCGATCTGTAGGATCTCCTTATCAATTTCAACTTTCTTATTTCAGCACCATCTTAATTCCACAGTACGGTGTCCTTGCAAACATTAAAAAAACACCTCACCAAAGTGACTGTAATTTGAGAACAGGGTGGGGTTTTTTTAAAAAAAGAAAACACCTCTGAGCATTGAAAATAGACTGACCTTTGACTACTGACCTTCTCTGCAGAGTGTAGTTAAAAATATTTCATCCCTGAGACACTTGTGAGCAACTGGACAGCTTCTGTTATAGGGCTGGCTGCAAATAGCAGGAAACTAGGGGTGCAAAGCTCTGAAAGAAACTAAGTGGATTGTAGTGGCAAAAATAAATAAATCAGTGTTTCCGATTACATAATTCACAGCAAGAAACTGAACACAGAGGCATGTATTGCTCAATGTCCTGAGACGGTACATACTGCGGCATTTTAGAAATGGCTCTACTACAGCAAAAACTTTTAAGCTGTGATCTTGTGATTCCAGTTAGATTAGAAGCACTAGTGGCATGCCCATGCTACTTCTCTTACAACACATTGAATTTGTTACCCCCTCTGCCCCATGTGTTGTACAGCTCTTTCCATCCTAACTGTTCACATCAGCATGGCTTCAATAATGTCAGATTCGTTTCCATTTGTGGACACACCAGGAGGGTCTATGCAAAGTTGCTCATACCTTGGCCAGAGACAAATTTGGAATGACTTGAAAGACTCCAATCAGCATCCAGATAAGAATCTACTGGTCTCCATGATACTCATGCCATCGGAATAGAGCCTTACTGCAAAGACTATGCGTTGGTCAGCGTGCACTGATCTACAGACATAAAACAAATTCACGCGTCTTCCCAAAACCCATCTCAAATCCAAACCGAATAGAGTCCCACGGCAATCGGCAAATGGTAACGGGGACAGGACCGTGAAATCTGGAAGCCCCTAGTCATGAACCGGCACATGGGTGGGGGATACAAATTCAGCTGAGCATCTGAGATGCAGCACTTCAGAACTGCAAAGCTGATTCCAGATTCTAAAATGTGCAATTTTTATTGTATGGTTTTATGCATAATTCATAGAATCATAGAATCATAGAGTTGGAAGAGACCACAAGGGCCATCCAGTCCAACCCCCTGCCAAGCAGGAATTGTTGTAAACCGTTTCGATATTATGAACAGTAGTAAATGAGCGTTTTTGAGTAAATATTTTTTTAAAAAAACAAGCAGGGTCTGCAAGAAAATGTTGCAGCAGAGGGCACCTACAAAGATATACCGATCTTCTGAGGAAGCATACTACACATCCTTAGAAACATCATATGGTTACCATTAGACAGACTGCTCTTATTTGTTATTTGTTACTGGGGTTTTTCCCCCCCTCTGGGGGAGAAATGCTTGAGATTTTATTCCTCAGCTGCCGAAATAACTTTGCTCACCTCTGGTACTATGAACCTTGACTATGTATAGGTGCTATTTTTTGTAAAAATGACTTGGGCCAGCCCTGCGCACTTATTTAAAAAGAAACTTCCGCATGTGCTCAGAGGCACTTATCCATCCAGGTCCCGTGAAAAGGTAAGATATTCCATGCGTGTTAAGAGTCAGATCATTGGAAACCACCAGAAAAAAATCTTAAAAGGAAACATTGGCAACACTGGCCCAGGGTGCTTGTGTTCGCTCCCCCTTCCCACCACCTTCCCCCACCTCTGTGGGTGAGAAAACACGGATTATCAACTTGGTGTACGGCACCAAGAGCCACACTTCCTCAATCTGGCCATTTATCGGAGTCCCCGCCATGCATTCCCAATGCCATGCACACGGGCGCTCGGGGGAAATTGCCAGTGGAGGATATAGACACGCGCGCGCAGCTCCAAGCACTGTTGGACTCCAACTCCCATGAGCCCCCGCCAGCATGGCCAATGCTCGGGAGGAGGAGAACTGTAGTCCGGCAACCGCTGGAGACCCACAGCCCCCGGTCTGGAACCTGGTCCAGTTTGGTGCCCTCCTAACAAACAACTTTATTACTTGTAAAACCCCCCCCCCCCAATCTGGCAGCCACTCTGGGCGGCTTCCAGCGCATCTGAGAACATAAGGTGGCAAATGATCACGCGGAAATAGAGCCTGTTTTGCAAATTTGCAAGAGCCAAAGGCTTTGCGTTAGGCGCATTTTGCAACGGCCTCTGCGGCGACTTCCTTCGGCTTCGCAGTTCCTCTTCCTCCCTTTTCCCTCCTCCTCCTCCTCCCTTTCCTTTGCTGCTAGAGCAGTTCTCGCTGGGCGTGGGGAGGAGGGCATGCCAAAGGCGAGGCCGAGCAAGCTTGCGCCGCCTCTAGAGCCAGTCTCCCTGCTCGGGGTTGAGTTGAGAGCAGCAGCCTCCTCCTTCCTGGAAGCCCTTCAGGCAGGCGGGGCTATTCGCTGCCTTGCAGAGGCCGAGCCTCCTCCCGTTTGGGGCTGCATTCCTCACTCTTTCTTTCCTTCCTCCCTTCCCTCTCTCCGGTCCGTCTCTCTTTCGACTCCCGCCTCCCTCTTTGCGCGCAGGAGCCGCGTCTCCGGGTGAGTGGCGAGAGGCCGCGCGCCGTATTTATAGACAATCGCAGGCGGGGATATTGGGGGGGACGGGACGGGGGACTGGCTCTTCAGTGGCGCCGCCGGGGCAGGTCGTATTGTGATATGTGGGGCAGGTGGTTGTGGGTGGGGGTGGGAAGGAGAAAGAGTGACAGGCGCCAGCCCCTCAGGCCCCAGAGGAACAGCGCCCTCCTGCAGACCCGCACGGAGGTCCTCGGGTGCTTTGCAGCCTCGCCAGATTTGGCTGGGAGAGAAGAGGTTTTTTGCGCGCCCTTGGCAACCTTCCCACACACCGGCCCCTACCTCCCTCCCGTCCGGCCCTCTGATACCGTTCTCTGCCGAGTCGTTTTATTGCAAAGGGGGTGGGTGAAAAATGTAAGTGTCCCTGTGTCTGGGTGTCTTCTTCAGGAGGACTTTCAAGGTGACCCCTGCATGCGCCCATCTCCTCCCTTGCCTGCTGCAAAACGCTGCTCTTTTATGTACTGTGTGTGTGTCTATTGCTTGCCTAGGAGCCATTCCTGTCTTTCCAAAGCTAATCTCTGTGGCCTGCAAGGGCGGAGAGAGCCAAGCAGCCAAGATGCCCCACGGTAAGCAGACAAGAGTGCTGCTTCTCAACGACATGGAAAAGCTGGACAAGACCCTCTTCCGGCTGGAGCAAGGTCAGTGTCCCAGACGGCTGCTTGTGTGTTCGGGATTTTTGTTTAACAAGTTGCGTTAGATCCTTGTGCAAGAGGAAACTCAAACAGTTGTTAACTCTTCCATCTTGTCCTGTTTTCCTGTGCACAGAGTTTGATGCATGCTTTACAAAGAAAAAAATAGATTTTTTTTAAAAAGGGAGAGGCCTCTGCCCCAAGTAGCTTACACACAGTCAGCATGCAAACTGTAGCAACAGAGGAGCTTACCTGTGGGTAAATGGATCACATATGGCTGCCAGGAGTTAAGAAATGGCTCTCGTGAAAAAAAGTTGGGTTTTGAGGAAGGCTTTGGAGGAAACAAATTAGGGGCATCATCCAGCTGGGATGACTGTGAACACTGACATTATGAATAACTTCAATAAATAAATCAGTACTTTAACAGACATAAGAGGCAATGAGAGAGGTGGGTGGAACCATTTAAGAAATGAGAGTTTGGTTGGCTGAGGAGTATACATAATGCATAAAGAAATCAATATGATCCATTAATTTTTCTGAAGCTGCTCCATACTTTTCAAATGGTTTATGAATACAGCATTCCTCTGAGTGGTCATAAACTAACTAATTATATGTCAGGCTCCAGGATTTCAGCATTCTCTTTTTTTAAAAAAAAACACACAACACTTAAGGGCTAAACTAAGTGTGTGTTGGCAAACAGGTCAAAGAGAACAGATCACTATTTCTTTGTTTTAAAGCAGTAAGCAGAGGTGCTCTCAAATTGTGCTGTTTGCTGCATGAAACGGGTGGGTAGAGAATAGCTCAGGAATGGCAGGGCTACAATAAGCAGGGAAGTATTAACCACTTCTATCACTTCTGCCATACAAATTGTGCTTAGGACCTGCCAGTTTTTCTTTTTCTGTTTGGTGATGGGAACAGGGTTAGTAATCACCAGTTTGCCACAGAACCCTTAGCACTGGAGGTATGGCATCTTAGTGTGCCCTTAATAAATAATTCCCAATGAATGCAATGAAAGTTTTCTTCTGAATAAACTTGTGCAGCTGTGTCTAAACATGGCTATAGTCCTGCAATTAGTTGTAAATCTGCCAGTGTTGTCATCAAGGGCATCTATTACCAATGCTTCTGCTGTAATTTTAAGCAATTAGTGGGACTGGTTTTCAGCTAATTTTTCTTAAGATGGATGTGCCATCTTCTAACATGGGAAGGACGTTCTGACCCTGAAAGTAAGATGTTAGGATTGCAATCCTTAGAGGGATATACAGTGGTGCCTCGCAAGACAAATTTAATTTGTTCTGCGAGTCAATTCGTTTTGCGAGAAATTTGTCTTGCGAATCGTGTTTTCCCATAGGAATGCATTGAAATTTCTTTGTTTGCCCATAGGAATGCATTAATTAAATTTCAATGCATTCCTATGGGAAACCGCGATTCGCAAGACAAATTTTTCACAAAACAAATTCGTCTTGCGAGTCACCTTCAGATCGCAAGACTCATTCGTCTTGCGAAAAATTCGTCTTTCAGGGCATTCGTCTTGCGAGCTACCACTGTACACGGGAACTGACCTCAGTAGGGCCCATCTGCTGTAAGAGGAAGTACAGTGACAGTTTAAGCTGTTGTAACTTTGATTTAAATTCTACTGAAAGTTTGGAATGTAAGGAAGGGCAGTTTTGCATGTGGTGGTGAATGACATAGCCTAGAAAAAAATGGAATGCCCTTTCATTCCCCCCACAAGAGAGGGGGCATGAAATGTTATCATAGCCATACTGGAGCCGCTATTGATAGAGGCTGGTGTGTGGGTTCTGAAAGCAGAATTGGCAGCCAAGTCCACGAAGTTGGCTTGCTTAAATGTTATCCCAAGTGCTAAGCACCCACTTGCGGAAAATTGGTTACCATGCAGCTGCAGTAATGTTTAGGACTGCAGACGGATGCCCCAGTTACCTAGGAGTGAGCCTTACAACGCAATCCCAACCATACCTACTCAGAAGTAACAGTCATATCCAGAATTTAAAAACCACACCTCCTCTACGCAGGAGATGTTTCTGCAGTCTTGGACAGGGAACATGCTAGAATAATACTTCATTGACCCTGTAGGCTCGGAAATTTGAAGCATTTGTGCTTCCTGCTTCATCTGTAACATCTTAGGTGCTCGTTTGTACATTAACAGAGCAATTTGCTGCTCAGGAGGAAGCTCCATTGAGGTTAATGAGATTTGCACCCATGTTACTTGTAAAGCATGGAAATCCGCAGAAAAGAAGTAAACTTAAAGCATGGTTAGGTTCAGGCTGTAATAATTTTAATTGCTGAATTCCGAAGAACTTTTGAAGCCTCAAAATGTGTTGCTTTTTGAATTTTTGTTTTCTTAAATTCCAACTTTTCAATAATAAATTATGAGTCTCAAAAGTGGTTCCCCAGGTACATAAAACAAAATCAGTAAACAACAGCAGTTAAAATTGACCCAGATAGTAATGTAATCTCAACAACTAGCTGGAACCAAAAATAATTCAACTGTGTTTAACAAATTATGCTCCTCTAAAACTAGGAATTTGCTCAGGTGATTTGATTTTATAATTTGGAAAATGGCTAGGGGAGCACCACAAGGGCAATGCACTATGGTAGTGAAGGAAAATGTAGCTAGTTCTTATCTGCAACCTAGGGGAAAAAACAATTTGAGAATACTTTTAAAATAGCAAAAGCCATGCACTTCCACATAGCAGAAAGAACTAACAGATAGACAGTGTGTAACTAATATGAGCAATGCATTTTTAGTCTACATGGGTTTTAGGGAATAAGATATCAGTAGCAAACATCTCTGCAGTCCGATCTATGTTTAGCAAACTATAAACAAACTTGTCAAGCCTGTAGCAAAAGCATAAATGACCTGATCTTAGATTTATTTTTATAGACATTGTTAGGAAGGCAAAGAACCTTAGGCTTAACAAATTATTATTATTATTATTATTATCGTATTTATTAAATTGGTATACCATTCTCCATCCATAGATCTCAGGGTGGTTCACAACACAAAAACGCAGGATAAAAATAACACAAAATGCATAATACAAACAAGAACACAAAAAACCCCAATAACCCCACAACATATTTAAGATGGTATTGGATGTAGTCAGCCCTAAGGCCTGATTGAAGAGGAATGTTTTTGCCTGGTGCCTAAAGGTATAAAATGAAAACACCAGCCGAACCTCCCTGGGGAGAGCATTCCACAGACAGGGAGCCACTGCAGAAAAGGCCATTCCCAAAGAACTTCACGCTGCTTACCAATTCATTTCTGTGTCAGTAAATGAAGGTAACAGATGCAGATGAAATCATGGACTACTCAATATATATTCATACAACTTCATTCTGGCATTGCTTTTAAGCTGGCTCCGTTCCATATCTTCTTTGAAACTGTTATAAAATGTCTTTCTCTCATATAATTTTGTAAATTGTCTGTACTGTAGTACTTTGTGAGCTTTAGAGATCACAGTAGCCAAGGCTGTTTTGTTTTGGATGAACAGATACTTTGTGTGGTGTTGGATTTTTAAAGAAAATAATATTTGTGTGAGTGCTTTGTTCTTTGTTGTTCATGGCTCCCTCTTGCATATGGTTTGCAAGATCTAGGCCTTGGTCATTAGTGGCTTTTAATGAGTGAACAACTATACCGTTCTGTTCATATCTGTAGCTCAATCGATTGAGCTGGTTGATGTCTAAATATTCAATTTCCAGCATTCACTGTTAGCCAACATATGAGACATAACTGGGCATGAAGTTAAAATCTGGCCTGAGAGCTAATGCATATAACCACATTGGGGTTTTTCAACCTGCGCAGCCATTCCTTTCCTCCATGCATAAACAGAACCCACAGAAATCATGGCAAACAAACCAGCCATTTCTTCAACAGTCCTTTCTGGCAGTTGGCTCATTGAGGCGTCATTCCATGTTGATAAGTTTTAAAATATGGGTGTTTGCACTCTAACAGTTGCCTGTTTTGCTCTGTTCAGGTTTTGAACTACAGTTCCGACTGGGGCCTACCTTGCAAGGCAAGCACGTTACGGTGCATACCAACTACCCAGCTTCAGGAGAAGGGTTCAGCCGCCACAAGTTCAGGTGCCTGTCCTGGCACAACCCAACAGGGAAAGAAGATGATTCTGACAAATTCTGCAAATTAGATCTCCAGATCTCTGGGTCATACCAGTATTATTTTAGTCATGAGTAAGTAATGGTTGGATCCGGAGGAAGAGAAGCTTGCATCAGCACCTCCTGTTTCTTACGCAGTCGTACTTCGGATCTCAAACGCCTTGGCTCCCGAACAAATCGGCTCCTGAATAATCGATACCCGGAAGTGAGAGTTCCGGTTTCCGAACGATTTTTGGAAGCCGAACATCCGGTGCAGCTTCTGCAGCTCCGATTGGCTGCAGGATGCACAGCCACAGATAAAAGCAGTAACAGTTAAAATTGTGGGCAGCCATCTATTCAGTTAAAAACAACTTGGAATAGTAAAATCTTTAAGGCCCTCTTGAACTCAACTAGAGAGGGATCCAGAGGCATACAGGGCACGTGAAGCACTTTGAACACTATAAATTGCTTTATAATTATAATTGCAGCAGCAGCAGGAAAACAGTCTCATAATGTCAGGAAGGTCACAGGTGAATTTGAGATTGTTCCTGGGGAAAGCTCCTCGATTCTTTATAAAACATGGGTTAAATGCATTTGACTTTCCTAGCATTCCTATTTCAGCCATTCAACAGTTTTTATTCTATGTTTGGCTTCTCTTAAGAACACTTCTATGTATATCTACATAGGAGTAACATCCATTAAGTACAGTGAGGTTTACTCTTCCGGGTTAGTGAGTATAGATTTGGAGGCTTAAAGAGTTTTTAAAAAGCAGTATCTTCTGAGCTTCAAAGTATTGTAAATGCTTTCTGATTCCCTTAAAGACATTAACATAATTTTAGAATAGCAAGCGAAACATATCTTGTTAGGTCTTGGTAATAATAGGTGGTTGACTCCAGCATTTATTTGCTTTTGTATTGATAAAAGATGTGTGCGTGTGTGTGTTATTGCAGAGATAAGAAAAGCGGTGGAGGTTACATAGTTGTGGATCCTATTTTGCGTGTTGGTGCTGACAATCATGAATTGCCCTTGGATTGTGTTACACTCCAGACATTCCTGGCTAAGTGT
Source organism: Zootoca vivipara (assembly GCF_963506605.1). Classification (NCBI taxonomy): domain Eukaryota; kingdom Metazoa; phylum Chordata; class Lepidosauria; order Squamata; family Lacertidae; genus Zootoca; species Zootoca vivipara. Next base: position 23,246,507 of record NC_083282.1, read on the forward strand.
CTGGGACCATTTGATGGATGGGAAGATCGTCTTAGAGTCGCAAAAGAATCTGGTAATAAACACATTGACTCCCAAATCAAATCTCTGGCACATAGCACTGATTGACTGTATTTAAATATCCTATTTCTTCCGGGGAGCTCAAGGCAATACACACAGGGTTCCCAGGCAAATCTCCCATTTGGATGCTAACCAGACCCAGACCTGTTTGGCTTCACCAAGCTTGCTGCATGCTTTATGAAGGGTTGCTTTCAATATTCAGCAAGTAGTGGGTGGCACTGAGACCACTCAGCCTCTTGGGCTTGCCGATCAGAAAGTCGGCGGTTCAAATCCCCGCAACGGGGTGAGCTCCCGTTGCTCTGTCCCAGCTCCTGCCAACCTAGCAGTTCGAAAGCAGGCCAGTACTGCTGCAGCGGGAAGGTAAACAGCATTCCCGTGCACTCTGGCTTCCGTCACGGTCCCATTGCACCAGAAGTGGTTTAGTCATGCTGGCCACATCATCCGGAAAGCTGTCTGTGGACAAACACCGGCTCCCTCGGCCTGAAAGTGAGATGAACATCGCACCCCATAGTCACTTTTGACTGGACTTAACCATCCAGGGGTCCTTTACCTTTACCTTCAATACTTAAGACTGCCCAGTCTGCTATAAGTGTCATGTTAATACATTTCATTATTGCTTTGTAGGTTACAATATGGTTCACTTGACACCAGTCCAGAAACTTGGTTCATCAAGATCATGTTATTCATTAGCTGATCAGCTGGAAATAAATCCTGATTTTTCAACCTCTAACAAAAAGTGTTCTTGGAGTGAGCTTGGAAAACTAGTGGAAAAAATGAAAAATGAATGGAATATGCTTTGTATTACCGATGTAGTCTACAATCACACTGGTATGTTCATTTTTGCTGTCATTTGAATTTAACCTCAAGGCTAAAATGCATAGGGTAATAGTTTCTCTGTCTTATCCACTGCACTTAACAAATGCACACATTTGTATCCAGCAACTTTTGCATGCATCTGCAAACTTCACAAAGAGCAGGAGTATAAAAAGAGAATTTTAAAAATAAATTTTTAAGAATTAGTTTGAGCTAGGCAGTAAATTTCCCTCTAGGCTCTGTGTGTTGTTTAAAACTGTATTTTACTTAAATAACCCAGAAAAAATAGGGGGTGGCATTTGGTGGTGATCTTAAGATTTGTAACTATTCTGACATTTTTAATTGACTTGCTTTCAAAATGCTTTGAGGGTAACAGCTCCTGTGAGCACGAAACGTTGTGCCTCTGTTACCCAAGAGAAGAAAGTCCTTCCTTTTTTCAGTTTCTTCTTTTTCAAAAAAAAGAAATGGGGTGGGTGGGGGTGGAGGACATTTCCATGCCAATTTTGAGAACTGGGCAAAAGTATTGCAAAAATAGAAACATTTGTGCAGCTAAGTAGAGACTGATGAAAGTGTCCAAGTGGAACGTAGCCTCATTTTGTCAGTTCAATTGGCTGGCTGCTTTTACTGCTGATGGCAGAGCTCCATGTTTATAAAGGTCAAACCTTCAGTGAAAAGTAAGATCTTCGTGGCTTTAGAATGCCAGGTTCTAAAGGATCTTGAGTTTCAATGTTGGAGGACAATTTTAGGTTAAGGAAGAACAACTTGCACCACAACAGCGGTGCTGTTCTTCCCTAGACAGTTTCCTTGATATCCAGACAAAGGCCAGGCTTTATTTTCTGTCACTCCTATGTGACAGAGAGAGAGAGAGAGAGAGAGAGAGAGAGAGAGAGAGAGAGAGAGAGCACTTATTGAATGCCCCCCTCCAGCAGGCAGATTGAGACACCCATGTACCTCAATGATGGGCTGGTGAACCTTGAACTGCTTGCATCGGAAGAAGCTTTGGGTCTGGGTGATGGTTTGAGATGTAGAACATCATCACTGGATATATTACAGCTATCAAGTGATGAATATGCATATTTGAGCTTGCACTTATCCCCGGAGAACCGTATCAGCACAAGTCTCACTCAGTGGAATAGCTATTTTTTTGAGAACTTGCAGAGTTCCCTAGTTCCTAGGTGTGGGTCCTTCAACATTGTCTCCTTTGATTACAAAATTTAATAACAGGTAGGTAGCCGTTTTGGTCTGAGTCGAAACAAAATAAAAAAATTCCTTCAGTAGCACCTTAAAGACCAACTAAGTTTTTTATTTTGGTATGAGCTTTCGTGTGCATGCACACTTCGTCAGATACACTGAAACAGAATCCACCAGACCCTTATGTATATTCAGAGGGTGGGGGTGGGGTGATGGGAATGGGTGATGGGCTGATAGGAGTGGTAAACCTGTTGATGGCTGTTAATGACTGCTATTGGTCTTGTGGGGGGGGAGCAAGGGCTGAGGTGCTAAGGAAAGCTTGATCATGTATAATGAGATAAGAATCCTATGTCTCTGTTCATGCCAGGTGTCTCCATTGTTTTAAGCTTGGTAATGAGTTGCAATTCAGCGACTTCTCTTTCCAGTCCATTTCTGAGATTTTTCTGTAATAAAACAGCTGCTTTGAGATCTTGTATAGAATGTCCTGGGAGATTGAAGTGTTCTCCTACTGGTTTCGCTGTCTTGTGATTCCTGATGTCAGATTTATGTCCATTTATCCTTTGGCGTAGGGTTTGGCCTGTTTGTCCAATATAGAGAGCTGAAGGGCACTGTTGGCATTTGATGGCATACACAATGTTTGAAGATGAGCAATTAAATAGTCCTGAGACACCTGGCATGAACAGAGACATAGGATTCTTATCTCATTATACATGATCAAGCTTTCCTTAGCACCTCAGCCCTTGCTTTCCCCCCGCAAGACCAATTGCAGTCATTAACAGTCGTTAACAGTCATCAACAGGTTTACCACTCCTATCAGCCCATCACCCATTCCCATCACCCCCATCCTCTGAATATACATAAGGGTCTGGTTACTTCTGTTTCAGTGTATCTGAAGAAGTGTGCATGCACATGAAAGCTCATACCAAAATAAAAACTTAGTTGGTCTTTAAGGTGCTACTGAAGGAATTTTTTTAAAAAATTTAATAAGCAATGCATGTAGTGCAATTTCAGTAGTTGGCAAAGTTCTCCCCCAAAAGGAACATAACTTCGTGTGTGCTCTTCAGAATTTTGGGAAATGAGTTTATGGCAAAGGGGGAGGGGAGTGACTAAAAATTAGTGTCGATGCCTTCCTTGACATTGCAAAGTATATATGAAGGACAACATTTAAACTTCTAAAGATCTAGGGCTGGAATCAGCTATAAGGTTCCATTAGTGGAAGCCAATGCAAGGACTGCCACTAGTGCAATGGTTATCCCCATGTGTAACTCTTCATCTCCCCTAGTTCTGCCCTGGAGGGCCAGGAAAAACACATGTCACCCCATGATGGGAGGGAAAGATAGATAGTTCTGTGAGCACAAGCTTTTCTGCTTGCCCCAAAGAACGATCTCCTTAGCACTATGTTAAAGCCTACCCAATACCTGTGAGTGTTCGCATCAGGCTGATTAGTAATGGCAGGTTATTGGGAAAACACCTGATCAGTTAACATTAGAAAAGAGGTATAACGTTGGTTGATTGCTATCGCTGAAAAACTCACTTGCCAACTGCATCCGGCAAAAAGGCCAAGCTACAGAAAGGGACTTTGAAACTTGGCAAGGCTTTATTGCTTCAGCACTTGGTTGCTGATTCATATTGAAAAGAATGAGCAACAAATCTCACCGCTGTGGAACGAAAAGATTTATAACATCCCAGTAGTGAATCTTGAACGGAGGAGAATATATGTGCTCAGCTTCTTGAGTTTTTTTTTTACTTTTAGCAGTATTCCTAGACTTCTCCGTACACCAGGCTTCCTCCAACTCGGCCCTCCAGATGTTTTGAGACTACAGTTCCCATCATCCCTGACCACTGGTCCTGCTAGCAAGGGATCATGGGAGTTGTAGGCCAAAAACACCTGGAGGGCCGAATTGGAGGAAGCCTGCTGTAGACAGTAAGCAGTCAACAAATATGAGAAATGCCTTGGGATTCTGTGCATTGTCGTTTTCTGCATTAAGAAATTAAGAAGCACCTACTAAATATGACATATCCAATGGAAGACTTCCTAGTTTCCTGTCCATTCAGAATCTTAACTTTCATATACTGTATACCCTCCATAGAGGTAATTGGCAGGATAATGGAAGTGCCATCCTGAGGTGCTATGTGCTTAATATTTATTTATTGTCTTGCTCATTGTGTGTCTCTTTTGTTTTCCCTAGCTTCAAATAGTGAATGGATAACTCAGCATCCAGAATGTGCATACAATCTTGTTAATTCTCCTCACTTGAAACCAGCCTGGCTTTTGGACCGAGCCCTGTGGCATTTAACCTGTGATGTGGCTGGTGGGAAATGCAGCGATAAAGGAGTTCCTCCGCTGCTTGAGAATGAGCACCACTTGAACGTAAGAAATAAACACATAATACCGGTATATTGCTTGATAACACGTGCTGTCACTGAATGAAAGGGAAGTCTAATTTATAATCTGTGGGACTTCTAACCGTTTCACTTTTCAGCTTGCCTTTCTGTAGGAGGATTAAAACTTCATTTCCTTCAGTATGGCAGTAGTCTTTTTATATAGTTAAAAAAGACGGCATCTGTATGCTAATCCTTTCTATTGTACTTCGCAATATTTGCCTTGAGTGCAGTGTTATTGGGTTAGAGCCAATGTGTGGCAATTAGACTAAGGCTACCAGGTTTTTTTCAATGAATCCAGGGACACTTTTCAACTTCAATGGATTTTGTATGGGGACGGATTTGTAAATCCGGGGACTGTCCCTGGGAATGGTAACCTTAAATTAGACTCCTGTTTACACAGCAGGACTTTCCCTTCCTCTCTTCCCGTTCTTGCCTCCTCAAGAGATGTCTTGTTGCACAAGGAAGAGAAGTGTTATTATGCAACCGGACAGACTTTGCCCATTGTATTTCCAGGGTATATGGTTTTTTAAAAAAATGTTTCTCTTTCTGGGTCTGTATTGCAAGTGGCCTTGCCATGAATATTTTGTAGAATAGTGACTCATAAGTTCATATAAAAGTAAGTTATATATGTACTAGGGTTCAGCTCAAAACTTTCCCTGTTTGTTTTTCTAAGTATGTCTCCCAGCACGTTTCCGAGCACAATTCAAAGTGTTGATGCTGACCTTTAAAGCCCTAAACGGCCTCGGTCCAGTATACCTGAAGGAGCGTCTCCACCCCCATCGTTCTGCCCGGACACTGAGGTCCAGTGCCGAGGGCCTTCTGGCGGTTCCCTCATTGGAAGAAGCCAAGTTACAGGGAACCAGGCAGAGGGCCTTCTAGGTAGTGGCACCCGCCCTGTGGAACACCTTCCCATCAGATGTCAAAGAGAAATATAACTACCAGACTTTTAGAAGGCATCTGAAGGCAGCCCTGTTTAGGGAAGCTTTTAATGTTTAATAGATTTTAATATTCTCTTGGAAGCCACCCAGAGTGGCTGGGAAAACCCAGCCAGATGGGCGGGGTATAAATAATAAATTATTAGTATTAGTATTTGCTGCTTGATTCTGTGCTTTCTTTCCCGTGAAACAGTATAAATGCCTCACAGAGTGTTGTGTGTGTAATAAAGGTATGATGGCTCAGAACAGTTTTGGCACAGGAGCATTTATAATAAATTTTTGTATATGGCACTGAATTTTGTTTACCTGCCTAACATGCTGCTTTTATTTTTGTAGAATGTCCGTAAAGTCATTTGGGAGGATATTTACCCAAAGCTAAGATTATGGGAATTTTTCCAAGTAGATGTTAACAAAGCAGTCCAGCAATTTAAAACTCTCTTGACTCAAGGTAAAAAAAAACTTATTGCTCTCAGCACAAAGAAATGACACCTGGGATCTAGGTAGCTGCGGGTGGCTTGTGCTAGGCCAGTGGAACTTTTGACTACATTTCTTGTGGCATGTTGCAAATAAAGCTACTTTCAAAAGTCCATTCTGTTCCAAAAAGCAGCTTGTCACGGGGCAATAGGGCAGTTTGGGGAACAGGATTCAGCTGGTGGGGCAGATTCGGAGCTCCCCTGGCAGGCCACTTTGAGAGGGCCTATGCCCTGGTATCTGCTTACCTGTTCTTCTTTTGCAGTGTGGCCAGAGTTCAAGTGTAGAAAGTAGCTCAAGCTAAATGAGATATGTCTGTGTACATATGGTTATGTGTGCTGAGAAATGACCATAAGCTACATGGGAGACAGGGGCGGGCGGGTGTGGGGGACTCCCTGGTCCTGAATGGGTTAACTGTGCCCCTGAAGGACCAGGTGCGCAGCCGGGGAGTCATTTTGGACTCACAGCTGTCCATTGAGGCACAGGTCCATTCTGTGTCCAGGGCAGCTGTCTATCAGCTCCACCTGGTACGCAGGCTGAGACCCTACCTGCCCGCGGACTGTCTCGCCAGAGTGGTGCATGCTCTGGTTATCTCCCGCTTGGACTACTGCAACATGCTGTACGTGGGGCTACCTTTGAAGGTGACCAGGAAACTACAATTAATCCAGAATGCGGCAGCTAGACTGCGTGACTGGGAGTGGCCGCTGAGACCATATAATACTGGTCCTGAAAGACCTACATTGGCTCCCAGGAAGTTTCCGAGCACAATTCAAAGTGTTGGTGCAGACCTTTAAAGCCCTAAACTGCCTTGGCCCAGTATACCTGAAGGAACGTCTCCACCCACATCGTTCAGCCCAGACACTGAGGTCCAGCACCAAGGGCCTTCTGGCAGTTCCCTCACTGCGAGAAGTGAGGTTACAGGGAACCAGGCAGAGGACCTTCTCAGCAGTGGCGCCTGCCCTGTAGAATGTCTTCTGATCAGATGCTAAGGAAATAAACAACTCTCTGACTTTTAAAAGACATCTGAAAGCAGCCCTGTTTAGGGAAGTTTTTAATGTTTAATCATTTGTCGTGTTTTTAATATTCTGTTGGGAGCCACCCAGAGTGGCTGGGGAAACCCTGCCAGAAGAGCGGGGTATAAAGATAAATTATTATAATAATATTATGCTTTAGGAGCACTGAAAGCAAACTTTTTGTGTGTGGGAATTTTGATTATTTTAGAATGGAAGGAGTCTCCACTGTGCAACAAGTTACACTGTTAGGTAGCTTTTGGATCTGTGAGTTCCTTGGCTTTCAGAATAATAAAGAACTGCCCAGTCATCTAGGCAATAAATGCTTTTAAACTCATTAAAAAACATTCCGTTTCTTAAATCTACAACAGGTGGTTCTAAAGTTAAAACTGACCCAAGTCAACACCTTGCAATTGTTCAGGATCCTGAATTCAAGAGACTCGGCTGCACTGTAGATATGAACATTGCATTGAACACCTTCATACCAAATAGGTACGTCCTTGCTCAAAGTATTTTTAAACACTGAAATGTCTTGGTGGCACATGCTTTTCCAAGAGGGGGGAGTCAGACCTGTCATTCAAGGGTCAGAAAATTGGGTCTGCTTCGTTCACAGACAAACGAGGAGCCTAATAAATGTGCTGCGAAAACTGCACAGCTAGTGGCATCTCGTTCAATCCATTTGCATAAAACACACCCACTTAATTTGGTATGAAACTGTCTTCGGTGTTGCTGAGCACCTGAATTTTCAGTTCTTACTTGGAAGGCTCAGTGGCTGCTATTTCACAGGTTGTATGGTTCTTACAGAGTGCTGTTCCCATACATATATTTAATGCAAAGTTGAGTGCAAAAGGTGTACGGAACAAACTATTCCAGATTCACCAAAGGTGAATGTTTGATATCAAAGGTAGCTTGAATGAGAAAAGCTTACAAGTAGGCCTTGCCTGCCTTAGACGCAGATGATTCATTTTGCATTGACTCGATGTTGACATTGGAGTGTAAGGAGGCATCAACTTCCTCATGGCTGTGCATGAATTAAACTCAAAACTCCCGACACGGCATTTCAATGTTTTCATGCGTTGTTGTTTTCAGCAATGGGCCTGCTGCAATAGAGGAATGCTGTAACTGGTTCCGCAAGAGAGTCGAAGAACTAAACGGTGAAATGTACAGGCAGACAAACTACCATCAAGAGCAGGTTGTAACAATAAGACATCTTTGAAGTTCATGCTTGCATTCATTTGTTCGTTATTTGTAGCGTCCACTGAACTGTTAAAGCTGTGCTGAAATGACTGCTTTTACTGGCTTCCAGGCGGCCAATTGCATTGTGGCGACGGTGAGCTATGAACGACTGGCTGGACATGGTCCCAAGTTAGGTCCCGTAACCCGAAAGTTTCCTTTAGTTACAAGGTATTATTTCTTCCGCACTCAAAAGAAAATGTATTGGGGGATGGATAAAAATGGTTGGTGCTTGGTAATGTGTCAGAAAGTATAGATTGTAGAGCAAGACTCTGACTTTGAGTGCATGGCATGTGTATTTTTGTTTAATAAACCAAGATATACTATACACACCCTCACTCAAACATGCGCAAACCCTCTTTTTGCGGCATGCATGTGTTAAACCTGGGTGTCTCCAATTAATCAGTATGTCTCTGAATACCAGCTGCTAGGGAACGTGAATGGGAGAGTACTAGCGTGCTCATGTCTTTGCAGGCTTCCTGTAGGTATCTTGCTACCCATCACAAGGATAGAATGCTGAACTAGAAGAGCCTTTGGTCTGATCCTGTACCTATGTTGTAAACGTAGCTTCCTGTTGCTTCCAACTCAGGTAGCCAGGTTAAAAACAAAGTAGGATCATAAGGCACAGCTTTTGAAGTCGATTTCAAATCCTGGCTCGTTCTGAACATGATAGCCACCATTTCTTGGTTTGGGTAAGAGGGGGAGACTATGCTTCATTGGAGATTTCCTGGTTGAAATGCAGCATGTGACAAACGGAGGAAAGAAAGGACTCACCTAGCTATTCTGAAAATTTCATTCACCTAGGTATACTAAAAATTTCAGTCAAATTCTGTGGACATCTAAGACGTGCCGCTGAACGTTGGCAGTCATCTAAATTTGATTGTGTGACTTCACTTGTGCGTCTGTTTTTGGATGTTCATGAAGTTTCACTGAAATGGTGAGCGTTCATGTGTGTGGATATAATATATATTGCACACAGTATTCGTCAATTAGAGCAGTGAGATTTGGGTGTTTTTGCAGTGGTTGGTGGATATCAGATTTGGGGGGCAATCGGCAATCACTTGCCCCAAAGCCTCTTAAATGTATTAAAGGCTTGAAGGCCTTTGGAGGTGCGGTTAGAAATTTAAACACGCAAATAGTTTAACTTAAAGTATGTCAAGAGACTGAATTAAAAACTTGTGTTCCACTGTTTGGAAAGATTTGTTTTTAAAAGAGTGTTTACAAGTTTTGAAAGCTAGGGTGCAACCATCTACTTGCTTGATATATGTGAAATTGTAGATGTAATAAATCTTCAATGAGATTGCTGATATTCATAAAGTAGTGGATTACTATGTGTGGGATTTGGGCCTCTTTGCTAGAAGAGACAAAAAGCTCAACTCCAAACAAAAGCGCCCACTATTAAGCTGGTTGTGGCAGAAAGGGCTTACGCATGTTGTAGGCACGTCCATTATTAAAAATTCTTTTTTTCTTTCTGGTATGACGCATTTCGATTGTCATTATATACAATCTGATGCTCTAAAACGGATGGGACACCTGTGGCCCCCAGATGTGGCTGGGCTGCAGCTTCCATCAGGCCCAGCCAGCATAGGCAATAGGCAGGGATGATGTAGTCCTCAAACACCTGGAGGGTCATGGGTTCACTACCCTGACTCTAAAAAGTACTTTCTGTACTTCACAGCTACTTTACATACCCATTTAAAGAGCTAACCCTGGAAGAAGAAGAACGCATGTTGTATCAACCTGACAAAGCAAGTTATTTTATGGCCCACAACGGTTGGGTGATGGGAGACGACCCTTTAAGAAATTTTGCTGAACCAGGTGGGTGATCCTGAAAGTTATATATAACTTTTTTAAAAATGCCTTTTGCTAGCATAGGTGAACAGGGATGTTGTGCCCTTTTTCAGTTACACTGCAACTTCTTATTGCAGTACCTTGAGTAGTCTCCTAGTCGCCTTTCAATAAGACATTGGCTTCCTAAGAACTGTCTGCATTTCGGGAATCTCTTTGCCCAAGGATCAATTCATCCCTGTCCCCATAGCATTGCAAGCTGTAGGTGAGGCTGCCATTGCAGAGACTTTGGGATGATGAAGCACAGCTGGGAACCAGTGCAAGTATGTTTTAAGACAGGCATCCCCAAACTGCGGCCCTCCAGATGTTTTGGCCTACAACTCCCATGATCCCTAGCTAACAGGACCAGTGGTCAGGGATGATGGGAATTGTAGTCCAAAACATCTGGAGGGCCGAAGTTTGGGGATGCCTGTTTTAAGATCATGTTGTCAGTAAGTGGATAGGGAAAAGTAAGTCCCCTAAATTGTAATAAATAAGCTAACACGTGTTAGCTTTGGGATTTCTGATCACTTAAATAGAGTTGTTGCAAAGTATGACGGGCTTAGATTAGAACTGATAATTATTTTTGTACTGTTGTTCTTAAACTGATTGTATGTGCATGGGCGTAGCCAGGATTTTTGCTGCGGGAAAGGCTTTCTTGGGGGGGGGGGCAGAACTTTTTATTTGTATTTATTTAGGGGAGCACCCGCCCCCTCCTTGGCTACGCCCATGTGTGTACGTATTGCATATATAAAAATAATTTTGACAGTTGTAAATATGTTTATTGTAAATTGCTTCAGGGTGCCTCATGGGAAGAGGTTCATAAATGAAATAATAAACAGATAAATAAAACTTTCCATTCTGAGTTTTGATGTTACACAGATTAGTTCCACATGTTTTTCTAGTTTGGTGTAAGTTGAAATGGCCTTTGTTTCTATCACTGGTAAGAGTGCTGAGAACCACAACTACGACATCATGGCGTAAATTAGTATCTCTCTCCCATTTTACAGGTTCCCATGTTTACTTGAGAAGAGAACTCATTTGCTGGGGTGACAGTGTCAAGCTACGTTATGGGAACAAACCAGAAGACTGCCCATATCTCTGGGCTCACATGAAAAAATACACCGAGTTGACTGCCAAATATTTCCACGGAGTGCGGCTTGACAACTGTCACTCGACGCCTCTTAATGTAGCTGAGGTATAGAAAAAATTAAGCGTCTCCATTGCAAATGGGTACACAAACACACAAGAGAGGGGAAAAACTTTGGAACCGTTTTAAAACTTAGGTCTGTTCCAGCTGCTGCTCATCACAAATGTTTCAGCCTGTTTCATTTTTCTGACTCCTCAGCTGCAAGTGCAGGGCTCTTTGAACATGCTTTCTAGATCCTGGGTTCTTTTGATCAGGTTAGCAGTAGAAAAGCTGCTGTTTTTTCCTTCAGCCGCGTGCAGGTGTGGCACAATCCTGGGCATCTCACTCAGATGTAAACCCCCAAGGTGCTCAGTGAGGCTTGCAACTAAGCAAGAGTGCAAAAGATAGTAGCTTAACAGTGCAACCTTGTGCATCTCTGCTCGCAAGTGAAGTCCAGTTGTGTTCAATGGGCCGTACTCCTGGGTAAATGTCTGTAGGACTGCAGCCAGAGTCGTGGGTTTGTGGTGCAGCAGTTGGGAGTGTTAGACTCGCTGCTTGTCCCTCCACCGCCGCCCGCATCACTCAAGTATAAGCCATGGGGGGCTTTTTCAGCACAAAAAAATGTTCTGAAAAAGTCGGCTTATACTCGAGTAAATACGGAGTGTGTGTGTGTGTGTGTACACACACACACACACATATTGCCTTGAGAATGATGGGATAGCATAGAAAATAAGTAGCCATAGGTTACATAAGGGACAGGACTCTGAAGGTTGGAAGTAGTTAACCTTGTAAACCAATGAGTTCTTCAATAAATCAACTTGGAAAACACAGAAAAATAGGAGTGAGAATAGGGCCTGCTTATCTACACCATGTTGCAATATATGTTGTAGGTTTTTCTCATCCGTGTGCTGTTTCATTTTCTATTCACTAGTTAAGATGAAAACGTTGCTCAGAATTTATATACAGCTTTTTGAGGTCCAGTTACAAAGCTAGCCTTATAAGTGCTGATGAAAGCAGTTAGACTTGATGTCTGTTGTGATTAATTCGGCTATTGCCGAAAATGGACCTACTCACAAAGAAAATGGGCCTAACACAAAGAAAAGGCAAAAACGTGTCAGATAAATTAGAGAGAAATTTTCAGTGTGTAGGCTGAGCACATATTTAAGTTTCTAATTTGACATATTTGAGCTTTATTCTTCCTTTTAGGAGTGAAAGAATTCCCCCCCCCCCTGAAAACTTCAGAGTGATAATTTTGTGTATAATCTTTGCAAAAGTTTGCCCTATTATGGGATCCACAGTTGCATTTCTGCACACAGTTATTATGGAACTGATCCAGCCAGGCTGGAGGAAGTTTTAAAGTCATAAAACTATTTCAGTTGAAGATTTAAACATTGGCAGAATCATGCCCACTCCTTGGGGGTTCTCCCCCACACACACACACACACATTCTCATCTCCTCAGCTTGTTTAAAAAACTGTGCTGTAATTGGGTAGCATTTGTGCTATATGCTTTTGGAAAGCACATGTTGTAAGGAAGCTGATTTTATATATATATAAAAAAATGTATTATGATCTGTAGGAGATGCTGGCAGCAGCCAGGTCAGTCAGACCTAATCTTTACGTGATAGCAGAACTCTTCACGGGAAGTGAGGTCATAGACAATGTCTTTGTCAACCGCCTTGGGATTACCAGTCTGATTAGAGGTACCAAAACCATGCTTGAAAGGTTTGTTGCAGGACTGCTGTGTTTTGTATACAGTACATATATGAAAGTCAGAAATCACTTTACGTGGAACTAACTTTGTGTTCTTATTTGCATTTATTCTTGTGTCCTTTTGCCAATTCAATGCCTTTCCCTCTTCCTTCTTTGCCGGCCTGTTGTCTGGGTTTTGCCCTCTTTCCCGAATCCTTGGTTTGTGCAAACGTTTCATGCATCTCTCATAACTCAATGTCTTTGGTTCTTTAATCTTGGGCCTTTCGTTTTTGTCTCTTTGCTGTGCGGCATTTTCCCTGTGGCCCAAATCCATGCCTAGCCTTGCATCCTTTCTTTTCTCCTGTTCTGCCTTTCCCCTCTGTCTGTCGCTTCCTTGGCTGTGCTTTTCGCAGTACATGATGGACACGGCTAGAAAATTGCGGCCCAACTTGTATGTAGTGGCTGAATTGTTCACGGGAAGCGAGGAGCTGGACAATATCTTTGTGAATAAGCTGGGCATTAGCTCTCTGATAAGAGGTAGGCTTGCTTCGAATTGCTCTTCCTTTTCTTAACCCTGTATTCAGGCATGATACGCTGCGAGTGAAGGAAGCGGACGTGCAAAACACTGACTCTGCATCGGTTTATTAGAAACACATGACATTGCATTCAACATTTGCATGATAATTGTAGCATTGTGATTGTTAGGAAAGGGTATCTTGTGTATGGAAATAGTTGTGATGGCCACCTGTTCATACAACTCTGTATGAACTGCTACCTGGAGAACCCATTTCTCATCTTCAACCTGTGCAGCATTTTTAGACATAACATCGCTTGTCTCTTAACCATGGTTAAGGGATCAGGGATGAGTCATGTGGAACGCCCTCCCATCAGATGTCAAGGCAATAAACAACTATCCAACTTTTAGAAGACATCTGAAGGCAGCCCTGTTTAGGGAAGTTTTTAATGTTTGAAGTTTTATTCTGTTTTTAATGTTCTCTTGAAAACTGCCCAGAGTGGCTGGGGAGACCCAGCCAGATGGGTGGGGTAGAAATAATAAATTATTATTTATTATTATTATTATTATTATTATTATTATTATTATTATTATTATTTTATGTACTTTCTCCTATCTGGAGTATGAATGTGCTCTGCCCTTTCCCTACCAGGCCTAACCATGGTTTACGGTTGCACTGCCACTTACCTTAATCACAACTAATGCTGACCATTTTCCTTTTTAACTAGGGCTTACTAACCAGGGCTTGACAACAGCAAGCCCTGGTTAAGAAGAAGCCTGGCGAAGTTTACCTAACCCATGGTTAAAAGATCTGAGGTTTTCCTTACAATCTAGTGGTATATCAGTTTTCTGAAATAAAAAAAATATAGATTTAAGAGTGGGTGAACCAGGTGGTGGTGAGAAGGGAGCGTGCGATTCTGTGGTGTATCACCATAGTTCAGGGACTGCCTTATGTTGTGTTCAGTATATGTTTTAGAGTTCAGCATAAAACTTTATTTTTAATTGTTCCTTCTTAGCACACTGTGAGACTCTAGACCCGTTCAGATTGTGCTTTTCTCGTCCAGATACAAAGACAAGGAAGCCTTAGGTTAATGCACACTCCATCCAATTCCACCATCCATTCCATGCAAGAAAGAAATAATAATAAGAATTTATTATTTATACCCCACCCATCTGGCTGGGCTTCCCCAGCCACTCTGGGCGGCTTACAACAGAATATTTAAATACAATATTCTATTAAACATTTAAAAGCTTCCCTAAACAGGGCTGCCTTGAGATGCCTTCTAAAGGTCTGGTAGATGTTCTTCTCTTTGACATCTGGCAGGAGGGCATTCCACAGGGCGGGCACCACTACCAAGAAGGCCCTCTGCCTGGTTCCCTGTAACTTGGCTTCTCACAACGAGGGAACCGCCAGAAGAAATGCCCAGACTGTTCATATGTGGAATTTTCTTGTCCTGGCGCAACACATTTTGCCTTCCAATCCAGGGATAGGATTGTGGGGTCAGTGAATAGACAAACGTCTATTAACTGGCTCGAGTGTTGGGTTCTACATGTTGTAAAGGGATTGGACAAGGAGGGCATCTGTCTCCCACTCATCATACCATATTGAATCTAACTTTTCTTAAAACTGTTTTTGGAATATTGACCGTCCTAGCTGTAAGTAGCTGGAGTGATTATTAAAGCATTCTCTATAAAGTCTCACAGTCTTACCAGGTGTGCAATGAATGATTCTTCGTATCGATGCTCACGTAAGGGGTTTTTCTCATTCTCTAGAGGCAATGAGTGCTTATAACAGTCATGAAGAGGGGAGATTAGTTTATCGCTTTGGAGGAGAGCCAGTTGGGTCTTTCGTTCAGCCACGCCTGAGGCCCTTAATGCCTGCTATTGCTCATGCGTTGTTCATGGACATAACACATGATAATGAATGTCCAATTCAGGTAAGAAACATAGCTGCCTTGATTGCTCAAGTACTGTTTTAATGGCTTATTAAAGCTACAGAGACACTATATTATGTTTATTAGTTCATGAGAGGTAATTAATCCTACTTTAAGGTGTATGGGATTTAAGTGTTCTTAATGTTTTAGGCGGGACCCAGGTGGCGCTGTGGGTTAAACCACAGAGTCTAGGGCTTGCTGATCAGAAGGTCGGCGGTTTGAATCCCTGCAACGGGGTGAGCTCCCGTTGCTCGGTCCCAGCTCCTGCCCACCTAGCAGTTTGAAAGCACATCAAAGTGCAAGTAGATAAATAGGGACCGCTCCGGCGGGAAGGTAAACGGCGTTTCCGTGCGCTGCTCTGGTTCGCCAGAAGCAGCTTTGTCATGCTGGCCACATGACCCAGAAGCTGTCTGCGGACAAACACCGGCTCCCTCGGCCTATAGAGCGAGATGAGTGCCGCAACCCCAGAGTCGGACACAACTGGACCTGATGGTCAGGGGCCCCTTTACCCTTTACCTTTTTAATGTTTTAGGCACAGATATATATATTACAGACACACACACACAGAGAGAGAGAGAGAGGTACCTTGGTTTTCTAACATCTCCACTGATGCATATTTTGGTTTTTGAACACCGTAAGCCCGGAAGTAAATGCTTCGGTTTTCGAACATGCCTCAGAAGTCGAACATGCCACAGTGCTTCCGCATCAAGGCTTCCAGACCTTTCGGAACTCGATTGGTCTTCCGGAATGGATTATGTTCGAAAACCTAGCTACCGTGTGTGTGTGTGTGTGTGTGTGTGTGTTAAGCAATCGAAACCTCAAAGACAAAAATTACTATTTCAGACAGTTAAAATGTTAAATGCAGTAGACGTTATTTGATACCTAATGTTGAACTTCGCAGTGTTATCCTACGTATTCAAAGTAAGTCATATTGAATCCCCTGCACACAATCTCCACAAATTCTGCAGAGCCACAGTGTGCCACTTCTGGTGCCGTGGGTTGCATTCAGTTTTATGGAAATAAAAGTTGAGCCATGTAGGTATGACTCCCTCTCCACCTTCCCCCCTCACTGTGGCCCCATGCTGCCCCCAAAAGTCTCTTTTAAGGGGGGGGTCCTCAGGAAAGGTCTGGGACACAGTATATGAGCTGCAGTGGGAGAGGGGGGATTGCTGGAATTTGGAGACCCTGAGAATGGTGCCTTCCCACTTGCGTGCAAGGTGCCTTTAGAGTGAAACTCAGATTTTTCTGTTGTTGTTGTTTAGTCGTTTAGTCGTGTCCGACTCTTCGTGACCCCATGGACCATAGCACGCCAGGCACTCCTGTCTTCCACTGCCTCCCGCAGTTTGGTCAAACTCATGTTCGTAGCTTCGAGAACACTGTCCAACCATCTCGTCCTCTGTCATCCCCTTTAAAACAAAACAAAACACTAGTCTTCTGGGCTTGACTTAATTCATACACACCCTTCTTATTGTTAGCATCGGTCGGCATATGATGCCCTTCCCAGCTCGACCATCGTCTCCATGGCCTGCTGTGCCTCAGGCAGTACCAGAGGATATGATGAACTAGTACCACATCAGGTATGCATGTTAGTAGGTTCCTCTTCCGTGTCCCTGGAGTTATTCTAGCATGTTTTTCCATCCATTATACCTGAAGGAGCATCTCCACTCCCATCATTCAGCCTGAGGTCCAGCTCCGAGAACCTTCTGGCAGTTCCCTCACTGCAAGAAGTGAGGTTACAGGGAACCAGGCAAAGGGCCTTCTTGGTAGTGGCGCCCGCCTTGTGGAATGCCCTCCCATCAGATGTTAAGGAAATAAACAACTATCTGACTTTTGGAAGACATCTGAAGGCAACCCTGTTTAGGGAAGGTTTTAATGTTTGAAGTTTTATTGTGTTTTTAATATTCTGTTGGGAGCCGCCCAGAGTGACTGGGGAGGCCCGGCCAGATGGGTGGGGTATATGTAATAAATTATTATTATTATTATTATCATCATCATCAATTTATTAATTTATTAATTATTCAGAGTTTTGACTGGCCCTGTTCTCTCAGATCGTATCTTGCTACTCCTTAAAATTTAACCGACTGCCTGTTTTAAAATTTTTAAACTCTCCAAATTATAATTGCTACTCATGTGTTCTGGGTCTTCTGAGTGTATTTGTTAGTTTTTGTAAACCACCTTGAAATATTTAATCGAAGTAGGTATAGCAGATGTTTTTAATGAACTGTGGCTACAGTATTTGGAACACTGTGCTTCAGAGCCTCTAAGAAGAAGTCAAAAGTTTCAATTCCTACTAAATGGACCATGTGTGTAACTTGTGAGCATAGGGAGAGAGAAACACTGCAAATGCTATTTTTTAAACACTTTTATTCGCAGATTTCTGTAGTCACAGAAGAGCGGTTTTATCCGAAGTGGAATCCAGCAGCGACGCTTTCCACACCTGGTGAAGTAAATTTCAAAACCGGAATTATAGCAGGGAGGCTGGCTATCAACAGGTTACACCAAGAGCTAGGAGCCAGAGATTTTAACCAGGTAAATGCTGGGCCAGATCCACAGGGAACAAGAGAATGAGGCAGGGCTTAGGAGAATAAAGAAGTCTCAACAAGCTACTTGAAGGCTTCAAGCAAAGGCACCACAATGTCTTCTTCTCCCTTTCCTTAATCAGGATCGGTACAGATCCTGGCTAAGAGAAACAGATGCCAAACAGTGGTACCTCGGTTTAAGAACAGCCCTGCTTACGAACTATTCTGTTTACGAACTCCGCAAAACCGGAAGTAGTGTCTCGGTTTGTGAACTTTACCTCTGTCTAAGAACGGAATCCAAATGGTGGAAGGGCACCAACGGCAGGAGGCCTCATTAGGAAAAGCGTGCCTCGGTCTAAGAACAGTTTCAGTTTAAGAGCGAATTTCCGGAACGGATTAAGTTCGTAAACTGAGGTACCACTCTATTTATATATAACGTGCCTGCATGTGCACACACACAGATCTTCAGCTCACTTCTGGTTCTTGGCCTGATTGCATGAGTCATCTGAGCAAGCGATTTTGGAGTACTCCCTCTTTATCTTCTCTTTCGATGCGGGTGGCGCTGTGGTCTAAACCCCTGAGCCTCTTGGGCTTGCTGATCAAAAGGTTGGTGGTTCGAATCCCCGCGACGGGGTCAGCTCCCATTGCTCTGTCCCAGCTCCTGCCAACCTAGCAGTTTGAAAGCATGCCAATGCAAGTAAATAAATAGGTACCACTGAGGTGGGAAGGTAAACAGTGTTTCTGTGTGCTCCATCACGGTGTTCCACAACCCTAGAGTCGCCTTTGACTAGTCTTAACCGTCCGGGGGTCCTTTACCTTTCCCTTTTACTCCCTCTGTTTGTACTCCACTTTGTACTTTGGAGTACTCCCCTCTCTACCACCCCTTAACCAGGGCGTCCAAAAACCCTGAAGCCTGCCTTAACATGCCCTGGCCAAGAATTTTGACATGGTGTTTATTAAATCTAAATTATAGTATAATCTGGATAATAAGAATCTCTATCCACTTTTCCCACCCACCCACCCAGGTATATGTAGATCAAGTTGACGAGGATATTGTGGCTGTGACGAGGCATTGTCCTAACACGCACCAGTCTGTTGTCGCTGTTTCCCGAACAGCTTTCAGAGATCCCAAAACATCCTCCTACAGCCAAGAAGTTCCTCAAATGTGTATTCCAGGTAAGCTTACCCATCTGTGTGGGTGGCGCTGTGCTCTAAACCACTGAGCCTCTTGGGCTTTGCTGATCAGGAGGTGGGTGGTTCGAATCCCCGTGACGGGGTGAGCTCCCTTTGCTCGGCCCCAGCTCCTGCCAACCTAGCAGTTCGAAAGCACGTCAAAGTGCAAGTAGATAAACAGGTACTACGGTACTGCAGCAGGAAGGTAAACGGCGTTTCCATGCACTCTGGCTTCTGTCACGGTGTTTCGTTGCACCAGAAGCAGTTTAGTCATGCTGGCCACATGACCCAGAAAGCTGTCTGTGGACAAAACACCGGCTCCCTCGGCCTGAAAGTGAGATTAGTGCTGCAACCCCATAGTCACCTTTGACTGGACTAAACCATCCAGGGATTCTTTTACCTTTTACCTACCCATCTGCATCAGGATTTGAATGCAAATTGTCCCATTACCCATTTTACCTTTGCAAAACCCTGAGAGATAGCAACTGTCCCGAGTGTTTTGTGGTTGAGGAAGGAGCAGAGTCTGGGTCCTCCCAGTCTGAAAATCTAACCACGACATCATGTAACCTCTCCAGCTGAATTAAACAATGTCAGAGACAAAGATTGATGCTGGGGGCGGGGGTGTTTCACCCTTCTGTGCACCCTTTCACTTTGTCTGGGGCAACCCAATCAGAGGGGCAGGACAAAAGTAATAAATTAATGCATCTATTATTAGTGTCTTGTATGTTGGGTACCATTCCACTCCATGACCACACAATTCCAAGTATGCCTGCTCAATAGCTATGCACTATTGAACTGAATGGGCCTTATTCCCAGGTAAGTCGGTGTAGGATTTCAACAGAAGCCAAAAAGTGTTGACTTAGGGGCAGGACTGAATCATGAGCATCACTGAACCCCCAATGCTGATAGCTGGGTGACATGATCTCAGTTATCATCATCCGTGACCACTGGTCCTGCTTAGCTATGGATGATGGAAGTTGTAGTCCATAAACAGCTGGAGACCCAAGTTGGGGAAACCCTGAGCTAAATGGACCCAGTGGTCTGACTCTGTATAAGGTAGCTTCCTATGTTCCTACTTACTAAATAAAAATAAAAATTGCTAGTCGTGGTATTGAGAGTTGTCTGGGGTCGTCCCCCCCCCCCTTCCACAGGCAAAATTGAAGAGGTGGTTCTCGAGGCGAGGACCATCGAAAGAAGTGCTGCCCCTTATAAAAAAGACGAGCACTCGATCAATGGATTGCCTGGTTATACAGTTGAACTCCGGGAACACATCCAGGTAAAAGCTGTGTCTCCTCCTCTCGTTTGATTAGCCTAAAAAAATGACTCCTGAGATTAAAGTGATTTACTGAATTCGTCTGATTTCCTTCTCTTGGCAGCTCAAGGAAAGTAAAATAATAAAGCAAGCTTCAATCGCTACGAAAGGCCCTAATGAATTCGTCCAAGAGATAGAATTTGAAAAGCTGACACCAGGAAGTGTGATCATATTTAGGTAAAACGTCATTACTTTGGTTGGTGTAGAAAATGGCAGGGAGAGCGATGATTAGTAGAGCAATCCAAAGCCACTTGGTGCTGGGCTGCGGGTGGTTTAGATTGAATAGAGATGTCCCTCCACGTAGCCCTGCCAGCACAGAGCTTCCCTCTCTGCCTTCCAAAGTGGGGCAGCCGGCAGCAAGCCTCCGAACTGCATATTCTGGCAGAGGGGAAGGGGCTAAGCTGGCTCCACTGGGCACCATTTTAAGTACCGTATTTTTCCGGGTATAAGACGATGCTTTTTGCTATAAAAAAAAATTAGGCAGAAATTGGGTGTCGTCTTATACACGGATAGTGAATGCGGGGGTGGGGGTGGGATGTGATTAATGGCAGCAGCAAGCAGGAGATTGGCAGCGGCGATTGGGCAAGTGATTGGTGGCTATGGCAAGGCCTGCTGGCGATTGGCTGTGGCAATTGGGCAGGCAATTGGCGGCTGTGGCAAGTGGGTGGGTGGGCTGTTGGTGGCAGCAGCAAGCGGGCGGGTGGGATGTTGGTGGCAGCGAGCAGGCAGACAATTGGCGGCTGCGGCAAGGTGTGTGATCGGCAGTGGCTGTGGCAAGCGATAGGCAGTGGCTAGCAGGCAGGTGAGCGATTGGCAGAAGTGACCTCCCCCACCCCACCCCAAAAAAGCTAAACAACTTGATTTCTTAATTTGGGGTTTAAAAAAATAGGAACATGGGAGCGTCTTATACATGGAAAAATATGGTAATTGTGTCCAATTCAGCCCCAATCATTCTGCTAGCTCTACATTAGCCCGCCTTCCCATCCACCTCCCTTGGCCGGCTTGCCCGGCAAGGCTGCAGATGGGATGGTGACCTTGAAACTTCATTAAGCCCCAGCAGGCAGCAAGCAACCAGGTTAGGATTTCACCCTTCTTCTCTTCCCCCCCCCCATTGACATTTTGTTTTGGTCTCGTGCCAATCTTTGCAGAGTAAGCCTTGACCCGAAAGCACAAGAGGCTGTTGGAGTCCTGCGTAACCACCTGGTTCAGTTCAGCCCTCACTTTAAATCTGGAAGTCTTCCCGATGATTGTTCGGAGCCGATACTCAAGACGCCCTTCTCAACGTAAGTTCGCCATTCCATTGAAACCTATGGGGAACAATGCAGAGGCGATGTAAGAGATTCACTTCCGCAGCCTCCTCTCCAGAAGCAACCTGTTAGCCAAATTAGTCCTGAAGATTTAATACCCCAATTCGGTATTGTGCTATACCCTCTTCGGTAGTGTGCAAGTTGTCTGTTTTCGTTGTGAGTGGTTTGCTACTTTCGAAACAGAAGCGACTTAAGATGCAATCCTAGGCATGTCTACTCAAAAGTAGGTCCCACTGAGATTTTGCAGCCTTGCACTTAAGGCCGTCTACCCTTTCATTTTTTAAAAAAATTATTCTAAACCGGAAATTTTAACAAAAGTTTTTTTGTTTTGTTTTTAACCCGGTCAGTGTATCTCTGTCTCCCTCACAGTATTGCATCGAAATTAACCTTGGCTGACCTAAATCATGTATTATATCGGTGTGATGCTGAGGAGCAAGAGGACGGTGGAGGGTGTTACAACATACCAGACTGGACACCCCTTAAATATGCTGGTCTTCAAGGTAAAAATTGGTTTGAGACAAATGTATTATTATCTACATTAGTCAAACTTGAACCACCTGTATGCCTACTCTCTGAAAATCAAATGCAGGCCAGCCGTGTACTTTGAGCTGAGGGTTTGTTTGTCTTTAGCAATTCCAAGCAGACAGCAAAATAGGATGTTCCTCAAGACCTGGTAGCTAATAGCCCCTCAACCATGTTTAGCTTGCCATGCCAGACATTGGTTGTCTTCATATGCTGCATTCTGAGCATTACCGTGTTTCCCCTTTTTTAATACGTAGTCAGAAAGTAAGCCATGGCAGGGTTTTTAACCATTTGAGAGCTATAAGACATACCCCGAAAATAAGCCATACTTCCGCACCAGCTAGCAGGACCCAGCATGCCGGCCGCGACAGGAGGAGGAAGCCTGCCGGGTCGGGTCAGTGCCCGGAAGCGGCGGTGGCTGCTTTAGTGCCAATAAAGCGTGCAGCAGTGCCGCACGGAGCACCAGCCAGCAGGACCCAGCTCCTGCAATGCCGGCCGCGGCAGGAGGAGGAAGCCTGCGGGGTCGGGTGGGTGCCCAGAAGCGGTGGTGGCTGCAGCGCTGACAAAGCGTGAAGCAGCGCCGCACGAAGCACCAAGGGCACGAGCGGCAGGAGGAAAGAGAGAGAGGCTCGTTACTTGCGGCACTTTAAGAGAAGCAGCCAGAACCGATCTCCATATTCCGAGCCTCCCTTTTGCGCGTGCGGGCATGTTAAAGCCCCGATCACTTCACTCCCCACTTCTTCCTCGCCATCCCTCCCTTTCACGCATTGCCTTGACCCCGCAGCCCCCCTCCCTGGCCATCTTCCCCTAAGTGCAGCGCTGCTTCGTGAGCGCTGCAGCCGCACGCTCTCTGTGTGTGCTGCAGCCGCACGCTCTCTGTGTGTGCGCGTGTCTCTTTCTTTCTCTCCCTGTGCGTCCGTCTCTGTGTGTGTGTGTGTGTGTGTGTGCGCGCGCGCGTCTCTCTCTCTCCCCCCCCGTGCGTCTCTCTGTGTGTGTGTTTGTGCGCGTCTCTTTCTTTCTCTCCCCGTGCATCCGTCTCTCTCTGTGTGTGTGTTTGTGCGCGTCTCTTTCTTTCTCTCCCCGTGCATCCGTCTCTCTCTGTGTGTGTGTTTGTGCGCGTCTCTTTCTTTCTCTCCCCGTGCATCCGTCTCTCTCTGTGTGTGTGTTTGTGCGCGTCTCTTTCTTTCTCTCCCCCGTGCGTCCGTCTCTCTGTGTGTGTGTGTTTGTGCGCGTCTCTTTCTTTCTCTCCCCGTGCATCCGTCTCTCTCTGTGTGTGTGTTTGTGCGCGTCTCTTTCTTTCTCTCCCCGTGCATCCGTCTCTCTCTGTGTGTGTGTTTGTGCGCGTCTCTTTCTTTCTCTCCCCGTGCATCCGTCTCTCTCTGTGTGTGTGTTTGTGCGCGTCTCTTTCTTTCTCTCCCCCGTGCGTCCGTCTCTCTCTATGTGTGTGTGCGCGCGTCTCTTTCTCTCTCTCCCCCGTGCGTCTCTGTGTGTGTGTGTGTGTGTGTGCGCGCGTCTCTTTCTTTCTCTCCCTGTGCGTGTCTCTCTCTCAGTGTGTGTGTGTGTGTGTTTGCGCGCGCGCGCGTCTCCCCCCCCCCACAGAGAAAAGGTTCCGCTTCGGCTCGTCATTCAGCCGCGCGCGCGCGCCAGGGGCATGGGCCCAAGCCTCGTCCCCCTCGCGCTTCCCTCACAAGCATCTCAGAGCGGGACGGGTCACGGCCTCCCTCCTCATTCCTCGGCCGGCGTGAGAGAGCCCGGGGAGCAGAAGGATCCCAGGTTTAACCCCCAGGTACCCCCAAGTTTGAAATTCTGGAGAGCTGCTGCCAGCCTGGTTGACAGCAAAACCTGGATAGCACAGTAGGCTAGAGTGTGGTGTTTATAATGTGCGCGGAAGAGAGCACCGAGTGTCCTGAGCCAGTGGGACCCAGTTGTACCAGCACTTAAAAAAAAAGACACCCCCTGAAAATAAGCCACCGTGTGTTTTTTTGAGGAAAAAAAGTTATAAGACGGTGTCTTAAAAAAGGGGAAACACGGTAGCACTAGATTCCAAGTTTCAAAAGGCAGGGAAATGCAAATATCTTTTAGCAAGCAGTACAAAGAGAAGGTCAGAGAAATGTTGACAGTAAGTTCAATAGACTCAATTTCGACTTCCCTCCAAACCTTGGTTTATGCTAACCTTGGTTAAGCACCCCACACACCATGACTTGAGCTTCTAGGCCAGGCATCCCCAAACTGCGGCCCTCCAGATGTTTTGGCCTATAACTCCCATGATCCCTAGCTAAGAGGACCAGTGGTCAGGGATGATGGGACTTGTAGTCCAAAACATCTGGAGGGCCGAAGTTTGGGGATGCTTGTTCTAGGCATATAGCAAGCAGACCGTACTTCTGAGCAACTTGTCCACTTTAATTTCTTTCTGTTCAGTACTTGACTTCGTACAATCGCTTGCTTCTCTACGATGCTGCAGCCACTTGAGGTGAAGCAATGGCTCTAACTGCACTTCATGAATCCAAACATAAAGCAGGCCACAAGTAGCACAAACTGTGGTTTGCAAACTCAGCTTCAAATGATAATTTGTTATCCTTGTTTAGTAGCTCCTTACAAACTAGGGTTTGTAACCTTGCATCTTTGTACATAATGCCAAACCATGGTTTGGCTTCTGCTTATTATGCATGAAAGCAGACTCATATCAAAGAACGCTTTCAAAGCTGAGCCTCAAGATAGGACCTTACTAAAGAATATGCAAGTTGGTGGCCCACTTTATGGTTTTGTTAAACTTACTCGCCTAGGGTGAACAGTTGGGCAATATCTCACATGGCACAAGACTGGAATTGGCATTAGAACCAAGGACAAAAGTTTTTAAAAAGCAATCAGTCTGCACTCGGGTTTATCTGCAGAATTAAACTCACCTTGATTTGGGTGTCTGGCATTTTCAGAATATTATTTTGCAGCCGTTGCCTCCTCCTTAGACTCTCAACCTACTTTTCGTGATAGTTTCATGACCTGTAATACAGAACCATGTTTCTATGGTCTTTCAGGAATAATGTCCGTGATGGGAGACATACGACCAAAGAATGATTTGGGCCATCCTTTCTGTGGTAACTTGAGAGCTGGGGACTGGATGATTGATTACGTGAGCGATCGGCTAATTGCCCGTTCTGGCGCCTGCTCGGAAGTAAGTCAAGCAACACAAAGAGAGGAAATTTCCCTTTCAGATAGGCATTTATATGTTGCATGGTCATTTTCCATAATTTGTTTTAATTCAGTGCAACAATTTGTTTCCCTTGAAATAACAATAGGTTGGCAAGTGGCTGAAAGCAATGTTTGTCTACCTGAAGAGGGTTCCTCGTTATCTCATTCCATGCTACTTCGATGCCATATTAGTTGGTGCATACACGTCGCTGCTTGACTTGGTTTGGAAACAGATGTCTAGGTATGTTTGTCCATACCAAAAAAAAAAAAAAGTGGTACGGATGCCTTGTTTCACGCAAACACAATTGTATACATTTCTGAACATTTCATCTGTTCTCCTGAAGAAATGAAGGCAGTGTACTATGACCAAGCCATAGCAATCCTGACCAAAGTCAGAAAAAGTTTCCTCCGCCAGCCTTTCCATATTGATGAAAGCAAAACGGCTAATAGGCTATTTCACATGCTTCTGTCCCTCACATAATGTCTCATTGCTTTTCGCTCGGTGACTCAGCCAAGGGCGTGAAATGTGTGCCCCCCCCCCCGGTCATTCTTGGAATCTGATTCAAAGCAGCACCAGCCAGGATAGCCAATGATCAGGGATGCTGGGAGTTGTAGTCCAGCAACTTCTAGAAAGCCACAGTTTTCGCATCCCTGCTTGGATAGTGTAGCAGCATGTCACATGTTGTTGTTGTTTAGTCGTTTAGTCGTGTCTGACTCTTTGTGACCCCATGGACCATAGCAGGTCTTTTCCAAGGATTCTTCTCTTCTCGTGAGGTGGCCAAAGTATTGGAGCCTCAGCTTCACGATCTGTCCTTCCAGTGCATGTCACATACATGTCACATACGGTATTCAATTGTCCACATCAGTACACGAGGACTGGGCATTGGTGAAGCCTTCTGCGTCCCTGAGATCATGCCCGGTAGAATCACTGGCAGATTTGGGTGGTTGGCAGATACTTGCTAGATCAAAAAAGAAAACCCCAGTCCTCCATTCTGGTGCAGATCCAAGCAGCTCTGTGTTGAATAAGGGCATTTATGCTCATTTCATGAAATGCAACTGAAATGGGGTTAGCTGTTTTTGTATCATGTCAGTTTTGACAAAATAAAAATGAAGGGCGGTACAAGAGAACAATGTATGAGTTGTAGTATTGTCCATATACCTTACCTCATACTCTGAATTTTTCAAATACCTTAAAGCCACAGAGGATCCGGAACGTTCCATAGATCTCAACAACACCTGTGTTTGAAATCAGCCCTGCTGGTTGCATTGATCTTGGAAGACCGAAAAGAGGGGGAGTGTTTGTAGGCTTGAGAAATGAATAGTTTTGCTTTCCTTGCAGATTTGTTCAGAATGGATCGACATTTGTTAAACATCTTTCCTTGGGTTCAGTCCAGATGTGTGGAATAGGGAAGTATCCGTCCTTGCCCCCTCTGTCTCCTGCCATCCAGGATGTTCCTTATAGGCTGAACGACATTACAAAAGAGAGAGAACAGAGCTGTGTTACTTTAGCAGCTGGTAAGTAAAGAAAGAAAGAACATTTTGAATTTGAATGTTTCGAAACCGTTCCAGGTCACCGAATTGGGTGCGCTGGTGCTCTGCAGAAGTTTAGGAAGCCCGGGAGACAACGCGGAGCAAAGATGAGCAGCCTTGCTAAAAACTATATCGATGGGAAAGGTTGTGTGGACCTAGTAACAAATGCTGGGTTCATTCCCCAGTGTGTGCCTGTACTTTACCTGTCTCCCACACAGAACAAGTGGGTAGTACCTGGAGGCCCTGAACAAGTAGACAAGCACTGTTAACTAGCCAAGACTAGCTAGTCTTAGAGGTCCATTTCAGTTGATACACTAACACAGTATTTCTGGAGCTTGGGTCCCCGGCTGTTGTTGGACTACAACTCCCATCATCCCTTGACCACTGGTCCTGCTAGCTAGGGATGATGGGAGTTGTAGTGCAACAACAGCCGGGGACCTAAGCTTCAGAAACACTGCCAACCCTAGGAGCAACAAGGGATAGTGCATGCTTTTATTTTTGTTGATTGATTAATGGTGGAACAACGGTGTGTGTGCATTGCAATACAGATTTATGTAAGTTACAGCGGGGGAGCTGGGGGCGGATCGACTAAAAACAAAAATGAGAACAATTTTGGAGGACCATTAAGTTCTTATATGTATATTTACTGTTTTAGGCTTACCTCATTTTTCATCTGGCATTTTCCGCTGCTGGGGAAGAGACACATTCATTGCATTGCGAGGTCTGCTGTTGGTTACAGGACGTTACTTGGAAGCAAGGTGAGATCAGGTTCACATGTCAGGAGTGACTAGCTGACGTAGCTGTTGGTATAAGGTTACTCCAGCGTAGCCAAGAACTCTTTTTTTATTTTTATTTTATTCACTCTCGGGAATCAGTTATGTTCTGGTGCTGTGGCTCTTAACATTTTCCTAACTGAAGAAAATATAAACACACATAATGTAAGATTAAAGAACAGGGGAACATTGTGTATGTATCAGTATCCAAGGACTGTTAAATAACGGGATCTATATTGTTGTAAAGAGCTCACAGCTGCTCTCAAAAGTAATTTTGTGCCTTGTGTTCCAATTATCTCCGTTATTCTAGTCACTGTTTGCACTATTTATCCAGTTTTCTGGAACCTCTAGGTTGCATGTAAATGTGAATTTGGAAACATGTCCTTTTCTTTTCCCTCCCTCCCCCAATTTCAGGAACATAATTTTAGCGTTTGCTGGTACACTGAGACATGGACTCATTCCCAACTTGCTTGGCCAGGGCACTCATGCTAGATTCAATTGCCGTGATGCTGTCTGGTGGTGGCTACAGTGCATACAAGACTACTGTATGTTCGCTCCAGACGGCACTGACTTTCTCAAGTGTCCTGTATCCAGAATGTATCCTACAGATGACTCGCCTCCTCTGCCACCGGGTCAAAAGGTAATCTATAATTTGCAACTTCTCGCTTGACTCGCCTGCTTGCTTGCATGCATGCGTCACGGGCGTGCTAGCTCTGGGGACAAATCTTACCGTCCTGTACCTCTTCCTCGCTCGTGGCAAATTATGGCCTCAGACTGATCTGCCAAGGACTGTTCTGCCTCTACTGTTGGAGGCAGGATGTGTCTGGATCCCAGTTGCTGGAAATCACAAGTGTGGGAGGGTGCTGTTTCTTGTAGCCTCCATATAATCACCCAGTTGTCCATAGTCATCTGGTTGGCCACAGTGAAAACAAGATGCTGGACTAAAATGAGCCTTTCATCTGATCCAGCAGAGTTGCTCTTACGTAAACTAATTTTAACTGTACTGTGACTCTCCATAGTTAAGACATAAAACGTTTTTTAAAAATATAATTTTGCGATTGCGTAACACAACTTTGGTACTTCTGTTGTGTTGTTTCAGAGGACAAAATGCCAAATAAATCTCTTAAGTACCATAAAGTACTGTGGCTTCATTCTGTTTTTTTAAGGGTGGATCTACACACACAGAAATCAAATTGTTAAAACGAAAGAAAAAACGCTATGGAAAATGGCAAATATTTTTTGTTTAATTTTTGCTCTCCAGCACTATCTGGTGTTGCATGTTTATAACGCATTCAGAACACTTGTTTTTTGACTAATGTAGCTGAGTCCTAAGTGTCTGGCTTAACTTTTTTTTTTTGCTGTTCCCATTTTTTTTTTCTTGTATATTTGAACCCACCCAAATTCAGGACCAGCCACTGTATGAAGTGATACAAGAAGCCATGCAGAGACACATGCAAGGCATACAGTTTCGCGAAAGGAATGCTGGTCCGCAGATAGATCGGAATATGAGAGATGAAGGTAGACTCTGATCCATCAGTTTATTTTCTGCACCAGTAAAAATAAAATTCTTCCTTTTTAAACCACCTTAAATGTTACTTTCGAAGTGTATTGTATTTGCTTAGACGATCTGTCCACACACATTACAGGCACATAAATGTTTAAATGTATCTTTAAGGTCTCTCCTGTTCTGGAAAGAGATTATTTCGTTAAATGTTAACCGTACTGCACTAGAAATCTTATTTAGTTTTGGCTGGGGGGCTTCTCGGGTCCTGTGTAAGATTCCTGTCTCTTTCTCTCTGTGGGTCTTTGCAAAACATCTGGTTTTCACGGTTGGTAGGTTTTAATGTGACTGCTGGCGTGGACATGGAAACTGGCTTTGTCTATGGAGGGAACCGTTTTAATTGTGGCACATGGATGGATAAGATGGGAGAGAGTGACAGAGCTCGCAACAAAGGAATTCCAGCCACTCCGAGGTACAGTATAAAGATTTTTACAGCGTTTTTGACATCTTAATTGGTATGGCATAAGTACATGGTGGTTGTTTTTAAATCCTCAATAAAAGTGTGGCAAACAATATTTCTCTGGACCTGCAAAGTTATGAAGAAATGATGTACAGATTTTCAAAACTGTATTTTCAGACCCTATTAGCTGAAATCAAAATGTGTAAAGTGCCCGTTTTGCTCAGTCACACTATATACAATTTAGCTAGTCATTCATCCACAGCTTCTGTAAGGGCTTATGCACGCAGAACTTTGAGTGCAGGATTTGTCCTGCTTCTGGATTCCTGCTTCATTGCTGCTCTTTTTCTCCTGGATTTGTGTGTTGAAATCAGTTCCCACTTTTCTTAGTCCAGTGTTTCCCAAACTTGAGTCTCCCAAGTTTGTTTCCGGAGTACAATTCCCATCATCCCCTGACCACTGCTCTTGCTAGCTGGGGCTGATGGGAGTTGTAGTCTGAAAGCAGCTGGAGACCCGAGTTTGGGAAACCCTGTCCTAGCCCTTTGCAGCCAGCCATGCTGTGCAGCTCATCCACTGATACAAATTGCTGGGAGGGCGAAGGTCTTGTGTGCTGCTGTTGGGCAGTTCAGTGAGTTGGAAATGAGGCTGGGGAGACAAAAAGCAAAAATGGGAGGTAGAAGAAAGGGGGATCACTGGGAGGACATGGATACAGAAGTTTAGAGGCACAAAGAAAGAGTAGCAAGCTCTGTGGGGAAGAGTGCATACCTTGGGGGAATGAAGGGAAAGAGATGCCAGGTTAAAATGGTAACAAAAACACTCGATGCAGCCCCAATTAAAACCTACAAAAGTGGTTCTTGGAGTGATCTGAGTTCAGACTTGGTTAGAGTTAGAGTTTAGTCTTGGTTTAGACTCACAATACATACTGATAGAAGGAATCCTTGGGCAGTGTCATTTATAATCTTGCTTTGTAAATCTTGAAGCCTATATCTCTCTTCCTTTTAGAGATGGTTCTGCTGTGGAGATAGTTGGTTTATGCAAATCAACAGTTCACTGGTTACTGGAGTTGTCCAAGAAAAATATATTTCCTTATTCTGGAGTTACTGTCAAAAGACATGGTAAGTAGTCTCCATCTGCAATGTACGATGGGAACGGAGAAAATTTAAACCACTTCACATGCATTATTTGGTTGTATTTACAACAACTCTGCAAGGTCAGTCAGTATTTTTACTTTAAAATCATAATTATTATTAACTGTGCTGCACCCAAGGATAATGTTCTGAGTAGGAAGCAATATTTTTGACAGTGGTTTTCAAGCTTGAGGAATCTTGTTGACTACCACTGAACACCAAGCCATAGTACTTATATAGAGTATATTTCAGGTTCATGTTTGTCTTTGAAATTAAACCAGCGCTAAAAATTAAACTGTAAGGGGGAGGGCTTATAGGGAACACACACACCCCTCATCAGGTCGAGCTCTTCGCAGAGCAACAAGTCCAGTAGCGGATCGGATTACAGGAATCAGGAAGTAGAGAGGGAGGGGAGAGGCTCTGACAGCATGCAAGAGCCTCAACACCGGGTAGAGAAGAAAGCAGCTGGGAAGGAAATGACGGGAGTGGCCACTGGAGAGCAGTCAGAAGGACGTCCCTTCCCCCCAACGCCTGAATTGAGGCGCACAGCACCCCGTAGGGCGAGAGGGAGGTGCTTTGGGGTTCCCAAGCTGTTGTGTTGGGCACGAAACAGAAAGAAGCCATTGCAAGGTTCTGACTCAGACTAAGCAGACATGTTTTCCAGACTCTTTGCACTGTAAATAATATGCACAATAAAAACATATTAAAGGCAAGGAGGTGTGGAGCTTCATTACTCAAGAGTAGCCGCAAGAACCTCTGACATAAACCAACACAGTTCTTTGTATATTTTTTCTGTTGGGACTGAAGCATTATCACAACCAATCTTTCACATTATATTGTTTTACAGGGAAAGAAGAGACCATAACGTATGATCAGTGGAACAGAAAAATCCTGGCACACTTTGAAAAGCTGTTCTTTGTCTCTGAGAATCCAGCAGATCCCAACGAGAAACACCCAACTCTGGTTCACAAGCGTGGCATATATAAGGACAGCTATGGAGCATCGAGTCCTTGGTGTGATTATCAACTTAGGCCAAATTTCCCTATAGCAATGGTTGTGGTATGTATTGCGTAAACATACTTTTCAAATTGCCTCAACTGTGATCAACTGTGAATTTAAGATTGGAAAAATGAGGAATGAGGAGAAGGCAAAGTTCTCAGATTCGTCCATCCTTCTTTTTTATATAAAAAATATATATTAAATTTTCCAATTACAAACCAATTATCACATCAATTATTTCAAATTATACAATAAGCATATCAATTAAACCGAACATTATGCCACATCATAAAAAAATTTGACTTCCAAGATCGTCCATCCTTCAATGAGGTCTAGACTCAGCAATGAGGTCTAGACTCAGAACAATCAGAAGTGCTCACAAAGCCCGCAGAGAACAGCTGCTAGCCCAGGGGCGTAGGAAGATAGGGGCGGTAGCGGCGGGCTCCAAGGGGCGCCATTGCAGGCGCCCGCCTCACCCCCGGAAGGTGTGTCACACCCCTCCGGGAGGCGTGCCCCACCCCCGGAACGTGTGTTACGCCCCTCCGGGAGGCGTGCCACGGCCCTGGAACGCGCGCCCCGCCCCCGGTGCCAGAGCATGAAGCTCCGCCACTGTGCTAACCTGTGATGTTCAGTTCCCTATTGATGAGGTGCTTTGAAATATTCCCACCAGTCTCTGGAACGCTGGTGGTTCTCACATCAACTGGGATCCAAAGCCTCTGGGCTCAGCTTCCTTCCCTGGCTCTGGGGAGTCAAGAGGAAAGAACAACACTAGCAACTTGGAATATTTGCGAATTGTGCTCTGTTAAAAATTAGGCTATTTAAACACTGATTTTACATTGAGATTTTAAGTTGCATTGTAGATATACGGGGGAGGGGGGGTAAATTATGTGCAAAAACCACATAACTTGTTCCTTTAATTTTCCAGGGTTTTGCTGTTAGTTTTAAAAGTGGTTTTCTTCCCCCTTTGTTTTTTTGCCAAGGCACCTGAATTGTTCTCTCCTGAGCGAGCATGGAAAGCACTTGAAATGGTAGAGGAGAAGCTACTAGGCCCCCTTGGCATGAAAACTTTGGACCCAGAGTAAGTGTGATAGAAGGCTGATTAGATCTTGCTCAGAATTAGAAGCTAAATTCTGTACAAGGCGTAGACACAGAAGTCTCTGTCACAAAGGCTTCTTCATTAACAGAAACCTGGAGTTCTGTTCCATCAAATATAAGATTCCTTGACAGAGAAACTTTGTTCAAAACCTCACAGTGGGTAGCATCTATCTTTCAGATATTCCCATCTCAATCCAGCTAATATGATTTCCCCCGTGCTTTAATGCAACCACATTTTGAATACATTTGCCGGGTGGGGGGGGGTTAACTTTGAGCATGTAACTAAAATGGTGCCATGCTCCATGGCTTAAATAAGTTTGTGTCCCCATCGGTGTGAAAATATATCTTTTGGAAGAAAAAATAAACTAACAACCATGCCATTTTAAAAGCAGTTTGGGAGACCAAGCTTCCCTGAAGAGGGAATTATGCAACTTGTTGCCACCTCTGAAAATATACATGCAGAATTGATCTGTGTAATGTTGCTTACAAATAGCAGGGGGTGTTTTGGATGGGGGAGGAGATGTTGGAAAAGTTTTGATTAGAATTCTTTTGAATTGAGATCTATTCTCCCTAAACAGTTCTCTATCTTTTCATGCTGCTTTCTATAAATGTACTTATTTGCCCTTTGTGATTTTTTTTTTGTCTACAGTGATATGGTTTACTGTGGTGTCTACGACAATGCCTTAGACAATGATAACTACAATGTGGCAAGAGGATTTAATTATCATCAAGGACCTGTAAGTTTTGTGCTTCGGCACTTTTTCCCCAACAGATTTTGATTTTTCATTGCCAAAAACGTGTGTCCTTAATTCTGCTTCTCTTGTCTTTTTTATTTTTTATTTTAAGGAATGGCTGTGGCCAATTGGATATTTTCTTCGTGCCAAGTTGTACTTCTCCAAGTTAATTGGTCCAGAGATCTATGCGAAGACTGTCTATTTGGTTAAGAATGTTCTTTCTCGCCATTACGTCCATCTTGAGAGGTAGCTTTTCATTTAAGCAACTTGGAAGTATCGCTGTTGGACACCCATTTGTTTTGATATTTCTTCCAAAATAATATGGGTCTCTTGTCTTGAATACTTACATACACACTGAAGGGGGGGGAAGGGGGGGAAGAAAATTATTTGCAGAAGAATTACGGGGGATGTTATGGCTATTTTTATGAGACCTATAAAATGGAACCAGGGCTTTTAGCTAGTACCAGTGTTTCCCAAACTTGGGTATCCAGCTGTTTTTGGACTACAACTCCCATCATCCCTGGATAGCAGGGCCAGTGGTCAGGAATGATGGGAATTGTAGTCCAGAAGCAGCTAGAGAGACCCCATGCCAAGTTTGGAAAACACTGAGCTGTACATTTTAGACAAGAGTGAGACCGCATGTGTATCACGAGCCCTTATTAATTTGTTGTGATACTTTTATGCCTCGACCCTAAAGCCTTTTTAAATTGGAGATACCTACTGGCCTAGTCCCATCAGCAGTAACCTGTATGCAGAAGTAGGAAATCACTTGTGAATCATTGCATATGAAACATGTAAATACCTTTCTGTGTGTCGGGATGGGGGTGGAGAATAAAACGCCCACATCAGGGAAGTACTTTGCTTGCTTATCATGGTTGCCTGGGAATCTGCAATAACAGATTATCCTTGCAAAAGGTTGGGAAGCTAGTTCTTGGTTGGGGAAAGAGGGGAAAATGCAAGGAAGGGGGTAGGACTTAGTTTGGGTGCTCCGTCTTCCGAAAAGTTTTTGGTCGCATGCAGGAATCCATCATGATCTCAGTGTTCTTGGTAGTGGCCAACCCCCCCACCCCCACCCCTCTTATCTGATGGGCACCATGAGACACTAATGTTTTCCTTCCCCAGTCTTAGTTGTGTAGAATGTCACTGCAGTAACTATGCACACACTGTTCTCTGGGCCAAGGTTTATGTTTTTTGGAAACCCACACCTCTGCCTCTACCTAGATCCTGCTGGTTCGTTTTGCTTGGTCTTTGTGTACTGAATAACTTAGGCTATTTCACTGAAGTACCAAGGCAATGAATGTAAATGCAAGCCCCAGTAAAAGGGAAATTGGGCAACAGTGGAATGTATACACAAAGTCATCTTAATAATTTTATCTCTGTGTCCAGTGATTGAGTATTATTGATAGCATTGTTTTGTCATTAACAGAGTAGAGCAATTTCAGTCCTCGACTATTATTTTGCAGCAGCGTGATTCTGTTTTAGATCTTACTTTGATTTATGTGGACATCGTTCAATTTGATTGTGTACTTTGGATGTTTTATTTATTGCTTATGACTACTTTTGTTATATTTGTAATTATATGAGTTTTTTCATGTTGTGTGCTGCCTTGAGCATGGTTTGAACTATGGAAAGGTGGCATACAGATAAAATTATGTTTGCATGTAAGAGGCTAGGGGTGAAATTGCTAGTTTTAAGAGTGCCCCTGAGGAAGAACTCATTTCAAAAGGCAGTCCTTTTTTTCTGGGGGGACGCAGGGGTACGCATACCCCTAAACATTTTGTGAATCTTTGTACTTTTGTCCCTTTACTGTATTTATTTCCCCCGATTTGAACTATAAAATGGTGGTTTTCTTGAGTCAAAATGAGAGCACCCCTAAATATTTTTTAAAGAAAAAAGCTCTGTCAAAAGGCATTGGGCTTAGTAAAGTTTTGTCTCCTACATCTGCAATTCTCCTTCGTCTTTTCCACAGCTGGGACCTTCCCACTTTTTCTAATGTACATTCATCTTTTTTTTAAAAGGGGGGGGGGTTGAAATCGGAGCAGTTATAATTCCTGGTCTATATCCTTTCATACATTCCCACGGGTGCTATCCTTTATGTGAGATGGGTTGCTTTAATATATTAAAATACTCGGTAATTCCGATAGTGATGCATTAACTTTTTGCTTGTTTGTTTTGGCAGATCACCTTGGAAAGGTCTTCCAGAACTGACTAACGAAAATGGTCAGTACTGCCCTTTCAGCTGTGAAACGCAGGCCTGGTCCATTGCTGTGATCCTTGAGGTTCTCTATGACTTGTAAACGTGTTTGCCTGCCTTGATGAAACTGCGAGCTTTGTAACCATGCCTATCCTGCTTTTAGAAGTGGACTGTGCCTGCACTGGCAAGACACTTGTATGAGCATTTCATGCCCATCCTTTGAGAATCACACCATGATAGTTGTTTTGATCGTGAGGACTAGGATCAGAAAAAAAGAACCATCACTTGAGAATGTAGTCAGATCTGTTTAGATTAAAAGTATAACACATTCTACAGTAACGGGTTTCAAACTCGGTATCTCTCTTTTCCTCAAGGTAACATTCAACTGAAGCTGGTTTCAAGTGGTGAATCGGTGCTCTTGCAGAGTCACCTTGAAGGGAGCTGGTTACCTCCTATGACAGGCCTAGGCAAACTCGGCCCTCCAGATGTTTGGGGACTACAATTCCCATCATCCATGACCACTGGTCCTGTTAGCTAGGGATCATGGGAGTTGTAGTCCCAAAACATCTGGAGGGCCGAGTTTGCCTAGGCCTGTCCTATGAGAAGTGTTGGTTTTCCTCGTTCAGGTAATTAAGTAAAAGTCGCAACACTGATTCCTGCTTTGCACCATGGAGCCATCATGTCAAGTAGCTGCATAGCAGTTTTTAAATCGCATGTTGCGGAGGCTTCCTCCATGTGACAGGCTGCTTGTCTGCAGAAAACTTGCTACAACCATGGGGGGAAAAACTCCTTTCACCCCAAACACACTTGATCTGGGTCTCAGTAGCCTATATTCAACTGTGCCATTATATCAGTGCAATTAATTAATCAGCGTGAGACAGATTAGGCAAGGATGTCCCCTTCTGTTGCAAAAAAAAGGGAAATGGTTTAAAATATACTGTGGTGGCAATTAAATTTAACTGCCTGTTGTTTTTTTAATTTGTGCCGGTAATAGTAATACTTGATTGATTTCAGGGCTTTTTTTTAACACTTATCCCCAAAGCAAAATGCATAGTGGTTAGAGGTTTATCAGAGAACATGCTAATCATATAGGCACCTTACTTGTGTTCTCTGTTCTTAAAATCACACTCAGTGCAGACAAACAGGTTGGAGAATATACTATGTGCAGCTATATTGTGATACATATCACTTTTTAAAAGTACAATATAGTTCATTTGTCTATATAGGCACTTTGATACTAAGAATAATTTAAGAAATCTGAATGGTTGACACTTGGACTACGGCTTCCATTTGATCATAATTATGTCACTGAATTTCACCTAATATTTTTGGTAGGATTTTTTTTCATCAATAAACAACATTTGACATTTCTAATCATTTACAGTTATAGTAATGGGTAGGTAATTAAAATATTGTGTATCTGATTATTATTATTATTATTATTATTAAGACTCTCATCAAAAGGACTTTGTCCTAGCCTGGTATATATTTCCTCAATCTGTTACTAGCCTTAACATATCTCTTGGCATTTAAAATAAATTTCATTAAAACAATTAAAGCTGCAATCCTATATTCATTTGCCTGGGAATCAATCCCTTTAAATGTAACGAGGCTGAATTCTGAGTAGACATGAGTAGATTGCACTGTTTTGTTGCTAGAAAACAAACTGCTGAACCCCAAATCCATTTCCTCGGAAATTAGAGCCAATTAATATGACCAATTTGTGATAAGTGTTACTGGAATTGCTACCTTGAAGGAATTTATGGATATTGCATCTGCCCTTGTAATAGCTTCACCTAGATTACCTTTCAGCAGGCAATGAATCAATAATATTGACAGTTGTTAGAGTCTCTTAGCCAATTAATATTGCCTGAAAAATGAATTTCCGTCATAGCGACATATTTCCAAGTTGTGCTACTTAGTATTGAAATCCCTTGGTGCTTGGAGTCAAAGTTTATATGAAAGTGGCAGTTCTTGCATTTTTGCTTCCAGAACAGCACTATCTTTCAGATGCAATTCAGTCACATACTTGCAAATTCACATTGCACAATGAAAGTGGTTTTGGCGTTTTTGCACAGCAAGCCCCCGGAAAATATGGCTTATTGCAGTAAGGAAAGGGATGGGAAAATGCACTGAAAGATATAGGATAACAGCTGCTTGATGCTACATCATATAACCTCACAAACAAAGCATTAGACATTGTATAACCTCCGTGTAGATTGTGTGCAAACATCTGGATGAATGCTCAAAAACAGATTATCCGGAAGTGAACCTGTATTGAGCTCTGTTCTGCCTCAACTGCATGGGAAGGCGGGTGTCTGATTTTTAATAGCAAAAGGTCTGTTCACAGCTTAAAATTCAGCTTGCCAAATTGCATTTGTTACTAAATACCGTAGATTTGCACATGGTTTGGGCATTTTACAACGTTGAACAGGAAGAGTGAGTTGTCTGTGTTTTCTGTTCTGTTGAAGTTTTTTTAAAAAAAAAGTTGCACTGCCCTATCTGAAAACAACAGACATTTCTCATGTTAATACATTTCTTATTTTGCAGTGATGTTAAAAATGCTTAAATACATTTCAGTTCTTCGCCTGTATAAATAAATAGCATACCTAAAGATTTTTTAATTATGCTGTTACCCAAAAAATAAATGTTTTTAATGTCAATTGAAATGCCTTAATTGTGGGGGTGGGAAGTAAGCATTATTTTGCCAACAGTGCTATTAGCCTAAATTTCACTGTCCAAACTTGGTTGGGAAGAAAGGACACTTTTGTATGGAAAATCTCCATTCTGCTATATATCCAGTGAACTCAGGCATTCATGATATTTGATTCTGTCAAGATGGAGAATAGAAAAATCTGCTGTGGAACTCATAGTTGAATAAAATATATTTTGAGGCCCAAGCCTTTACACACATATATATACAATAATATTAAATTATATAGTTAGTATGTGCTTGGAGAACAATATTTAATAAAGATAAAGAGACTTAACAATTAGGAGATACTAGTATCTTATACTACTGTGCATCTTAAAGCAGTATGCAGGTAACTCGCAACCTATGCAAGGGTTTGGCCATGGGGTTCCACACATAAATGCAAAAAGACGTAAAACCAGGAACCCCTGGGACCACGCGCCCCCCCCCCAAGTTGGAGGGCTTCTTGCTTGGCTTTGGGGGAAAGGCTGAAAGGGCTCTAGGACCTTGCCAGAGCCCTCGTGCCACCTTCCCAAAAGCTGGGTAAGTCTGCAGTTGTAGCTTTCATGGGAAGGTGGGAAATAAACAAATGGAGAATGGATTTCTTCTGCTCTCCATTTCCCACCCACAAATGCAAAGCTACGATCGTGTAAGTAAAATAAGCTTGTGAGTTACTCTGTACACAAATCCGAGTTTAAAATGCCACTGAAGTTTACAGCTTGTTCTAGCAGACATTGCAAAGCCAACAGGTTAATGCCAACAACATACGATTAACAATACTTTCTGTAGGTAGACCGAAAAGGTAACTGCATATCTTCCACAGTCTTATCTTCTGCCATGCGTCCTAGCAATCAGTGTTTCATTTTTTCAAACAACAGAGCGAAAACCATCTGGGTATCACATCTGTACATGTTGTTGTTGTTGCTGCTGCTGCTGCTTAGCTGAAATAGTGATGTAATTTTCATTTCAGAAGGTACTTACCAAACCTGAAAAACAATTTAAAAGGGAATCATAGTTAATGCTGCATGTCATATGATGAGAAGTGCAATTGTTGCACACGTGAGTCCTGTGTGTCTTGTCTGGTACACTTATTTTTTGTTACATGGATGGTTATTTTCTGCGGTTATGTGAGTGGCATACAATAAAAGTCTAACAAAGTTGCATGTCCCTTCATTTATTAATTTATAATCGTAACTGGTGGTCCTAGCAGGGATCATGGTGGTCCAGTGGGAGTTGGAACCTTTTATTAGAAAACAAGAGCCAAATTTGGCATCTCTGGCCAACTGCTGTTCAAAAGAAAAATTCTGGGCAAGTCAAAAAGGAATTTGATGCTGGAGTGCCTTTTGCCTGTAGTCATTCCAGTACTTTGCCCTGAACTCATGTTGCAGGAGTCAGGATGATGAGTTGTAGGTGCTCACAGTCTCAAATCATTTAAAACAATGTAATTACCGGTAGATGATGACCTTGGTTGGCAAGAATAAACTACTTTCAAGAGAAAGTCTTGAGCACCATGAGTTTAATGGGGCTTGCACTTTAGTAAGCACCTGAAATCCTGGAGGATCACTGCCTGTCAGTGTAGACAATACTGGGCTAATGAACCAATGGTCTGACTCAGTCTAAGGCAGATTCCTTCTACTGTACAGTCATACCTTGGTTTAAGTATGCTTTGGTTTGAGTACTTTCAGTTTAAGTACTCCGCAGACCCGTCTGGAACAGATTAATCCACTTTCCATTACTTTCAATGGGAAAGTTTGCTTTAGGTTAAGTACGCTTCAGGTTAAGTACGGACTTCCAGAACCAATTACTCTCATACTTTGGGTTAAGTATGCTTCAGGTTGAGTACTCCGCGGACCCACCTGGAACGGATTAATCCACTTTCCATTACTTTCAATGGGAAAGTTCGCTTCCGGTTAAGTACGCTTCAGGTTAAGTACAGACTTCCGGAACCAATTGTGTACTTAAACCGAGGTACCACTGTAGTTGAAACTAGGGGCCAGGGCCAGCTCACCCATGAGGCAAGGTGAGGCAACAGCCTCAGGAGGCAGAATTCACAGGGGCAGCAGATCTGGCCTCTGAGAAAGTCCTCGCCCACTGCTGCTGCAGTAGCAACAATGACTGTGGTGTATTCCTTTTGAGAGCAGATCTGCCACACCACCACCCATTGCCACCTCTACAGTGGCATCGCAACAAATAGGAAGCGCTGCTGGTCTCCCAGCCCTAGAGAGGAATTGGCGGGAGCTGCCCTCAGGGGCGGAATTTGGTAATATGGCACCCTGAGCGTGGCCAAAATTTGGCACCCAAAAATGGATCTTCTCAACTGTGGAGCCTCTCAATTTTGCGCCCCCTCAGCTCAGTGCCCTGTGCAGGGGAAACGGCTTTAACACCACCCTAAATCTGGCGCCACTGGGGTCTCCTGGGCTCTGCACCTGCCCCAGTGTGATTCAGAGCACCGCCCTCCTGCGACAACCTTTGATTCTCACTTAAAACATCAGGTAAGTTCGATTTGATTCCCCACACATACACCTTGTTCCCTATGTATATCTTCACTCAACCCTGGCGGGGAGGTGCCATTTTGGGCAGGCCCTGCCCTGGGATGTACAAAGTAAGTACCTAGACCCCAAAGCAACCACTCAAGGGTCTCGGGGTTGTGAGTTCGAGCCCCACGCTCGGTGAAAGATTCCTGCATTGCAGGAAGTTGAACTAGATAACCCAGAGGGCTCCTTCCAACTCTATGATTCTAAAGTTTAATGGTGGCTACAAACTGCATTATGCTGCTACATAATTTTTCTGAAGCCCTTGACATGTTGAGAGTGTGGTACTACTTCTGTCATAAGTGCGCCATCATTTTAGAGTACGGATTGCTTTCTTTAACAGTCTGTTAATGGGTGCTTTTTGTCACGCAGTTTCATTATGTTTGTATAACATTTAGCGCATTCAAGGCTAAGCACCTGACCTGGGCCATCTAAGCACAACTGGAATGCAAGTAAGAACTAATGATTACCACTGGAAACTTAAATCTCTTAAGGATCCTGCCAGTATTTGCTTTTGTGTTGGCATGGAAATGAGTCTAAGCCTATGATGTGTCAGAACATGTAGAACAAGTATGCTCAGTTTTATGAAAAATTCCTTGCATCGCAAAGGTCACACACACATCAGCCCCGGTGATAAATATTTGTCCACTAGCACAGCGAGAGCAGCAGTTCATTTTTCAGCAATTTACATTGATTCGCATTAGAAATCCATATTCTGTTAATGTTCCATGTCTCCGCCAACATCATGACTCAAGGCTGAATGTGAAATTCGCTCAGTGTGCAATCTGTACCTTGAAGCAGCAGAATATTTTACTCACTGTTAAGTTCAAGCACAGATTGTGTTTTAAATCTTGTTTCAAAGACGGCATCTTTGCCCCCCTCCCCCAGTTTTCCCCAGGAGAGCACGTGAGTGGAAGCAGTTTCCTCTGGTAAGCTAGATTCTAAGGCACTGCCCCTTAGTGTAAAAAAGAAAAACCTTTAAAAACCTGGACGGAATTGAATAATGTGAAAGAGAGTTATAGATAGATCTATCTGTAAGATTACAACCCTGCCAGTTGTGTACACTAAGGGCAATGTTAAACTTGGTGGTACTCTGCATGAATAGATGAGCACATCATGCAGAACATATATCGCAGAAGCGATTTAAAATACGTCGGGAGACTAGTAAGGCCACCATATCTCCATCTCAACCATCTACAGCTAGCCAGTGTCTTGGAACAGAGTTTGAAGCATGTACATTTTGTTCCTGCGGTACAGATCAGCGGGGCTCATGATAATAACTTGTTCACATCTAACGGCTGTTCCATTTGTGCCATTCATTCATTTGCCTTGAGGGTTATATATCTTAAAGACTGAGAAAATTGAGCGTCGCAAAGAATCCTCCCGGCGTTTTCCGTGCCGTGTGGTGGTGTGCCAGAAGCTGTTGGCTAATCTCCTTATACAGCATTTGTTTTTGCCTTCCCAACCCACCGCCTGCAGTTCTCACGCCCCCAAATGCTTCCCAGAATGGTTATTAAAGCAAAACAAGTTAATGTCTCTGCACAACCACCAAGTTGCCTGGGAAAAGGCTGCTGTTTCATTTGCAGTAAATGTAGTCGAGAGAGAGAGAGAGAGAGAGAGAGAGAGAGAGAGAGAGAGAGAGAGAGAGAGAGAGAGAGAGAGAGAGAATATATATGTATAAACGTTAAGGCCAGATTTAGTAGTCAAAGAACTGTCACAGTGGGTTCTTCACCCAAGGCAGGGATGGAAACCTCTAGATATTGCCACACTACAACACCCTAACTGGGGCTGCTGGG
This sequence comes from Zootoca vivipara, assembly GCF_963506605.1. Classification (NCBI taxonomy): domain Eukaryota; kingdom Metazoa; phylum Chordata; class Lepidosauria; order Squamata; family Lacertidae; genus Zootoca; species Zootoca vivipara. The sequence continues at coordinate 23,289,145 of NC_083282.1, forward strand.
AGCTGGAACCCAGCAACAGCCAGAACGTCACAGGTGTGACCCGATAAAATGGTTCTTTAGGGGGAAAAACACTAGAAAAGGACAGAGCGACACAATAATACTCTTCTAGTTCCACTTCTGGCCTGCTAGCAAGAGCATGCCAGCTGCCTTTGATAAGGCAGATGGAGCCCCTTCCATTCTCCCCTGACCCCACCCACAGGCCGTAGGATTGCAGCCTAAATAACTTTAAACTGCTCCTTACATTTAACCTTTCCCTCTCTTACAATCCCTTGTGTTTCCTTGGGCACACCGCAACATCTTAGCATCCTGGTTCGGTGCTGTGACACCTGATATATGGCATGATCCGTCCCCTCCCCTTAGGACTCTGAGCCCCTGGCTGGGTGCAGACGGTGACCTTCCCAGCAGCTCACAATGGCCTCATTCAAAAGATCACACTTTGGTTGTCTGATGCAAGGACCGCATTTTGTGCCAAGTACAGGGAGTTAAGATAAGGTCTGTACGTGCTGCCCTGTGGATCGCCCTCCCATCAGATGTCAAGGAAATAAACAATTATCTGACTTTCAGAAGGCAAGGCAGCCCTGTTAAGGGAATTTTTTAATGTTTGATGTTTTATCATGTTTTGAATATTCTGTTGGGAGCCGCCCAGAGTGGCTGGGGAAACCAAGCTAGATGGGCGGGGTACAAATATTATTATTATTATTATTATTATTATTATTATTATTATTATTATTATTATTTCTTTTGCAACATTCCCCACAGGTGGTGAAACTTTTGCTTTGATAGACAGGTGGTTGGAGCTGTTGCCGTGTAGGGCTGGATAAATCTGAGGAGGAACCTGTTCAGACATCGTGAAGGGGTGTCAATATTGCAGAAATTGTCTCCTTTGTATTTACCATTGCAACTGCAACGGATCAAGAATCCCACCCAAAGGTCTCCTTCATATTGACAACCAAGGACCCAGCCACCTGTAACAGACCCTCCAAGTGTCCCTGTTTTCCAGGGACAGTCCCGGATTTACAGAAGCCATCCCAGTTTCTGATTTGATCCTGGAATGTCCCGCTTTTCCTTAGGACTTTAAAAACATTGGAGAGTATGGAGTTATGCAACCCCTGAGCCAAGGAAATAAGTAACTATACAACCTTTAGAAGACATCTGAAGGCAAGCCTGTACAGGGAAGTTGTGTAATGTTTAACGTTTTATTATGTTTTTATATTTCTTGGAAGCCCCACGCTATAAATACATAAACCACAAAAAACGCAACCTGCTGAGAAAATTGCATACAGTACAATGTCTAATTTATCTCCACATAGGGGTAAACAATGTGGTAAATAGCAGTGGCACTCAACCGCTCTGTCATGTAAGTCCAAATAAAATATTACAACAAATGTTCAAACAGGACCCAATATATGTGGATCCTATGAAGTGCGAAGTCCATAAGTAGATGCAAGCAGAACAAGGTTTTCCAGTATAAAAACAACCTGTTTCACCTTTTGGCTTCTTCAGCCACTTGAGGCCTAAATGATGTAAAAAAATGCGAATGGAAATCTCTTCTTATACACTCATATAACCAAATGATCTATTCAATATTATAAATACATACCAACATAAGATTATAACCAGGAATACCACAAGTATTTCTAAGGTTGCAAACCCCTTCACAATTTGGTGAGGAACATCCTTTCTTCAACGTAATGAAATCTACAAAATGTACATAAATGCAATGCTATAGTCTTGTCCTATTGGGATTAACAGACTCGAAATCATAAACCTGTAATATTTACAAGATAGTACCGTAGTACATACCCAACACTGCTTTCTATTCTTATTTTACAATGGTATTCCAGGACACTGTGCGATACACTCATGTTACAAACTGTAATTTATACAAAAAGCCAAAGTATCAACCCAGGTGTATATAATTAACCAATAGTTACCCTATAAATACAGCTCAGGAGATGCATCATAAGGCTAGCAATGGTTGTGGAACTTATTAAACATGAGGGCCACATTCCCATCTTGTCAACCTTCAGGTAGCGGGGGCACATGTCAGTAGTGGATGAGACCAGAGGCAAAAGTAGGAGGGGGAAATTAATGTAGAGGTGGCAGCAGGGGTCTGCCAAGGAGGCAGCAGACCCAGTCTCCAAGGTGCATGTTACAGCCATCACTGACCCAGCAGCAGGCAGGCAATGGATTCCTTGGAGGCCAGATCTGCTGCCCCTATGGATCCTGCTGCCTGAGGCAGTCACCTCACCTTGCCTCATGGGTGGGCCAGCCCTGGTGTGGCTGTTGATTTTAAAATCACCACTTCCCCTGGGTCCATGCTGACATAAGTCCCACCTTTAGGAATAGGGATCTGTCTGTTTATGTTTTTAAATATAGGAGGAGGGTGTGGGGAGAGGCTCGTGTAGCCAGCACTGATGTTGTTTGTTGTTGTTGTTTAGTCGTGTCCGACTCTTCGTGACCCCATGGACCATAGCACGCCAGGCACTCCTGTCTTGCACTGCCTCCCGCAGTTTGGTCAAACTCATGTTCGTAGCTTCGAGAACACTGTCCAACCATCTTGTCCTCTGTTGTCCCCTTCTCCTAGTGCCCTCAATCTTTCCCAACATCAGGGTCTTTTCCAAGGATTCTTCTCTTCTCATGAGGTGGCCAAAGTATTGGAGCCTCAGCTTCACGATCTGTCCTTCCAGGGAGCACTCAGGGCTGATTTCCTTAAGAATGGATAGGTTTGATCTTCTTGCAGTCCATGGGACTCTCAAGAGTCTCCTCCAGCACCATAATTCAAAAGCATCAATTCTTCGGCAATCAGCCTTCTTTATGGTCCAGCTCTCACTTCCATACATCACTACTGGGAAAACCATAGCTTTAACTATACGGACCTTTGTCGGCAAGGTGATGTCTCTGCTTTTTAAGATGCTGTCTAGGTTTGTCATTGCTTTTCTCCCAAGAAGCAGGCGTCTTTTAATTTCGTGACTGCTGTCACCATCTGCAGTGATCAAGGAGCCCAAGAAAGTAAAATCTCTCACTGCCTCCATTTCTTCCCCTTCTATTTGCCAGGAGGTGATGGGACCAGTGGCCATGATCTTGGTTTTTTTGATGTTGAGCTTCAGACCATATTTTGCGCTCTCCTCTTTCACCCTCATTAAAAGGTTCTTTAATTCCTCCTCGCTTTCTGCCATCAAGGTTGTGTCATCTGCGTATCTGAGGTTCTTGATATTTCTTCCGGCAATCTTAATTCCGGCTTGGGATTCATCTAGTCCAACCTTTCGCATGATGAATTCTGCATATAAGTTAAATAAGCAGGGAGACAATATACAACCTTGTCGTACTCCTTTCCCAATTTTGAACCAATCAGTTGTTCCATATCCAGTTCTAACTGTAGCTTCTTGTCCCACATAGAGATTTCTCAGGAGACAGATGAGGTGATCAGGCACTCCCATTTCTTTAAGAACTTGCCATAGTTTGCTGTGGTCGACACAGTCAAAGGCTTTTGCATAGTCAATGAAGCAGAAGTAGACGTTTTTCTGGAACTCTCTAGCTTTCTCCATAATCCAGCGCATGTTTGCTATTTGGTCTCTGGTTCCTCTGCCCCTTCGAAATCCAGCTTGCACTTCTGGGAGTTCTCGGTCCACATACTGCCTAAGCCTGCCTTGTAGAATTTTAAGCATAACCTTGCTAGCGTGTGAAATGAGCGCAATTGTGCGGTAGTTGGAGCATTCTTTGGCACTGCCCTTCTTTGGAATTGGGGTTTAGACTGATCTTCTCCAATCCTCTGGCCATTGCTGGGTTTTCCAAACTTGCGTAGCCAGCGCTAAGCCACTGTAATAGAGGAGGCTATAATGCAGAAATAAAATACAACTGGAGAACACAGAGGCAGCTTATTAATTACTGATGAACCCAAGAACGACATTATAAATCATTGCCCGGATGCTGCATAAAACGCATCCTGTAAATAATCCCATTCAAATAAACTTGGTTTGTTTCTCTCAGGGCTACCATTTTGCATGACATACGCTTTCAAAGGTTGTCCCTTAGCCAAAGCAATTATTTAGTAAAATGCTGAAAGCCACAGAGATGCTAGCAAATTGAAAGCCTGTGGATTCATTCCGAAAGCTTTTATGGCCCATTAATGCGCCGCTCTCTTCAGTATTGATCCTTCCCTTCCCAGTAGCTATTCAGAGTGTGTGGTTTGTTCTTTTAAAAAATCAGGATGGTATTCAACTAAGCTCTACTCATGGTAGACCTCATACCTGCCAACATTCCTCCGATGAAAATAGGGATCTCCTATTCCATCATTATTATTATATTATTATTATTATTATTAAATTTATACCCTGCCTATCTGACTGGGTTGCCCCAGCCACTCTGGACGGCTTCCAACATATACAAAAATATAATAAAACATTTTTTAAAAATTCCCTATGCAGGGCTGCACTCTGTGACTGATGCCATTATTATTATTATTATTATTATTATTATTATTGAATTTATATAGCACCCTATACCCGCAGGTCTCAGGGCAGTTCACAGAATAAAATCAAAATATCAAACCACAAAATACATAATCAAAATAAAAACTCACCCCCTCAAAAAAAAAAACATTTTAAAAGGGCTTGATGCTATATGGCAGGGCTGGGGGACCTGTGGATCAGAGCTCCCATTGTCTCTGACCATTGGTCATGCTGGCTGGTGCTGATGGGAGCTGTAGTCTGGTCTGCAGGTTCCCAAACTCTATGGAAAGTTGTGCTTTTTCATGGGTATTTTTCATTTATTCGTCCATCCATCACATGTGAGTCCTTAGCACTTTTGCCATAACAACACTTATCCCCTGTACAGTGGAACCTCGGTTTATGAACACCTCGGTTTACGACTTTTCGGCTTACGAACGCCGCGGACCCATCTGGAACGGATTAATTCACTTTCCATTACTTTCAATGGGAAAGTTCGCTTCAGTTTATGAACGCTTCAGTTTATGAACAGACTTCCAGAACCAATTACACCCATACTTCGGGTTAAGTACGCTTCAGGTTGAGTACTCCGCAGACCCGTCTGGAAGAGATTAATCCACTTTCCATTACTTTCAATGGGAAAGTTCGCTTCAGGTTAAGTACGCTTCAGTTTAAGTACTCCGCGGACCGTCTGGAACAGATTAATCCACTTTCCATTACTTTCAATGGGAAAGTTCGCTTCAGTTTATGAACAGACTTCCGGAACCAATTGTGTTCATAAACCGAGGTACCACTGTATGCAAATAAGAAGACACCAGAGCATCCAATGTAATTAAAACTGTTTATCAACTGAAGCTCACATCTTCTAAAAAATCCTGCATAAACATTTAAATAATTCATTTTATTTTCTGGCTTCTTTGAATGCTTTCTGCATCGAAACAAAGTTAATCACAGTGATTTTCTTTTAAGATGTAAAGTAGTATTTAAAATTCAGATGCAACAGAAGAACCCAGGAAAACATTTTTAAAAAACAGGAATAAACTTCATGTGAAATTACAGGGATATTTATGAGCTTGTCTCTGTCAGAAAAAATTACAATATCTCATTTAGATGCACTCTCTGCTAACAGAAGAGATGCAAATTTAAATGTATTAAGGCTGATTATCTTCATAGCATAACTGCAGCTGCAGCTCCAAAAAGTGAAGCCTGCTCTCAATCATCACTCTTCATAGATGCATAAACAGAACACACTAAAATGTTAAGTTTCTAAATATAGGAAGCATGGAAAATGGAATGACAAGCTATACATTTCTAAACTACTAAATCACAATTGGCTTCTCCTTAGTCAAAAAGGTAGGGACCCAGGTGGCGCTGTGGTTAAACCACTGAGCCTAGGGCTTGCTGATCAGAAGGTCGGCGGTTCGAATCCCTGTGACGGGGTGAGCTCCCGTTGCTTGGTCCCAGCTCCTGCCAACCTAGCAGTTCGAAAGCACGTCAAAATGCAAGTAGATAAATAGGAACCGTTACAGCGGGAAGGTAAACAGCGTTTCCATGTGCTGCTCTGGTTTGCCAGAAGTGGCTTTGTCATGCTGGCCACATGACCTGGAAGCTGTACGCCGGCTCCCTCGGCCAATAATGCGAGATGAGCACGCAACCCCAGAGTCGGTCACGACTGGACCTAATGGTCAGGGGTCCCTTTACCCTTTACCTTTAGTCAAAAAGGTAGGCACCTTTAATGAAATACATTACATTTATTTGCCAAGCTTGACACCTTGAATTAGAAAACAGCATACTTTAAATTTAAACACGCTGAAATCCGGCAGCAATTTCTGAATTCAATACATTTGCATGGAAAGCTCTATTTAGTTTCAGAATGTATTGAATTCAGAAATTGCTGCCAGATTTCAGCGTGTTTAAATTTAAAGTATTCTGTGTTTAAATTTAAAGCATTAAATGGCCCCTTAGGCTAGTAGTGGGTCTGTATTTAGGCTGGGGTCAGTTGGGGCCTTGCCCCATTACAGAACCATTCTGGGGCTTGTCCACCCTGGAATTTACCGTGTGGACAAGTAAACTATTGCAGCTGATTGCGTTCCCATTTAATTTACATAGTCCACATAACACTCTATCCACAAACACCAATATAAATGCTTCCCCCACACACACACTGTAAATCTGGGTTTTCCCAATATGCGGGTAGATTTGATAAACTGGGGGGAATCATATTCCAAACCACTCCGGGTTGCAGATTATCTGTTTCATTGTTTTGGGGGGAGGGTGGATCAGTTTTCACTTTCTGCTCCACCCCCCCCTTTCTATTCCCACTACCTTTCCAGCTGTGCTCATAACTATTTCCAGTGTGCTCATGAATAGAGGATTCCCCCGCCCCCTTCTGATCCTTCAGAGTTGCACAAAACTGGAAAAACCGCACAAGCAAAGCACATTAATAATTTCTCCTCCAGATATATCGGGCAGCAATCTGAAACACGTGTGCTGAGAATTTAGAATTCCTTTTCATTCTTTCCCAGCATGCTAGCAAGGGCGAGTCAGGAGCTTATATTCCTTTGATCGCTCAGATTTGCACAAAACTAGAAAACTGCACAAGGAAGTTTACTGCACAAGGAAGTCTGTGTGCTTTTGCACATTTCTTGGGCAAGGATTAGAAAGAAAGAAAGAAAGAAAGAAAGAAAGAAAGAAAGAAAGAAAGAAAGAAAGAAAGAAAGAGAAGAATCAAAAAGCAAGGTGCCTGGAGTTCAACTCCAGTTTTTGTGACCTCTCAGCATTTCTCTCTAGCATATATTCTGAACCCAGAAAAAAATCTGTAATTACTTAAGTAGATTTGGTCTCTTAGGAACATAATAAATCTGCATTTTGGTAAATCTGCAGCCCACCATCAACCTAACAATGAACCAATCTATGCAAGAAATACATTTTTTGGGACACTACTATAAAAATACAGGACGGGCGTATAGACACCACCTTATACCGTAAACCAACTGACCGACAAACATAACTACATGCTTCTAGCTACCATACCAAACATACCAAACAATCCATTGTATATAGCCAGGCCCTATGTTACAACCACATCTGTTCTACAGACAGAGACTCTCACCTAAGAGATCTACAGCAAACCTTTTTAGAACTAAAATATCCACCTGATGAAGTTAAACAACAGAGCCAGACTGATACCCAGAGAGAACTTGCTGCAAGACAGACCCAAAAAAGAAAATAACAAAACACCACTAGTAATCACATACAGCTCCCAAGTTAAAACAGTACAACGCATCATCAGAGATCTACAACCTCTCCTAGACAATGACAGCTCTCTTTCTCAAGCTATGGGAGGAAGACCTTTCATTGCCTACAGACAGCCACCCAATCTTAAACAACTCCTCACCCACAATAATACAACCACCAGACTTAACATGGACACTGGTACCAGAGCCTACAATAAACCCAGATGCCAACTTTGCTGCCACATACACCCAGACAACCCCAACAACATCCAACATACCGTCTCAGGACTATTTAATTGCTCATCTTCTAACATTGTGTATGCCATCAAATGCCAAGTGCCCTTCAGCTCTCTATATAGGACAAACAGGCCAAACCCTACGCCAAAGGATAAATGGACATAAATCTGACATCAGGAATCACAAGACAGAGAAACCAGTAGGAGAACACTTCAATCTCCCAGGACATTCTATACAAGATCTCAAAGTAGCTGTCTTATTACAAAATAATTTCAGAAATGGATTGGAAAGAGAAGTTGCTGAACTGCAACTTATTACCAAGATTAAAACCATGGAGAGACCAGGTCTGAATAAAGACATTGGATTCTTATCTCATTATACATGATAAAGCTATATTTAGCCATCTCATCCCTTGCTTTTTCCTGTAAGACCAATTGCAGTCGTTAACAGTCGTCAACAGCTATCAGTCAGTCAATCACCCACTCCCACCACAAGGAGGGAGTAATACCCCTCCCCACCCACCTTCTCACTATATATAAGCATCTGGTGACTTCCATTTCAATGTATCTGAAGAAGTATGCATGCACACGAAAGCTCATACGAATGACAAACTTAGTTGGTCTCTAAGGTGCTGCTGGAAGGAATTTTTTTATTTTGTTTCGACTGCATTTTGGTGTACGTTATAAAATACCATGATAACCTATGTAGCACACAGCCTTCTTGACTGCATCTCTACAGCTATGGAGAGAGAGAGAGAAAGCAGTACTTTAAGAGGAATTGATACAACAAATCCCCCTGGCTGGAATATTCTGTTTCGAGTGACAGAATTCTGTTACTCTTGCAGAAAATATTGTAAAGGGAAAGATGGGAAGCTACTTCTCTCTATCACTGGATTTAATAACTCTAAGGCTGCCCTAGAGAGCAAAGAAGGAGCAAAAAAAAGCCTGTTAGTTACTCAGCAGATAGGTACTGTATCTCCAAAAGTGTGATCTGAATAAACCAGCCTCCTTGTTGATAAAGAAAAAGTGTATCCTTTGGGGAAAAAATGCTGTTCTGTGTTAGTGTTGTCAAATGCCCAGCTTCCAAATGTGACTCGTAAGTAGGGTGTCAGAAGCAAGCCATCACTAAATCACACTGCGCTGGTTGGAGTTAACTGTTTATTAGCGAACACACGACTGGACCAGACTTGGTAGAGTGGCAGGTCTAATAAGTGCAGCAACTCATCTCCAGGAAGTCTCGCCCCATGAAGCAATTGCTGAGGCTGAAGGTCCCTGGCCCACCACAGCTGCCCAAGTCCCCTCATCTCCAGGGTTTTTTCTCCCAAGCAATTAGAGCCTATTCCTGCCATTCCATCTTTGCTCCTTCCGCCTCCTGCCTCTTCTGGGTCTGGGAGACCGGAGAGGAGGAGAGCTTGTCCCCACAGGAGGACAAGGCACCCATGACTCTTCACGAACCTGACTCATCTCAGCCTCTCGACCTCCCTCCTCTCACCCTCCTGCTTCAGCAATATTTCGTTTCATGGGACTCAGCTGCATTCTCCGCTGAAAAAAATGGCCGCAATTTAGAGAACACTAATTTGGCTCTTCTCCCATCTTGTGGACAGGCCAGATTCCCATTTGTTTCCACTAAAATTAGGTCAATGTCATGCCACAAACATCCTGTTTTGGACTTTACAAAGAATTCCTCCAATTCGGAGGAGCCAGCCGTTTCCTTTATTTGTTCTGCTGGTGATCTTTCGAAGCTCTTTCAAACAGAACAGTGTCTGCCAGGAGTAGGCAACCAAGTGTCTTCCAGATGTTTTGGACTTCAGCTACCATCACCCTCTACCATTAGCCATGCTGGCCGCAAGGGATGGGAGTTGTAGCCCCAAACATCTGGAAGACATCACATTAGCTTGCCTTGCTGTAAGCTATTCTTTAGGGGAGAGCAGCCTATGAATAAATAAATCTGCATGGCTTTTTACAGAGGATTGCTTCTGCATATTGCCACGGGGGCGGGAGGGGGGTGTAGTTGCCCGTGATGCGCAGAAACCGAAACCGAGGGACAGCCATCCTTTGTCTTCCCAAGCATTTTTGTCTGCTGCGTTTCTAATGGCAAGAAGTATTAAATGGACCCTTGATAAGTATTAAATGACACTTTTTATGCCACCTAATTCCTTAGTAATTTTTACATTAATACTATCATGGGTAACGAAGCGGTTCTGTGCTTCATAAATTTGTAATCACTCTATTAATATTTTATATTTATTTCCTCTTCAGTGCCACATTAGCCCAGAGGTACCTTAAATTATGTGTCTGGGAATTAAGTAATTGATGAATAAAACAAGCCAACCTCTCAGGAAGAGGGCAACATTTTAGGCAGCCTCAATCAGCTGAATATATTGCGGAAAGGAACACAGACATTTTATAGTTACAAACCATAACCTCGTTAGGAATAGGGTGGCTGAGTGCCTGTGCCTTAAGCCTAGGACCAGTGCTATTTTTCTAGAAAAAGAGGTGCCAGAATTCACCATGAACACCTCCCTTGTTCTCTTATACAGTGGTATCTCGGTTTATGAACACAATTGGTTCCAGAAGTCTGTTCATAAACTGAAGCGTTCATAAACTGAAGCGAACTTTCCCATTGAAAGTAATGGAAAGTGGATTAATCTGTTCCAGATAGTCTGCGGAGTACTTAAACTGAAGCGTTCATAAACTGAAGCAAACTTTCCCATTGAAAGTAATGGAAAGTGGATTAATCCGTTCCAGACGGGTCCGCGGAGTACTCAACCTGAAGCGTACTTAACCCGAAGCATGGGGGTAATTGATTCCGGAAGTCTGTTCATAAACTGAAGCGTTCATAAACTGAAGCGAACTTTCCCATTGAAAGTAATGGAAAGTGAATTAATCTGTTCCAGATGGGTCCACAGCATTCGTAAACCGAAAATTCGTAAACCGAGGTGTTCATAAACTGAGGTTCCACTGTAATAGCAATAGCATCCACATGAGGCGTGCCAGAACTGAGTTCCAGTGAGTTCCCGCTGAGAAAAGAAAGCCCTGTCGGAGGACTTCCTGTCACACCTGGGCTGGAGCATCCTCCACCCTGCATGTGACCAGGTAGATGGGTGTGACCCTGGCAGACCCTGTAAAGGGGCCAGCCATGCAGCCATCTTCCTCTTGACTCTCTTGATCCCGTCTCTTCTTGATGCCTTTGCTGTGTGCTGGCTCTCGGCCAGCAGCACATGCGCTCATCCCACACTTTCCTCTGCGACTGTAACTACAAGCTAATGCCTGCCTTCAGGACCATACTGTGTCGTTATTGTTTTTAAGAGGGAACTAAAGGGGATTTGCCAGGAACAATCCAATCTAGACAAGCCAGACTGGATTGCTTCACTCAAATGGTTCTAACGAATCCATCAACTTGCTTCCTGCAATGTACAAGGGAATGTGGTCTGCTACCAGCTGACTAGTGTGAGTGAGGAAGGATAGTATTTAATCAACCCCCCCCACTATCCACAACATTCCCATAGATACTTCCTCAGCCTCTCCACACCCATGTCCAGGTACAGCAGGTTTGTTGTGTTTCCCAGGGGGTCCAAAGGATGGGAAGAGGGGAGCCCCTCCACTCACAGCTCTTTCTTTACCTTCTGCCCTCTCCTCCTCTTCCAGCTTCTTTAAGTCTGTAGGGGGTTTCCATTGGGGTTTTATGGTAATTTTTAAAGTTATGCATTATGCTTTACCAGCTCTCAGTTCTATTGAAATTAGTCACATTTTCATCTTGTTGAAATGGCTCATGTTTTAATCGTATTATATAACCTGTCCTGGTATTGTATGATGAAGGATGGACTAAAAAACACCCTTAATATTTTTTTTTTAAAAAAATACATTTCATCTGAACTGGGAAACAATGGCTAACAGCTTCAGAGTAAGCCAGGTTGCTCAGCCAGCTTCAAACTAGGCTGCAGTTTCTTTCACCATCTAATTCCTACTCCTTCCTGCTGAATGTGTAAAACAGGCCTAAAAGTGGGAGCTGATTCACAAGGGATCTGTTCCTTTTCCTGTTTTCTGTTCCAGAGAGCCAGTGCAGTGGTTAAGAGCGGTAGACTCGTAATCTGGTGAACCGGGTTCGCGTCCCCGCTCCTCCACATGCAGCTGCTGGGTGACTGTTATGTACTGAGCTGAATCCTAGAACAATAGGATTCAGAATCAGCGGGAGCTACCCAATCCAACTCCAGGTGGAAGTGAATCCGCAACCTGATTGGCCTGCTGGAGCAGCCAATCAGGCGGCTGGCAGAAGTGAATCTGCTACCTGATTGGCCTGTAGGAGCAGCCAATCAGGCTGCAGGCAGAAGTCAATCCATAATATAATTGGCCCACAGGTGTAGCCCTGAAGTAGCCAATCACGCAAGGCCCATTGTGTAAATAATGTATATAAGCAGATGGTTTGGGGAAAAGAGCCATTCGTCTTCTCTTCTCCTCCTTGATGACTATGAGCTGAATAAAGAGCATGAAATTCACTCTTGACTCTGAGTATATTTCACTGGCGATGAAGGTGGGATCCTGCTGAGCTGACCGCCACCACGCACTGCACCGCAGCACCGCCACCTGCTGCACCGCTGCATCGCACCGTGCATCCAGGCTTCAGCTCCAGGACCCAAGGAACCCAGAATGGCAACCGACAGCAGCTTCTCGCCATTCAAACCAGCATCAGGAGACTGGGAAGGGTACGCCGCCCGTTTCAACTTCCTCCTGCAAGCGAAAGAAGTCACCAACGATGCCATGAAGAGGGCGGCATTCTTCAGCGTCTGTGGAGAGGAGACGTTTGAAATCGCCCGGGCTCTCCTTGCACCTAGAGATGTCGCTACCGTCTCTTACAAAACAATAATGGAACGGCTGAAGGAGCACTTCTCACCACAGCCCTCGGTGGTAGCTTGCCGAAATGCCTTCTACGCAAAGCGGCAAGCCCCGGCGGAAACCATAACTGGGTTTGTGACCTCCCTCCGCCAAGCCGCCCGGTTATGCAACTTCTCAGAATTGGAGAACATGCTTCGTGACCGCCTCGTCGGTGGCCTGAGGGACGAGATGTTGCAACGACGCCTCTACGCCAAAAAAGACCTCACGTTCCAGATTGCTCTGGAGGAAGCCCTGGCAACCGAAGCCGCCGAGAGGTCAACGCAAGAGGCACGACCGGCCCCGCCATCCCAACCGAGGGTCTACCACGAAGACCTCACCGACGAATCCGAATCTGACAGGGAGGAAGTACACCGAGTACAGCGGCGCACTCAAGCAGCACACACACCACAGCAGCCTCGACGAGAAGGAGGGAACTGTGCAAGCTGCGGGGAGAACCACGAGAGGAGGACCTGTCGTTTCCGCAACGCAGAGTGCAGGCAGTGCAGAAAATTGGGACACATCGCCCGGGTGTGTCGGGCTCGACTCACCCGTCGACAAGCATCAGATGACCGACCCAGGAGCCCCAGGTCACACGGCACCATGCACCAAGGCAACTCGACGGAGATCACGGACTACCAGGTATTCCAGTTGCCCCATCCCAGCACAGAGAAAATTTATATAGAGGTACAGATAGAGGGAGCCCCATGCCGCATGGAGCTGGACACGGGTTCAACTCTATCCATAATCTCGGCCCGAACATTAAGGGAACTGTGCCCTAATGGGGGTCCCAAACTAAGGCCGGCCCCATTCACCCTCCGGGACTTCCAGAAACGTAAGGTCCCTACTATGGGGGTGGGGACCTTCAGGGTGCAATATCGAGGGCGAAAGCAACAATTGGACTTGCTGGTAGTTAAGGGCCCCTACGTTAGCTTACTGGGACTGGCATGGTTTGGACCTCTGGGGCTAGCCGTTACCGGGGTGAACCGCACTAGCTTACAAGTGGACGTGGACGCCATATGCAAAGAGTTTCCAGGGGTTTTCGATGGGGCATTGGGACGATATACAGGACCCCCCATTGCCCTACAGCTGGACCCCGCTGTACGACCCATCAGGCACAAGGCCCGCCGGGTCCCGTTCGCCCTGAAACCCCGCATAGACGAGGAATTGGACCGGCTCGTGGAGCAAGGAGTGCTGGAGCCGGTGCCCAACGCCCCCTGGGAAACTCCAATTGTCACACCCGTCAAGCCTAACGGTTCGGTCCGCATCTGTGCAGACTACAAATGCACCATAAACAAGGCTCTCACGGCCCATGCATACCCAGTGCCAGTGGTCAGCCATGTCCTCGCCACCCTGGCTGGGTCAAAAATCTTTGGCAAACTGGACTTGGCCCAAGCGTATCAACAGTTGCATGTGGACGAAGCCACAGCAGAGGCTCAGACGATTGTGACGCACAGAGGGGCATTCAGAGTTAAGCGGCTGCAATTTGGCGTTAGCGTGGCACCAGGCATATTCCAGAATCTAATGGACTCTCTCCTTAAAGGGATTCCTGGCGTCACCCCCTTCTTCGATGATGTACTGATCGCCGGGCCCACACCAGAGGAATTTGAGGACCGCCTCCGCTCCGTCCTGCACCGTTTCCAGACGGCGGGCCTCAAGGTGAAGCGGGAAAAGTGTTTACTGGGAGTGCCGCAGGTGGACTTTCTGGGATTTAAGGTGGACGCAGAAGGGGTCCATCCAACCGGTGACAAGGTACGGGCCATTTGTGAGGCCCCAGCGCCCAAGAGCAAGCCCGAACTTCAGTCATTCTTGGGACTATTGAACTTTTACCATGCCTTCCTTCCCCATAAGGCAGCGGTAGCGGAGCCCCTACACAGACTCCTAGATAAAAGGGCCCCTTGGGTGTGGGGCCAGCGACAAAGGGCCGCATTCCAGGCAGTCAAGGACTTGCTCGTCTCGAACTCGGTCTTAGCACACTTCGACGAGAGGCTGCCAGTGGTGCTGGCATGCGACGCCTCTCCCTATGGCATCGGCGCTGTCCTGGGACACCAACTCCCGGATGGAAGAGAGGTGCCGGTGGCATACTTCTCCCAGACGCTTGCTGCAGCCGAACGAAACTACTCACAGATTGACAAGGAGGGTCTGGCAATCGTGAAGGGCGTAAAAAAATTCCATGATTTCTTGTACGGGCGGCCCTTTACCATAGTGACTGACCACAAGCCGTTGCTTGGCCTGTTTGCCCCTGAGAAGCAGACCCCCCAAGTGTTGTCTCCACGTGTCCTCAGGTGGTCAATTTTCCTTGCCGGCTACCAGTATGCACTAATCCACCGCCCTGGGAAGGCGATGGGCCACGCAGACGCCCTCAGCAGGCTACCACTACCAGAAACAGGCCCCGACCCAGCGCCTGCGCAAGAGGTTATGACCCTGGAGCTGCTTCCCGACCGACCCATTCAGGCACAAGAAGTTGCGCACCATTCCACAAAAGATAGGGTCATCTCCCGGGTCCTGGACTGGGTGTGGCGAGGATGGCCCAGCAGCAGCCCCGGGCCAGAATTCGCTGGCTACACAAACCGCAAACATGAACTGTCGGCCCACAAGGGGTGCCTGTTATGGGGAAGCAGGGTCGTTGTTCCCCAGCCCCTCCGCAAAAGGGTCCTCACAGCCCTACACGAGACACACCCAGGGGTAGTGAGGATGAAGGCCCTTGCCAGGAGTTATGTGTGGTGGC
Source organism: Zootoca vivipara (assembly GCF_963506605.1). Lineage (NCBI taxonomy): Eukaryota > Metazoa > Chordata > Lepidosauria > Squamata > Lacertidae > Zootoca > Zootoca vivipara. The sequence continues at coordinate 23,304,662 of NC_083282.1, forward strand.
CGGGGATTGACAGAGAGATAGAGGCCTGGGTCCAACACTGCCAGACCTGCCAAGAATCCCGCCCGGATCCCCCAAGGGCCCCAGTCCAGCCCTGGGAGTCCGCCCGACATCCATGGTCACGCTTGCACGTGGACTTCGCTGGCCCCTTCCAGGGAAAAACATTCTTCATAGTGGTGGATTCCTACACCAAATGGCTGGAGGTCGCACTGGTACCATCCACTTCTACGGCGGCAGCCATCCGGGTACTACGTAAGCTGTTTGCGACCCACGGGCTCCCTGACACCCTCGTCTCGGACAATGGAACCGCATTCACGTCAGAGGAGTTCCAGACCTTCACAGCGCAGAACGCCATCCGCCACATCCGCTCAGCACCATTCCACCCTGCCACCAATGGCCAAGCGGAGCGCATGGTGCGGACCACCAAGGACAGCCTCCGCCGCATGACACAAGGGGACTGGGAATACCGCCTTGCCGCATTTCTTCTAGCACAGCACAGCACCCCAAGCACAACGACGGGCCGGAGCCCAGCTGAATTACTAATGGGCCGGCGCCTTGCAACTAGACTGGACCGACTTCACCCCGACAGAGCTCAGGATGAGGTAGTGGTGGGGAAAGGCAGGAACCCCCGGACATTTGTGGCCCAGGACCCAGTGTATGCAAAGAATTTTGGGGCAGGCCCAGCATGGGTACCCGCAACAGTCACCAAGGTGACCGGTCCCATGTCGTACGAGGTACTAACGGAAGGGGGGCAATGTTGGCGCCGCCACTGCGACCAGCTACGGCGACGATTCCCAGGAGGAACCCGGGAGGAGAGCGGGACAGAGGGGTCCCAAGGGGACAGCAGGGCAGTGAGGCCTGTAGAGCGAGAGGGGTGGGCAGGGGAAGCAGAAGCAGTAGGCACAGAGGGGCGCCCCGAGGCTGGAAGGACACCGGAACCAGAGATACAACCTAGTGGTTCAGTGGCGCCAGACCAGACAGCCCTGGCACAGCCAGCAGCCTCGGAACACGAGCCAGAACCAGAACCCCTGACCAAGGAACACCCCAGGCCACAACGCACACGGAGGCGGCCAGCAGACCTTGGGGACTACGAATGCAACTTCCCGGGCAGGACTGGAACTTAGAGGGGAGGGGTGTTATGTACTGAGCTGAATCCTAGAACAATAGGATTCAGAATCAGCGGGAGCTACCCAATCCAACTCCAGGTGGAAGTGAATCCGCAACCTGATTGGCCTGCTGGAGCAGCCAATCAGGCGGCTGGCAGAAGTGAATCTGCTACCTGATTGGCCTGTAGGAGCAGCCAATCAGGCTGCAGGCAGAAGTCAATCCATAATATAATTGGCCCACAGGTGTAGCCCTGAAGTAGCCAATCACGCAAGGCCCATTGTGTAAATAATGTATATAAGCAGATGGTTTGGGGAAAAGAGCCATTCGTCTTCTCTTCTCCTCCTTGATGACTATGAGCTGAATAAAGAGCATGAAATTCACTCTTGACTCTGAGTATATTTCAGTGACCTTGGGCTAGTCACACTTCTCTGAAGTCTCTCAGCCTCACTCACCTCACAGAGTGTTCGTTGTGGGGGAGGAAGGGAAAGGAGAATGTTAGCCGCTTTGAGACTCCTTAGGGTAGTGATAAAGCAAGATAACAAATCCAAACTCCTCCTCCTCCTCTTCTACACAGGTTACCAGGGAGCCAACTAGGCACCCATCATGGATATGCCCTAGGCTGACTAAGAGCAGCTGGGATGGGGACCTTTATCCAAATCCCCCTCCTCTAGTTACTCTCACTACAACAGATAAGAAGTCTGATCATGGACCATCAACTTCTTATCTAATTTTGCACTTAGACTGGGAAAGACAAAGGTCAAAACATCATTAGCTATGAACTATACATGATAGCCTTGGTCAAACCAACTATTTTAAGCCTAAACTACCTAAACTGGAATCCTGTGTCCAATTCCAGGCAGCACAATTTAAAAAGGATGTTGACATGCTGGAGCATGTACAGAGGAGAGCAACCAAGATGATTCAAGGGTCTGTAAACCATGCCTTATGAGGAATGCTTGAAGGAGTTGGGTATGTTTAGCCTGGGGAACAGGAGACTGAGAGGAGATATGATAGCCATCTTCAAATATCTCAAGGACTACCACATGGAAGAGGAAACAAGCTTGTTTTCTCCTGCTCTGGGGGGTAGGACTTGAACCAATGGCTTCAAGTTACAAAAAAAAGGAGACTTAACATCAGGAAGCACTTTCTGACAGTGAGAGCTGTTCAACAGTGGAATGGATTCACCTGGGAGGTGATGGACTCTCCTTCCTTGCAGGTTTTTAAGCAGAGGTTGGATGGCCATCTATCATGGATGATTTAGTTGAGAGTCCTGCATTGCAGAGGGTTGGACTAGAGAACCCTTGGGGTACCTTCCAACTCTACCATTCTATTATTCTACTTCATGGAGTCACTGTGAAGATATAGGAATGCCACCCCACTACAAACACAGTGAAGGGAGAATAAAATGTGAATGTCATAAATAAATGACAGCAAGGAAGTACACTTGAGAGGATGTTCGTTTTGTAAATTAAAGAGGTGTGCAGTATCAGATTACTTTTTCCTTTCCTTTCCTTTTCTTTTTTTACTGTGAGCTATTAATGAACTGCCTTTTAACCTTCTTTTGATAACCTACTTATCCAGCTCTCCTAGTGCCTCATAATATAGTGCATTTTACAGCTAATCAATATTTTCCATTGCTCTTCTTTGAAACCTTTGCCATTTTCCCCCAATATCTTTCCAGGAACATGTTCACATAACAGAAGACATGGGGCGAGAATAATCACTTCCCAGTATCTTAAAAGGGCTTAGGGTAGCTATATTTTGCAAGACAACTACCCATACTTGTATCTATGCCAAATAACAATTTGTGCAACCCTTGAACTGGAATCTAGTCGCTGCATGCCGGAATAAATCTGTTAGCCTTGAAGGAGCCTACAGCAATCTTCCTTGTTTACGTTAGCTAACAGTCGTTTACAACTTCATAGCTTTTCGCATCCCATTCATCTATGCTAGGGGTGGCAAAGCTTCTTCATTTGGAGTGGGGGGAACCCACAAAGGGTTCTATGCATAGACACCTCTTCATCTTCCATTTAGGCAAGCAAGAGGCATTATCACACTTCCATGAGGAATAGGCTGGTGGCTTCCCTATCCCAGACCTATTTTCCAGGGACCTTCCGGATTTAGAGAAGCCATCCAGTTTCTGATTCGATCTTGGAATGTCCCACTTTTCCTTGGGATGTTCCTATTTTCATTGGAGAAATGTTGAAGGGTATGGAATTATCAGACCCCGGATTTAGAGAAGCCATCCAGTTTCTGATTCGATCTCGGAATTATCAGACCCCGGATTTAGAGAAGCCATCCAGTTTCTGATTCGATCTCGGAATGTCCCACTTTTCCTTGGGATGTTCCTATTTTCATTGGAGAAATGTTGAAGGGTATGGAATTATCAGACCCCCCAAGCCATCTGAAGGCAATCCTGTATCAGGAAGGGCTTTTTAAAAATTGTTTAATGTTTAATTATTTTATTATATATGTTTGAAGCTGCCCACAGTGGCATGTATGGGGTGTAAAAAGCAAGCTTGTGGGATGTGCGCTTTGGGGTTTGTTTGTTTTTCTCCAAGTATAAATGAATGAGTTAAGCATCGCCTCACCATACTCCCCTCAAGGCCACAGCTTCCTGAATCTGCATGTAACATCTAGTTTTACTCACTGGTATTTTGAGTAATTCCTTTGTGGTTGTATTGTTGGTATATACACGTCTCCTTTAAAAAAAACCACACACACAACAACAACAACTGAGGAACTGCTGCTGCATTGCATTGCCCTTATGCATTGCTTAACTATGTTTCAACCCAGCTCAACAGCCTTGGAGAAAATAAAACAAAACAAACAAAACTTGGGGGTGAGAAGATGCATGCTTCTGCACAAACAGCCCATGCCTGCACTCAGAGCGCCCTCCTTGTCCTTTGCTGCCTAACCTCACCCTTTCTCATTTGCAGTGGTCAAAGGGCACTTGCTGATCATCTTAATTGAGCTCCGGAATTCACTGTAGCTGACATAACAGGGTCCTGTGGCACATTAAAGACTAGCAAATCTATCACAGTGTGAGCTTCCATTGGCGAGAGCCAAGTGCATCTGTCAATGTGCTACCGATGCTCTGTCCCTGCTCCTGCCAACTTAGAAGTTTGAAAGCATACCAGCGCGAGTAGATAAATAGGCACCGCTGCGGCAGGAAGGTAAACGGCATTTCCATGTGCTCTGGCACTCGTCACGGTGTACCGTTGCGGCAGAAGCGGATTAGTCATGCAGGCCACATGACCTGGAAAGCTGTCTGCAGATAAACGCCGGCTCCCTCGGCCAGAAAGCGGAAATGAGCACCGCACACCATAGTCAAGTTTGGCTAGACTTAACCGTCCAGGGGTCCTTTACCTTTATCCTAAGGGCAAATTGGGCTACACTAAATGCACTGCTGCTTTTGGAAAGAGCAGTCATGTGTCTTGCTCCCTGCTCTCCCTCCTAGTATTGGCTGACAAGCACACCTGGAGCATCATGACACAGGGAAGTTGGAAACAGTGATATGGCTACATTTGGTCCCTTCAAAAAATTGTGGTTTCATAATCACTGCATCATGGTAACAGGCCTGATGGCGAGGCAGAGTATCAACTTGGGATTTCCCTCCCTATAAGCATTTTTTTTAATGCTCAATTTAAGTATTAGTGGGAACATATTCTCTTCTTTTGTGCAATGAGAACCTTGCAGTCAAAACGTGTATTGGTGCCTCCACCAGTTCTCAGACACATTTATTTCAAAATGTGCATAGTGCAATTCAGCAACCTGTGAAAAATGAACTCGGCTTCAGATCAGCACAATGAAGGCAAGCTTTGAGCTTTGCCAACAGATAAAACAAAGACAGATGGCCTGGCTGGCTGGCTGCCTGGCTGACGGATGGACGGGCTGTGTTTCCAGCATGGTTTAAATTCTCCGAAGTAAGAATTCTGCCAGCAGTCTCAGACAACACTTCAGGACGGGGAAATCAAACATCGCATACACCTGCCTGTATGTGAAGGTCAGAGATGGAAGCAGTTCAACTACTTGCAGAATCAAGGTGTGTTCAAAACCCAAAAACTGACCAAGGAGGAAGCCAGCTCATGTTACCTTAAGCAACTACTGCACACCTCCATAAAAGGGTTTGCAAACACTAGACTTCATTAGTTAATTGTTTAGGCTAGGCATCCCCAAATTCCGGCCCTCCAGATGTTTTGGACTACAATTCCCACCATCCCTGACAACTGGTCCTGTTAGCTAGGGATCATGGGAGTTGTAGGCCAAAACATCTGGAGAGCCGCAGTTTGGGGATGCCTGGTTTAGGCCCTGCCTGTTGTATAAACGCCTTATTCCTGGTACCAATACACAACTCAGGGCAGTTGACAACGATTAAAACCAACAATAAATAAAATTCCAAAGGAATATATTATAATAAAAAGCAGATGCAAAAGAAGCAGAAAAGAAAGTGGAAGCCTCAAGCAAACACTTATAAAATAAACACCTGCCTAAACAGGAAAGTTTTTACTATAGGGTGAAATACCACAAGAGAGGCAAGGCAACTGAGCCTTTCAAGGTACAGAATTTTACAAAATGGCTTTGATTAATTCTGGCCCTCACTTCTGGCTTGCCAATGAGTGTCCATTGGATAAGGCAGCTGAACCATCTGTGGTCCTTCCCTCCAGCCTTGGGAGTGCATCTCTTTATGTGTGTTTGCTATCACCTGGTTTGACTTTAAGCTTACTTAATTCACCAAAGCTTTAGTAGGCATTGTAAGTATAGGCCATCATAAAACATCCATATATAAAATTTTAAAATATATACGGTACAAATAGACAACCATGTAAAGTATATAATGATGAGGATTTTCACTGTAAGAGATGCTATTAGCTTTAAGCTTATGAGGACCCTCTGTCCTATCCTTTGTGTTAGAGGAAGGAAGGAAGGAAGGAAGGAAGGAAGGAAGGAAGGAAGGAAGGAAGGAAGGAAGGAAGGAAGGAAGGAAGGAAGGAAGGAAGGCTGTATAATATGAAGCACAGCAATCGAAAAAGACCACGTTAGATAAGTTTAAAAGTGGTTTACTTACAAAGTCTTCAATGGTCAGTTTCATGTGCTTCAGAAAAGCTGTGTAGGCGGTAAAACTTGGCTTAGTTACAAAGAGGTAAGAGTTCCTAGAATGCAAGAGTGGCTTGTGAGAGCCATGTGGTTGATCTGGAGCAACTGACTCAAACCTCTTCACACACTGAGCTTCTCAGGTAGACTGAAGGAGAGGAAAGGCCTGATTAACACATCCTTCCAAGGTGAGGGGAAATGGATATAGCCAAGCCTGGCAGGACAGCTTACTCTATGGTATTAACCCCTTCAAGCATTAATTTGACTTAAGCATGTTGGTTATACAGTGGAACCTTGGTTTGCGGACGTAATCCGTGATGGAGGCATGTCCGCAACCCGCAGCGTTCGTATCCCACAGTGCCGCGTCTGCACACACGTGTGATGTGATTTGGCACTTCTGCGCATGCACATGTGCAAGTGGCCTGGAAGTTACCCTTTCCAGTACTTCCAGGTTTCCCGTGGTACGTAACCTGAAAACATGTAACCCGAAGCGTCTGTAACCCGAGGTACCACTGTATAAGGCTGTTGATTGCACACTTTGGATCTGAGTTCCACTATTATGAGACTGTTATCATTCACTATCTTTGAATCACCTTTCTGACCTCAGAACCTATACCTCTTTTTTCCCCTTTCTGTCTCTTCACCCCCAGTTCCTTCACACATTTCATTATTGACCCAATTTTGGTAATATGCCCCATAAATAGTGCTTAAAATAAATAATAAAAAGAATCTGCATACTTCCTTTCTCTTTTTCAGTACAGTACTATCAGCATGGCACTTGGCATTGTTCGGCGATTCTAAGAAACCAAAAACTCAATGCAGTTTTGAAAGGTTCAGTTTGTCAACTTGATTCAAAATATCATCCAAGACAAAAAGTGTTTTACCCGCCCATTGGGTCAATCCATTCTATTTAACTGAGATTTTAGTCTGCGGGGATTAGATGGCATTTTTACTCTCGCTTCTTTTTTTGCATGTGCTTTTCAGAGACATGGTCATGCGTGTGGTTCTGAACCGCTGTAATCTATTGCAATGTTCAATGCAGGGTACAAAAGGAAATGTACATAAGCAAACATTTTGAACCATTTTCTTTCTGCTGTGCTGCGCAACATCCCACTCTGTGCTCAGACTTCTGTGAATATGCTAGAAGGAAACACGAGGAACAAAAAAAGAAGCCCATCTGGGCTTGCTGATATAGGAAAAGAACATCCTCAATGGCAACACTTTTTTGCTCTTACCAAAGCAGAATATTTTTACTATGTTGCTAGTCATTTTGCATAATTTACAGTGGCTTTGCTCCTGAGGAATTCTAGCACTCAGTGTTCCTAATCAATGTAGGACACTGTACACTCAGCAGAATCGTTGGCATTCTGACTCCACAGTGCTACTCAAATTCTAGAATTTGTTTAAGAGAGCATTTTTCCACAAGGACGATAGCTATATACTGTAGAAATCAGCTTTTATCCAAGTAACAACATATCTTAATGAAAATCAGTCACACCGGCTGTTTAATTTTTATTTTTAAATACTTTATGCAATGAAACACCGCCACAATTCTGGCATTTTGATCCTATACACATTTATTCAGAATTAAGCCCCTCTATGTTCAACGGGCTTACTCCAAGGTAAGATTGCAGAGGCTTGCATAGAATTGTAGAGTTGCAAGGGACCACACAACTCATCTAGTCCAACCCCCTGCAATGCAGGTATCTTTTGCCCAACAAGGGTCTTGAACCCAGAACCCTGAGATTAAGAGTCTTGTGCACTACTGAGCTACCAAGTGTACCTTGCAGTACAATCCTATGCATGTTTATTAAGTCACATCCAGTTTACTGACAAATAAATGGGCATAGGATTACAATCTATTCCCCGGGCACATTAACCCAAAGATACTGAATTTATTGGGATGCTATACTTGCCTCTCTAAGCAAATGCGCGCAATCTGTTCTTGTCCCAAGCAATGATCCCAACTTGTCCAAGTAGGGGCGGATGCTAGGCGCCGAGTCAATGGACACCAGCACTAATCCTGTTCCCAAATGCAGGAGCAAAGTCAGTGCCTAATTAAGCAGCATCAGGCAAAACAGAGATCGACTGCCCAGAGAGAAATAAGCTAAGCCTAGACTTGAATATTACTTTGATAACTAACAAATCCAGAATGAGCTTTAAACAGGACTGCAGATTCCTTTGAGCAGCACGTCCCACACCTGATGAGGAAGTTGCAGGTGGGGTGGGGCACTGAGGTTGTGTTATGGCGGGAGGAGGGAATATTTGGCCTTCCAGATCATAGAACCATAGAGCTGGAAGGGACCCGAAGGATCCTCTAGCCCAGGGGTAGGCAACCTAAGCCCCGTGGGCCGGATGCAGCCCAATCGCCTTCTCAATCTGGCCCGCGGACAGTCCAGGAATCAGCATGTTTTTACATGAGTAGAATGTGTCCTTTTATTTAAAATGCATCTCTGGGTTATTTGTGGGGCAAAGGAATTCGTTCATACGTGTTTTTTCCCCAAAATATAGTCCAGCCCACCACATGGTCTGAGGGACGGTGGACTGGCCCATGGCTGGAAAAGGTTGCTGACCCCTGCAGTCTAGCCCAACTCCCCCTGCAATGCTGAACTTAAACTCCCTTCATCCTTTGACACTGGCCATTCTTGCTGGGTCAATAGGAGTTGTAATTCAGCAATGTCTGGAAGGCCAAAATGTTCCACACTCCTGTATTATGACCTCCAAGGAGGATTCTCAAGGTATTATGACCTCTTGGGTTCATGCAGCAGAGCTAGAACTCTCAAGGAAGCAGGGACAGTGAAGCATGATTCAGAGGGTACATCTCCTCCCAGTCCATGTCCTCTACCCCTCGATGATGAAAATAGACAACAATTTTATTTTGCCATCTTAATCAAGACATATATTTCACTGTTGTGATGCTCTGTATGTTAGTGGGAGATGTGGGTGGTACTGTACTCCTTCTCAACCTTTTATTTACTGCACCTCCACAAGTTGTTTTTAACACTCAGTTGCATTCAATGGGCTGCTCCTGATGCTCCCTCTCTGTCTGTGTTGTTTGCATGCACGCAGGGCCAAAAGGGTTATCACCTGCTCTTGCAACCTTCCTCCAACCACCTTGCTTATGGGTTCTCTTGCCCCCTCCCTCCCTCCCTCCCTCCCGTCTTCACTCATTCTCACAAACCTATTCTTATCTCTAGGGTTGTGTGAAGCTTCTGCCCCAGCCAAACTGACAACTCTCCATTCCCAGTGAACAATATAGCCCCTCTGTAGTTGAAATGTTGATGAACGTTCCATGCCATCACATCAGCTCAACCACTTGGCATGATAGACTGAAGCGGCAGTACTAAAAACCACTAATCTGTTCTGCAGGTGGAAGCGTTATTCCACTGGTGTATCTTCATCTCTGCCAACAAAGCTGCACTTTTGCTGCTTCCTAAGGTCGCTCAGTGAATCCCCACTACAGAATTGCATCCTTTTTGCCAGATAAGTGTGCATAGGACCGCTGCCTTAAATTTACCAGAGCACACCATTCTCCTTTGACACAGAAGTAACATTTTACAAATGAGGTGTGAAACCACTGCTAATTCACTTGCTGTTACATAAAGCCTGTCATGAACTGCCTGCTCAATTGTATTTACTGGTGATGTAAGAGGCTTGTGCTGTGACACATATGAGGATAGAAGTGTAATTTTATTCACCCATCAGTAAACCTCTTGTTGTTTTTCTCTGTCGTGCATTGTGACTAATCATCCTAATGTCTATTATTAATGGAGAATTGCTGGAGTGAAAGCAAAGCCCACATCTGCTTTGAAAAGAATGCGGCTATTTAGGATTTGCATCAGAGTCACTTTGAAAGCACGGATGACAGATGCCCAGCAGAGTCGCCCAGTGAATTCAAATAGAGGCAAATCAGAGACCAACATAGAACCACGGAAGCCACTTAATAGTGGAGTATTAGGGTTTTACTAGTTTGTTTCATTGTATTTATTCTAAAAATATATGTTCTGTGTTCAGGACAAGTATCCCCAACAAACTGGCATACAAAGCCAGTCGTAAAGACTTCAAAAGCAACAATTTTAAATCAACAGGAAGATCAAGACCCTTTATAAGCAGCAGTAAAAACATCAGTAAGATGCAGCCGTTAAAAAGAAAATAATAAAAAGCAGATCAAAAGATAACTCAGTATACAAATATCTATGCTCAATGGTGGTGGATTTATAGGTATGTGCAATATGCACAGAATTAGCGGGGCTCATGAGGCTAAGGGATACCCATTTTTTTTAGAGTACACTGTTAACTGAGAAGATACCAGTTGATGCTGTGTGCCTTGCAACCTTTTTTTGGTAAAACATGGGCTGGAACTGCTCCAGACTTTGGTGAAATGGAACACATAAAACACTGGTTGAAGTCTCTAAACATTACAGTGATGATCATAGAATCATCAAGTTGGATGGGACCTCCAAGGGTCATCTGGTCCAACCCCACACAATGCAAGAATCTAAACTTGCTATCTGTTGGTGCTAGAGCCACTTTCCCTTGGCATTTTGCTAAAATAATTAGCAGTTATTTTCTGTATTATGTGGCTGACCGGCAATGACTAGTCCTGCTCGGAGCAACCCCCATGGAAATGAATGACCCAAGTTTGTCATGTTCATCAATTTCAATACAGCTACTCTGAGTAGGACTAGCATTGGCAACAAACCAATGAGTTTATATTTCAGACTGAAGTTACTGCTGCAGAATAATTTTATTAAATAAGAACAGAGCATACTTGTTGGGAGGCAGATATACTCATTGCATGGTCATAACATTTATTTTTACGGCTCATAATTCTGAACCCCATCACCCCCTGCTCAATTTAAACCCCTTAGGCTGTTATCATGCTTTGATTGGATAGAATACAACCTGACATTTTGTTTCTAAGCCAATTGGCAAAGAGTCTTGTATTGTGCTTTTAAAACTATTGAAACAAAACAGCCCACCAGAAGATCTGCAGACCCAATTTAAAACTCCTACTCTCTTCCACAGGCTCATTACCTGAAAGTATAATATGAAACACAATTATACATCTGGAAGTGAAAAGCAGAAAAAGAATAGAGAAAGATAAGAGCATGAAGGAGAACAGATACATTTATTGCCTTTTTGAAAACTTGCTCTTCAGCGCCATGATGCATCAGAGACAAGGGAAGAAACAAGTTGTAGCAGCAGGAGGTATTGAAGATGTAAAAACAAGGGAAACACTGGACAGCAAAAGATGTGTCAGATTCAGTCACTTTTGAAGGTAAAGATGATGTGGAAAATGCAACTAAGTGATGAAAAATGTACTCCAGTCAAAACAGAAGACAGCATATAATTTAGAGATGTTCCTTACATTAGTGACATTGCTTTGTAGCCTAATTCTCTTTCATCAGATATGAATGCAACTGATAAAAGATCATTCAACACCCTTAAAAGAGTCAAAAATTACTTACATTCTGCTATATCTCAAGAGCATTTAATGAGTTTAGCAATTTTAGCAATTGAAAGTTCTGCATAGCAAGATGTAGAATATGACAAGTTAATTGACAATTTTGTGCAAAGGAAGTGTAGGAGAAAACATGTATAAATTTTATATCTATAAATATTTTATGCAAATCATTGAATTTTCATCCATATTGTTCCTTTAAATAAAGTTAATTTTCAAGTGAATAGAAGCGTTTTCTTTTCTCTCTATATACATATATCATTAATTAGAAACAAAAAATACCGTTTAATAGTTGTTGGGTTTTTTGTATATATATATAAAAAAACGTTATTAACTCCATCATTTTTTCAGCTCCGTAAAAGGGCTATGCACAGGTGGATCATAAATCCACCACTGATGCTGAAGGACTTTTTCCATTATAATTTAATATTAAATCTAAATACTCTGATGAAATTGGTTTGCGTGACATGGGTGTGCAGTCTTCGGCACACACCACTTGTTTGCACTGCACTCCTAGAAATGATCACGACTCATGTACTTGGCTGTGGCCAAGTTGGGAAAGTATGAGCAATAAGAACAGAAGAACAATAAGAGCATGGATCAGAACCAAAAGCCCATTCAGTCCAGCATGCAGCTCCACAGTGGTCAACCAGAGACCTGTGAGAAACCCACAAACCAAACATGAGGGCAATAACCCTCCCTTCCTCCTGTTTCCCAGCAACTGCTTCCCAGCATATTCCCTCTGATCCTCAACGCCATATATGGCCATTGTGACTATAGTGCTCGGTAGCCTTATCCTCCAGGAATTTCTCTAATCCCTTTCTAAAACTATCTGAAGAAGTGTGCATGCACACGAAAGCTCATACCAATGACAAACTTAGTTGGTCTCTAAGGTGCTACTGGAAGGAAATTTTTTAAATTTGTTTTGACTACGCCAGACCAACATGGCTACCTACCTGTAACTAAAACCATCCAAGTTGGCAGCCTTCGGGACATCTTGCAGTAGCAAATCCCATACTTTAACTATGTGCTGAGAAGAAGGGCTTCCTTTTAAGAAGGAGGTTAACCGAGAACTATGGAACTCTCTCCCGTAAGAGGCAAGCGGTGGCCACCGACTTGGATGGCTTTAGAAGGGGCTTGGAGAAATTTATGGAGGATAAGGCTAACCATGGCTACTTACTGGCCGTGATGGCTTTGATCTGCCTCCACAGAGACAGCATGCTTCTGTATACAGTGGCTGGGGGGAAAACAGCAGGAGGAAAGAGTACTCTTAGGCTCAGGTCCTGCTCATAGGGGATATCTGGTTGATCATGGGGAGAACAGGATGCTGGGCTAGATAGACCATTGGCCCAACTCTCCTGATGTCCCTTATTATGATAAAGTTCTCCCTAGACGCATAGCGCTCTCTCTCTCTCTCTCTCTCTCTCTCTCTCTCTCTGTGTGTGTGTGTGTGTGTGCTTGTGCAGCTGGGGGAAAATGAAGAGCACTCTAAACATGCCCAGAGGCAACCTTCTCTAATAATAATAATAATAATAATAATAATAATAATAATAATAATAATAATATATTATTTATACCCCATCCATCTGCTGGGTTTCCCCAGCCACTCTGGGTGGCTCCCAACAGAATTAATAGAACATCAAACATTAAAAACTTTCCTAAACAGGGCTGCTTTCAGATGTCTTCTAAAATAGTTTATTTCCTTGACATCTGGCGGGAGGGTGTTCCACAGGGCAGGTGCCACTACCGAGAAGGCCCTCTGCCTGGTTCCCTGTAACTTGGCTTCTCACAGTGAGGGAACCACCAGAAGGCCCTTGGCGCTGGAACTCAGTGTCCGGGCTGAACAGTGGGGGTGAAGACGCTCCTTCAGGTATATGGGGCCGAGGCCATTTACGGCTCTAAAGGTCAGCACCAAAACTTTGAATTGTGCTCGGAAACGTACTGGGAGCCAATGTAGGTATTTCAGGAGCGGTGTTATATGGTCTCGGTGGTCACTCCCAGTCACCAGTCTAGCTGCCGTATTCTGGATTAGTTGGAGTTTCCTGGTCACCTTCAAAGGTAGCCCCACCTAGAGCGCATTGCAGTAGTTCAAGCCAGCGCATTGCAGTAGTCCAACACCTCTTCACCACCAGCAACAGGTAGGTAGCCGTGTTGGTCTGACGCAGTCAAAATAAAAATAAGCAATCCTTCCAGTAGCACCTTAGAGACCAACTAAGTTTGTCATAGGTATGAGCTTTCATGTGCATGCACACTTCTTAGCTGCAGGCAAAGAGCCCCGTTGGTTATTGCAAAACTAGCTAGGCGGGGAATGGGCAAGGGTTCCTAAACCTAAGACACACATAGGAGTGCCAACTGGAATAAAGTATTTGGGGGTGCAGGTGAGTCCCATCGCTCAAATGCACACTATTATTTGAATGGCAATGCTCATCAACTGCGGGGTGGGGAAATCAAATATTTGATCGGCGGTCTCTGGGTGCTGAAAGGACCTGAGCCCCCAGGACTTGGCTCCTATCATGACTCACCCACCAACCCAGGGCCACTTCCGCACTCGAGGGCAATGCGGCTGCCGGCAGGGGGGGATTCGGGGCCGCGCGCCACGTCGCCGCCCTCCGCAACCGGAAGCCTCCCCGCCCCCGCTCCGACGCTGAGGGGGAGAGAAAAGAGGAGGCGCCACAAGGCGTGTGTGTCGGCAGAAGCGGCGCCTCCTAGAGTCCCTCAGGTCCCTTTAAGGCTGAGGAGAAAAAGCCGCCCTCTTCCCCCGCGCCGCCCCCCGCCTTCTGACAGTTGCCAAGCGGGGCGGGGTTGGGAGAGTCGTTGCCGCCTCCCCCCCGCTCCCGCCCCCCGCCCCGACTCGGGCACGTTTCGTTGCCTGGTCGACGGTGACAGAAGAAGGCCGGCGGCCCCCTCGTCCCCCTCAGTCACAGCCCCGCTTGGCTCGAGGGCCGGGCGGACGCAGGGGAGAGCGAGCGCCTCTCTCCCTCTCCGCCCTCCTCCGGGGACTCCGCCGCGGCCCGCTGCGGGGATGTGCCATCCTTTACCATGGCGAGGAGGCTCTTCGCGGGGGCCTGGCTCAGGAAACTCTATTACAGCCAGGTGAGTCCGGGGTGGGCCGGAGACCGGGGTCAGGAGAAGGGGCTGCGGCGGAGGAGGAGCAAGGCGGCGGCGGCGGCCGCAGCGCCGGAAGGGAGGGAGCGAGGGAGGCCGGCAGGTGCGCGAGGCGGGTGCGGTGCACCTGGGCGGGAGGGGAGGGAGGCGTGCAGGGCGCCGTTCCCACGGGAAGCAGGGGAACACGCGCCCACGAACGCGTGTTAGGTCTGTCGCCGGCGCTCAACAAATCCACCACCCTTTTTCTTCCCACCCCGGCACCCCGCTCCATTGGAGTTTTTTTTGCCCCTTAACAAGCCTACCTACGGGGGTGCCAACTTGAATAAAATAAATTATTTTTGGATTGGGGGGGGAGAGAGACAGATAAGCCCTGTCCCGCATAATCGATCCCATGAGAGGAGCGCTGCACGCGCACTGTTGGAATGGTAATGCCCAAAAACATGGGGGGGGGGAGGCCAAGGGGGGCTGGCGCCCAATATATATTGGGGGGAGCGAAGACGCCCAGGAGTTGGCTCTTATGCCAACCTACCAGGCGTTGTCATGGAGAGAGATGGAGGTAGTAACATAGGAACCAATTCCTAGGGGTCTGAGGACCCTTTGTGCGCCCCCCTAAAATATTTGAGGGGGCCACCGACCCAAAAGTTGATAGGCATTGCCATTCAAATGGGGTATGTGTGCCAAGTCTTGTGATTATGTGAAGCAGGGCTTACTCCCCCCCCCAATATTTTATTCATGTTAGTGCCCCTGGTTGGCCATTTGCGGCTCTTGCTTGCCCAAGCTTTCTCCACTCTTCTGCTTCTCCTCCCTCCCACTCACTCCTTCCCAGTCCCTGCTGTTTTGGAGGTGGTTTTTTTGCTTAATCTGGTGGTGCCGGGGCTCCTCAGTGGTTCTGGCGTCCTCCCTATGTAACTTGAATTTTTTTAGTTTGCACAATGAATTTATACTGTTTTTCCAGATTTCACATGTGCCCGTGCTGGTTTCTCGCCTCCACAGTTCAACAGTTTGAATCTATATTACTGCATATATATAAATTCAACAACTTTTATATGCCACTTAATTCTAGGAAAGCCTGTAGGCAGTTTACAGAAAGATACTGCGCTGAAAGGCTGCAGCTTCATGTCAGCTGCAGGATAAGACACAATGTTAAAAGGCAGAAAATGTGCTTTAGAAAGTGTTAATCTTGTTAGAGAGGCTAATACAGAAACAGCCAGATGTACTAGTTTTACGCATGTTCATCTGCCTTTGGTTATGTACTAGTTATTTGAGAGCACAAGTGAGAAGATTAGAATACTGTTGCAGTCATGTCCTGCCTATGGACTTCCTGTATGAATTTTGTTGGTTGTTGTGAGAATGGGATACTGGGCTACACGAGCCTCTGTGGCCTGATTCAGCAGAACTCTTTGACAGTCATATGTATGTATGTATGTTATGTATAAATCTGTATCAGAATAGCAGTGGAAGAAATACTATGCTTTTTATCATACATCCACATGCTTTCACTTATCTAACCTAGCCCCTAACCTCCCTGGGGAGGGCATTTCACAGGCCGGGAACCACCACAGAGAAGGCCTGTTCTTGTGTTGCCAACCTCCAGCCTCTCATGGAGGAGGCACATGAAGAAGGGCCTCAGATGATAGTCACAAGGTTTGGGGGTCATATGGGGATAGTCATATGGGGAGAGGGGATCCCTGAGGTATTGTGGTCCTGAGTCATTTAAGGCTTTATAGGTCAAAACCAGCACTTTGAACTGGGCCTGGAAACTAATTGGGAGCTAGTGTATTCAGGCCAGGACTGGTGTTATATGCTCAAACCATTTTGGCCAAGTGAGCAACTTGGCCAGTGAAGTTTCTGAACCATCTTCAGAGGTAGCCCTATGTATAACATGCTGCAGTAATCTAACCTAGATGTTACCAGAGCACAGACAACAGAAGTTGGGGGCACAGCTAGGCTACCAGCTGAAACTGATGGAAAACACTCTGTTTCACCGAGGGCACCTGAGCCTCAAGTCATAGCAATGGACCCCAAATTACCCCCAAGCTACATACTCACTGATTCAGAGGGAGTGTAACCTCATCAAGAGCAAGCAAACTTCCATTCATCCAGTCTAGAGAACCACCTACAAACAGTGCCTCAGTCTTATCAGGATTGAACTTCAGTTTGTTGGCTATCTTCCAGTCCATTACCAAGGCAAGACAACAGTCCACTGCCACACCAGCAGATGTAAAGGAGAAGTATGTCATCAGCATATTGCTGACAACTTACTCCAAAACTTCAGATGACCCCACTCAGCGATTTCATGTAGTTGTTATAGGGGATAAAATTTAACCATGAGGAACCCCACATTGAAGGGTCCATGGAGCTGAAGAGCACTCCCCAAGCATACCCTCTAGAAGTGACCATTCAGTTAGGACCTGAATCATTACAAAGTGGTGGCACCCACCCCTAACTTGGACATCCACTCCAGAAGGATACCATAGTCGAAGCTGTTGAAAGCTGCTGAGAAGTCAAAGAGAATTAACAAGGATACATAGGTCAATATACAGGAAGATCAAAGCAGTTTCTGTGCCAAAACCAGGCCTAAACTCCAATTGAAATGGATCTAGAAAATCAGTTTCCTCCAAGAGCACCTGCCCAAGAAAGAGATTGGCAACTGGCCAGTAATTACTTAGATTTTCCAAATCCAGGGAGGGTTTCTCAAGGAGTGGTTTTACTACTGCCTCCTTCAAGCAGGCAGGGACCACCCCCTCTCACAAGGAGGCATTAATCACCTCCCTGGCCCAGCCAGCTGTCCCATCCCTACCAATTTTTAACAGCCAAGAGGGGAAGGGTCCAGAGCGCAAGTGATTGCCTTAACTGATCCAAGCACCTTGTCCACATCCTCGAGCCTTGCTAATGGAAACTCATCCAATATAACAATACTAGACAGTGCTCTGGTTTCATCTGCTATAACACTGGAGTCAAGATCCTGGTGGATGCAAGCGATTTTATCCTCAAAATGCTTTGCAAACAGGCCACAGTGAGCTACCACCAATTCAGTCGCCTCCTTTAGATCAGACTGTAATTGAGGATGCAATGGAGGCAGCAAAGTATCCTACAAAGAATAATAACTTCCTCCAAGGAAATTAAAGTTCTTAACCATATTCTCTTAAATGAGGAAGAATACTAGTCATTCCAGGAAGTTGTGTGTTTGACTTAATTCATCCAATGTGCTGTGTACTATTTAAAAAAATATATGTTTCCAACACGTTATGCACAATTTTCTACTTAGGCACTGCAGAAATGTTTGTTTTATCGGTATTTTTGTAACATGGTCAGTGTGGTTGTTGGGGTTAAAAGCAAAATCAGCAGAAACTGGTTGAGAAACTTACACATAGAGACCAAGACTTAAACAAATGCTTGGTTTAATGGAGAAAGGAAAAATTACAAAAATTAAATTAAGCTTGCACAAAATACCCGCACAACCAAACCACCCACCAAGAGCACACTGGGAAAACGCCCAGCACAGAGGCAACACACAACACCCCTGATATACCCTGCATCATCAGCTTCACAGCAACACCTGTAGAGCTGCTCCACAGCTGCAGAGCCCCAGTCATTAAATCTTTCCTGACTCTTAAAGGTACAGTGAAACAATAATGACACTTTTACACAATCATTCAACATATCCCCTGCAGTTCATTATTGTGAAACAGAGACAAACTTTGTACATGTCTTTCATGCGCAACTTTTGGAAGTGCTTTAGTAAAGATGTCTGCAACTTGTCTGTCACCGGGGACATATTCAAAAACAATTGTTTTGTCAGCAATCAAATTCTTTACAAATTGTAAACGTAATCTCAACACTCTAGTGCGCTGTGTGTTGGTTTCTGAGCACAGGATAGCAAGTCCACTCTGGGAATCGAGATAAACTTTTACTGGGAGTGATACTGGCATCTTTAAGTCTTCAAATATTTGTAAATACCACTCTATATCACGGATGGCCTGAGTACAGGCATATAACTCACTTTCAGTTGAAGAAAGACAATTAATCATTTGATTCTGTGCTTTCCATTCAAAAGGACACCCATTATAAAAATAAACCATACCAGATGTACCTTTGTAATTATTTTGCTCTACAGCATGAGATGCATCACAATATATTTCAAAACCTTTGTCAATAGATGGTGTAAATTCCAACCTATAATGTTTTGTGTGTTTGAGGTACATCACCACTCTCTTAAGAGCTTTGAAGCATTGGGTAGTGGGTTTTTCTACAAATTTTGCCAGAAAATGAAAAGCATAAGTTACATCTGGCCTTGAAACTCTTTGAATAAAATTGAGCTTGCCTATGGCAGAGCGATACAAAGTTTTGTCAGAGAACATGTTATTGCCATCTGTAAAAGTAAAACCACATACCATAGGCGTTTCTTTCCCATTTGCATTCTTTAAACATAACATTTCAACAAGATCATCTATTTTTGCAGTTTGATGAATCAGATAAGAACCATTTTTGCCTTCTTCAATTTGCATGGATATATAGTTTTTAGCTTTGCCTAATTCTACCACATCAAATTTTTCTTGTAACAGTGACACTATCTGTGTATATTCATGTTTAGTTTTTGTAGAAATTAATATATCATCTACAAACACACATAATTTGGTCACAGAATTTCCATTTTCTTTTGTAAATACACAGTTATCTGCCTTGCCTTGTGTAAAGCCAAAATTCAGCAATTCCTTCACTAAAGTCTGATGCCAGTTTTTACCACTCTGATGCAAACCATAAAGAGATTTATTTAGTTTGCACACTACTCCTTTAGTGGCGATTACGCCATCAGGGACACGCATAAAAATTTGTTCTTCTAAATCTGCAAACAAATAGGCAGTTTTTATATCTACATGATAGACAGAATGTCCACGCTGGGATGCATCTTTTAACAAAAGCTTAACAGATTCATACTTTACGCTCGGTGAGTAACACAAATCATAGTCTTCACCTGGGATTTGCTGGAAACCTCTGGCTACTAACCTAGCCTTGTACCTTACAACTTCGTTTTTATCATTCATTTTCACTTTATAAACCCATTTTGAATCAATAACTCTCATGTCTGGGGTTTGTGGTACAAGAGACCAATTGTTATGCTCTTTTAAAGAAACTATTTCAGCATCCATAGCTTTGTACCAATTTGCAGCTTCATGCAAAGGTAATTTTTGAACATCGTTGTAGCATTTTGGCTCAAAAACTACTTTATTGGCATACACAGTGTATAACTGCTCTTTTGAAAACCGTCTTGGTTCCTGTCTCTTTCTGTCTGAACGTCTTAGTCCTGAAGAAGAGCTAGGCCCTTCAGAATCAGTAGAACTATTTGGACTTCTAGCTTCAGACTGTAAATTGCTATCAGACTGATGAGACTCTTGTGGGCTTTTCTTACTTTCAGAAAACTCAGAAGAACTTAACCTTTCTTTAGGTGTCTGTGTCTTTAAATTTTTAAACAAATCACCAGACACAACAGGCTTTTCGTCTTCAGATTCACTAGTATCCCCTGCTCCAGCTTCTTCCTTTTCTACTTCTACTTCCTCCTCATCAGCATTATCTAAACCATCACTATCTTGAAAAATAGCAACTCTATTCCAATTTACAGTTTCAATCATGCTTCTGGTAATATGAAATTTGCCAGTTGCTGGTACATAAACTCTGTACGCCCCCTGCTGGTAGCCCATAAACTTTCCTTGAACACTACGCTCATCCAACTTGTGTCTAGCAGGGTAGTGAATAATAACGTCTGAACCCCAAATTCGCAGGTATTTTAAATTAGGGCGTTTTTTAAACAACATTTCATAGGGTGTAACATTTAAACTAGAATGATAGGATCTGTTTTTAACAAAAAGATAGGCATGAAGAGATTCCGCCCAATATTCTTTCCCCAAATTAGCATCATGCAAGTAAGTTTTAACACCTGCCTGCAAATCACGTTGCACTACTTCTACAATCCCATTCTGCCAAGGACTTCTAGGGCAGGACAACTCGTGAACAGTCCCCTGCGCTTCCAGGAAATGTGAAAATTCCTCAGAAACAAACTCTCCCCCCCTGTCAGAAAACAAATGCTTTATAGGTTTGTTAAAGTGGGTTTTTACCCAGTTGCAAAAAATCTTGTACTTCTCAAGTGCTTGTGACTTTTCAGCAATGGTGTAAACAAAACAATATCTGCTGTACTGATCAATAAGAGTAAGCCAATATTTTGAATTTCCTAAAGAAGGAGGGAGTGGCCCTACTAAATCACAATGCACACGTTCAAATGGCTCTGTTACTTTCCTGCCTGAGCATTTACCCTTTCTTGCAACTTTTATCTTATTCTTACAACAAGATACACATTGCATATAGTATTTACATGGCTTTAAGTTTAGTCCATCAACAATCTTCTCTGTCTTTATCACATCTGTGAAATTTAAATGTCCCAAAAGTCTATGCGCCTCATGAATACATCCGGAGTGAGGCTTTACATTTCTCAGCCCCTGACTTGGCTGGGTTACTCTACAGTTCACAGGTGGCTGTGAATGCTTTTTAAAATATAGTCTATATAAACCTTCAGACTCTCTGGCATACAATACACGCTTTCCCCCTTTGTAGAACTCACATAGTGATTTTGTGAAGCACACAGTTACTCCTTGGCGTGCAAAGCAACTTACTGATAATAAATTGTCCACTGATGGGCAGTAAGTGCAATTTGCTATTGTGATGTTCAAGGAGTCAAGTTTCACAGTACCTCTGCCAAGCGACTGTAGAACGTCGGAGTTGGCCAGATGAATGGTGCCAATTTCCTCTTCGAAAGAAATAAACAGACTTCGGTCGTTACAAAGATGAATTGACGCCCCGGAATCTACTACAAACGATTTCCACGTGTCATCTTTAATTACTTTACGACCTAATTCACGAACATGGAATGCTCGCGGCTCGCGTCCATCTTTACGATGTGCTGCCGACTGCTGGGTTGCTGTCTGTGATTTACGAAATGGAACGGACCCTGAAGCATTTTGCTTTTTAAATCTGCAGTCCCTCGCAAGGTGCCCCTGCTTTTTACAAAACCAGCAATGCTTGGAAGTTTTGAAAGCAGATGAATCACCACAGACTTGCATACGGCGTTCCTCATTATTTTTAGAAATAGGAGTGCTAATCCCACAAGCCTCCCTTCTGTCCAGCTCGCCCATCAATCTTCCTGTTACCCCTTCCACAGTTAATTGTGCTGGAGGTACAGCAGATATCTGGCTAGCTATGGCAGACGCTGACTCCTTTCTAACGTGCACTGCCGCAAGACTGTCCCACATTTCTTTGGCAGTCTTCTTATTTCTTATATACACAACTTGCTGATCACTAACAGACAAGTTAATTAATGCCCTTGTTTTAGCATCACCTTTCGACCAGGCTTCGGTCATAGGAGCAGGAGGGTCCTCGGTCACGTACTTCCACACATCACGGGAAGTTAGAAGTGCTTCCATGCGAAAGGACCATAGACTATAGTTCTCGGCCGTTAGTTGCGGGAATGTTAAAGCCTTTTCAGCCTAAGCAACACGGTCTGCCATGCTGGAACTTCTCAACCACCAGCCCACAAAACCGTTGCAGCAGAAAAGAGGGAAAAAACCTTTCTAAACCTTTCTCCAAAAACTAACATGTGCAGTTCCACGCTCAACCACTGGGCCCATAACCAAGATGTTGGGGTTAAAAGCAAAATCAGCAGAAACTGGTTGAGAAACTTACACATAGAGACCAAGACTTAAACAAATGCTTGGTTTAATGGAGAAAGGAAAAATTACAAAAATTAAATTAAGCTTGCACAAAATACCCGCACAACCAAACCACCCACCAAGAGCACCCTGATATACCCCTGATATACCCTGCATCATCAGCTTCACAGCAACACCTGTAGAGCTGCTCCACAGCTGCAGAGCCCCAGTCATTAAATCTTTCCTGACTCTTAAAGGTACAGTGAAACAATAATGACACTTTTACACAATCATTCAACAGTGGTGTCTGCTTCCACTTTGAATTTTTTTGAATTAGTATTTATGTTGATTCAAACCTATATGGCACTAATGAAATGTTCCTTTGCCAAGCTGTTGGTCCCTGGGTGTTTTGGACTATGATTCCTATCAACCCCAGGCAACATTGTGCTGGCTACATTGATAGGAGATGTAGTCTAAAATATCTGGAGGGCACCAGGTTCGTGATGGTGTCTTGAAGGAAGCAGCTGAAGGCTGCTATAGCTGGTATAAACTGAGAAGAGATTGGTTCGTTCCTTTGGCTGGTGAAGTGAGGATAGAACTTCAGGTATCTTGTTGGTTCATGTGCAATTTTTTAAATATATTTTAATTCTCTGTGTTGTAAAGCAGAGAATTATGTACAGTTTTTGGAGGGGTGTCTTTTAAAAGAAGTACAAGAAGTTGGAAGAATTGCATCTATCACAAAGCTTCCTGGAAAGACTGGTGCTTTTCATTGTCCAAGCTGGAAACTTGAACAACTTCATTGATTAGAAACGTATCCCAAGCAGTCAGAAGTTACTCATTTGAAGGCACTTCAGTGATACTTTATTGAACCGGGTGTTTTACTGGTGATCTGTATCTGTTGGTATTTTTTTTGCTATTTTGCATTTTTGTACATGGTTGAAAACTTATATTAGTACAATAGAGCTACTTTGGATAAAATTGGGGCTCTTTGTTGTGCAGACTTTTAGGGAGGCAAAAGCAAGGAAGAGCAGCATCGTTTTTGTCCTCAGTTTGCCTTGTGTTTTCAAATTACTATCTAGTAGCAACATGGAACACAGAAGGGGTTAGTGATTTGGCACTAAGGCGGACAATTAGGAAGCCTAAACAAAATTTAAAAAATTCCTTCCAGTAGCACCTTAGAGACCAACTAAGTTTGTCATTGGTATGAGCTTTCTTGTGCATGCACACTTCTTCAGATAACTGTATTCTGTTTTATTTTTATTTATAAAATCTGCCCTTCAGTAAAAAAAATTAATAATAATCAAGGTAGCTTACAAATAAATCAAGATTATGGTAACAAAGCCAACATCATTAAACATTTCAGCCAGTATTTAAACCATTTTTGGTTAGGGTACATTGGAGAGAGAGCTGTGCAAACATTCTGCTAAACAGGGTGATGTGGCTACTTGCAAGGTCAGACAAATGTAACTCTCTGTCTAAGGTCAAGATACTTCAATATTTTATCTTTGTGTATGTGTGTAAGTCTGTCCTAAAAATAAACAGCATTAACAGGGATCTATATTTTGCTCTGGGCAAGAACTATATCTTGTTTCTGTATCAGATGCTTCTCACACTGTGTGTGTTCCTGTGTATTTGCATATGGTGTAGGCAGCATAGAATATATATGCTCAGTCTTAAAATGACTGAGCACATGCATTTTCCCATTTGTAAAGCAGAGGAAATTGCCATCTTTCTTATTTTGGTGAAACATAACACCTGCAAAGTATAGGTATCTTATAGTTGTGCCCTTGTCCTACATT
This sequence comes from Zootoca vivipara, assembly GCF_963506605.1. Taxonomy (NCBI): domain Eukaryota; kingdom Metazoa; phylum Chordata; class Lepidosauria; order Squamata; family Lacertidae; genus Zootoca; species Zootoca vivipara. The sequence goes on from NC_083282.1 coordinate 23,328,925, forward strand.
TTTGCTTTATCGCTTGCTCTTCTTCCAACATACAGATTGTAAGCCTTTCCCTACTATGGAAATCCAGCACAACTGCATCTCCATCTTGCCCCCTTCTTCTAGCTTGTTCTCAAATCTTTGTGTCCTTGCAACAGTTTCAAGCCCCATCGTTTTTCCTCCTCCACAAGTAATTCTAGAAGCTATCTGATTCAATGAAGCACATTGCAGCCTCTTTGTTCAGTTCCAGTACTTGAATATACTTCCATATTCAAACACTTGTTAGAGATTTATAATTGACTAATGTATTTGGTTCCATATTTGTAAGTTTTTTTCTATAATACACACATTTCTGATGTATCCAGTTAGCATCTTAATCTTATTCTAACTTAGTTCTGTAACTGTAGAGAACCCCTCCAAAAGGAACAGAGTATAAAATAAGTCCTTTTTTTTTGAGAAAGGGAAAGCAACTTTTAAACTACACAGAACTGCCCTTATGGTAGGAATGTTGCTTTCGAAAGGCATCATGATACAGTTGCCTTGTGTTTGCTTTGTGTGGATGTTAAAAACATGGTTATTAGAAATAATGACTTTGACATCTTTTATGACAACAAAATTATATGGAGAACACTAATGTTTTCTGATTTGTTTACCTGCGGTTGAAGATCTGACATCTTCACTTCTAGAACTTTGTAGTAGATGAAGTTTGCTGCCCTACCCTTGTATTGCCTTGACAAAGAGAGGAAGGAAGGGAGTTGTTGTGTTGCTTTTTTTAAAAAAAGACTTACATACTTTAAGTGTTATAGGGATCTCCACTCTCATGGGTTAGTAATCCTTGTAGGAGGGCTGATGGCTCCCTCTTTAAAATGGTTAAGAGGTTGGGAGGTAGCCTCTAGAATGGGTGCTTGTTCTCTCTTGGCATTTAATTTCTGTCTTCTGCCTTAAATGTAATTAGGGGATGTGTTGGCACTGAGCTTAACTGTGGCTGCATGTGGTTAAGATTCCCATTTAATCTGGATTTTAAATCTCATGGGCTTCTGTAAAAACACTGAAGCTAGAAATCCACAGGAAGCCACATATTTCAATTACTTGATTTGGTTATTTGACCAAACTACATTATTAATTGCCTGAAATTTGATAGAACTGTTAGTTTAGAATTACTGTTCATGCTCTGTGCAAAACAAACATGATTATAGGTGATAAAACACTTTTTTCATTTTACCAGACCATGTTTTACTTAAAACTAGCCTTGTAATTACAGCTTGTCTGGGGAAGTAGAATTTCCCTCACCCCGTGAGCAGCTGAGTGGCAACTGAATAAGCATGTCCGTGTCCTGCCACCATCTGCTTCCTTGGGCTGCTCCTGGCAACCACAACAGAATTTTTGTGTGTGTTCCTTAGCCATGCCATGGGACTTGACTTGTTGGCTATCTTGTTTCAGAGAGAAAGCCAAGACTTGCTGTATTCAGAAATCTCTGCTGTGTTTCCCCTGGTTGTGGTAGTGAGGGGGGAAGGGGTGACTGATTATGAAGCTCCCTGACTGCACTTTTTTCTAGTTCCTGGCAGCAGGACAAATCTTGTATGCAACAGGGAAAGTAGAAGATGAAGGATCTGGGGAACTAAAGCAAGGAGATACGGAACAGTAGAAGGCTGCTCTAAACTTCTTTTGTAGCCCATTAATATTAAAATACAATAGCTCAAAGCACTGCATCTTATTCATCATAATCTCTGACTAGTTCTGTTTCTAGTATCAATGTGCTCTGGAACCTTTCCAGACTTGACTTTTGCCAGAAATTGTGCTGTTTGAGATGCATCTCACATGGTGAATAACTAATTACCATGCAGTTCACACTGTTTAGCAGAATATTGACTCTGTAAATGCCTTGCTAGGTGTCGTCATTTGCATTTTTTCTTTCTGTGGTTTTTGGTTCATTTCCAAGAGGATTAGTGGAAATGAGAAAGGCAGTAAGGGAAAGAAAATCATTTGCTAGCTCTGAAACAATTTTATTCTGATGTCACAGGTTTTTTTCAAAATACTTGTTATTTTACTTTGACTTAACATGACTAGTTAAAGCTTTGTGGGGAACTGATGCAGAGTTGGCTTGTATATCTGTAAATAACCTCTTATCACTTAACAAAGCCATTTTCTTTAGTATTCGTAGATGTGTAAGTTTTTATATTGAACATCTAATTATTTTAAGGTCACATCAATGGAAGTGCTCTTTGCCAGCTCATTTCCATGACACCTCCTGGATATTTTAATTTGTTTTGTTTTTCATAATTTTTATTAGCAAACAGAAAAGTTTCACAGTTGTTGTTGTTTAGTCGTAGTTAAATTTAATTACAATCTGCATTAGATCTTTGTCTCAAGAAAGATTATATGAAAGAGAAGGAAAGGAAAGGCATTTCAACATCCTAGAGAAAATAAGAAATTGACTTAAACAATTATAAAGCTATTACTTATTATTACTTATAGCCTTTTTAAAGTTTTCATAATTAACATAGTATAGTCTTTGAATCATTTGAAAAGAAAAGAAAATTGTTATATTCACATTAATGTAGAAATGAAAGAAAAGAAGCCATCAACCGTATCAAACAACATTTTTCTGGGGCAGTTTGTCTGGTTATTCAGAGTCCAGAATGCAATGGCCAGAAAGTGACTTTGGGAGGCTAGCTGTACTAGTTTCCAGTTACCTGGAGCATCTGAAGATGCCTTTTCTGCAATCTTAAAATAATGACATTGTTTGAACTCTGGTCACCTGCAGAAATATAGGAAGCTACCCAGGGCCGGCTCTAGGTAGAGTCCCGGTGGTGCGGGGCATCAGGGCGCCGGGCCGGTAGGCAGGGCGCTGCGCCAAAGCCGCACAGATGCCATGCTACACCCTGCGAGGGCGGGGGTGCCGGAGCGATCTCCGCCCCTCAGCGCCAGGGCGCGCGACCTGCTCGAGACTGCCCTGAAGCTACCTTATACAATGTTGGACTGTTGGTCCATGTAGCTCAGCATTGCCTACGCACTGACTGGCAACAGCTCTCCAGGATTTCAGGCAGGGTTCCCTCCCAGCCTTAGCTGGAGATGCTAGGGGTCTTAGTGGACTACAAGCTTAACATGAGTCAACCTGAGAGTGATGCAGCAGCAAAAAATGCTAATGCTATTTTAGGCTGCAACAACAGAAAAGTGTCCAGATCAATGGAAGACAATAACACAAGGAAATTTAAAATAGTAACAAATTATTGCACATTTATTCAAAATCCATTGCAAACTATTAAGTTTAAGTAATGAAAGGAAATCGATCAGCTTGATTCAGTGACACCAGAGAGAGCTATTTTCAAATAACTCAAGGGCTGTCACATGGAAGATGCAGCAAGCTTTTTTTTTCCTGCTCTGGATGGTAGGACTCGAACTAATGGCTTCAGGATACAACAAAGGAGATTCTGACTAAACATTGTTCATCAGAGGAATGGACTCCCCTGGAAGGTGAAGGACTCTCCCTCCTTGCAGGTTTTAAAGCAGAGATTAGATGACCATATGTCATAGATTCCTTCCTTCCTTCCTTCCTTCCTTCCTTCCTTCCTTCCTTCCTTCCTTCCTTCCTTCCTTTCTTTCTTTCTTTCTTTCTTGTTCTACCCAATCTCAGTCCATATTTCATGGCTGGTTAAATCATCTGTCCCCCCCTCCTGATTCTCAGCACCTCCTGATTCTCAGCACCTCCTGATTCTCAGCACGTCCAAATAGAGACAGCAATTCCTTCTGGGAGGAAAATCATATATCTTCGATGATGAGGTCATCTGGATGGAAGAGAATGAAAAAGAGAGAAAAAATATGTTCAGTCCTCTCCGCTTTTTGTAGCTGGAGTCAGTCTGGGCGCTGCCCTCCAAGGCCAGGTGGGAAAGGCCTGCCAGGCAGGGAGCAGGTCCTGCAGGATTCCCAGCAGGAAGACCTTGGGCAAACAAGGGACAAGGGAGTTCACTGTCCCCAAGGTGTGGGGCTCACCTTCTTTCAGATTTTTCCGGAAACAGGCTAACTCCGGCCGAATTACAGTGTTCTGCAGAGGAAAGAAAAATCTGAGTCAGATGACACTATGAACCCCACCCTGGATGGGTGGAAGTGAAGCAGCCCCATGCCAGGAAGGACAAGTCTCCCTATTGCGGGTTCCCCAAATGAATACAGGAAGGCAGGATACTTACTCTGAGGCGGGGGAATCTTTGTGAAACGGCCAGCAGCAGTGAGATGCTGCTGGCCGCTAGTTTTCTTTCGTCCTCACTTCCCCAAAGGGCGTAATATCTGAGGTCCTGCGGGAGGAAAGAAATGGGACAGTCAGTTGGGTAAGGGACGGGGGGCAACCCTAAAACCACTCCTGATGCCATCAGGATACTTACAGTAAGAAGCTGAAGGAGGGTACCAGGATTGGGGGCTTCCAGGAGGAGACCCCCCAGCAGGCTCTGGAATGGCCTCTTCAGTTCCTGTGGGAAAAGAGAGGAGAGAGGTTGAGTGCCGGGTTAAATCTTGTAAAGGTGTGAGAAAAAGAAAGAGCTGTGCAAAGCAGAGGACATACCTCTTTTTCCTCCTCCTGTTCTGCACCCCCTAGAACTGCCTCCATTGTCTTATGCAGGATAGCACTGACCATAGCGAGGCTGAAATGGGGTCTCATAAAGCTGGAGAGAGAAAGGGAAGGGGTTAGACGCTGCCTCCTCCAAGTCTCCCTTGCCCCCTCCTCCCTCCTGCCTACACTTGCCCACCCGAAGCTCCCCCTGGAGTTCTGCCCCCCAACCCCCTGCAACCCCAACCCCACCCCAAAGACCCAACTCACCTCAGCTGGAGGAGGGCCTCGAAGGCCAGGGCCAGGCTCAGAGGGCGATCCCTGAAGTACTCCAAGTGGCCAAGGATATCCTGGAAGAGAGCAGAGGAGGAAAGTCAGCTCCTTCCGGGAGTCTCTAGAGGACGACTCTGACCCCAAACGCCAGTCCCTCTCTGCCCCTCCCTCCCCATGGGGGTCCCTCGCACCACCCACCACTCACCAGAATGGCTTTGGCCATCTCCTGCTTGGAGTACTTCAGGGTTCGGAGCCCCCTGAGCCGAGCTGCCTGGCAGTCCTGGATGACCTGCAGGAGGTAGAGCTGATCTTTGTCCAGCAGCTGAAATGCAAAAGTCAGGTTGTCAGTTACTTGCAGGAGAAGGGCTCCTCTGCATCTGAGAGTGCAGAGTGGAGGGCAATGAGTCTAGGCAGTGGGGGGCAGGTCTGAGGGATCCACTCCCTGCTGTCGTTTTATCCAATACTCACCGCTAGGGGAGGGATGTGGAACCCCAGCACATCTGCAAAGAGAAGGACATGGGGACAGGTGAGTTTGTCCCTGAGCCCCTGGCAAGGCTGTTCTAAGAGTTTTCTCCTGGATTCTAAGTCCTGCTACAGTCCTGCTACAGGGGAGGGACAATCCTGACCTCCTGTCCCCAGAACATGGCTCCCCAGGGAAGGTGCCTCTCCCGCTTACAACTGTCCCCCCACTTGCCCCAAAGCCCAGCCCCCTGCTTCCTCCTTCGGACCCCACAAAATAGGGGGGTTGCTGGGGGGGGGGTTGGGTTTCCAGATGCTGGCCCAGATAAGCCTTGGGTCAGATCCAGCTGTCTGGCTCTGTGCATCTTTAGACTAGCTGCACCCCAGCCCATTTCTGCCCTCTGTCCCCAAAAGGAGGGCCACTTGCTCACCTGAAGGCACAGGCTGCTCTGGGCCTTGCAGGGGGGCCACCTTGTTGCTGCGACCAATCAGGCGTCTTAAACACCTGAGCCTAGAAGAGATGAGCAGAGAGAGAGAATCAGAAGCCATCAGCCCCAATTCTTGGGGGGGGTGGTGTTTGTGTGTGAGGAGGGGCAACTGGACCAATTCCTTTCATTTCTCTGCAGTTCTGTGACCTCAAAGGTGATCACCAGAGCTGGAAAGAGGCAGCCCAGAGCACGAAGGGCTGGCAGAGAGAGAAAGGAGGCCCCAAGTGCTATGGGTTCAAGAGCTCCGGCATAAAGGAAAGACAAGCACTGCCAGCTGTTAAAGGGCTGCTCTGCCTCGCCTTCTTTAAACAGCCCTGCCATTCCTAGAGAGGGAGGAGATGCCTAGGAGGGTCCTCCAGGCATCAAGGTGTCCCAGAAGAGGAGCAGAACAAGAGGAAGGGGGTGGAGTCTTCCTTGGATCCAGAAAGACCCCCAGGAAGGGGGAGAAGGCCAATGTCATAGGGCAGCTGGAGAGATACACAATGGAGCGAGACAGAGATGTAGTGGTTGGAGGGCTGGACTAGGAGGACATGGGAGAGCAGAGTTCGAATCCCCACTTAGCCATGAAGCTCCCTAGTGGACCAGAGAGCTAAAGCTGTGCAGGGGAACCCAGGACTCACCCCCACCCCCACCCCCAGGAGACCAAGAGAAAGCAAAGGAATGCTACTTACAGCCTGCACATCTTCTTTACGAAAAATTTCCTCCCTCCTCTCTAAACTAACTAAATATCTAAAATGCCCACCCAAGACTAACTCTGACACCACCCCCACCCCCAAACCCAGCCCTAAACCTAAGCCTAACCTCCGCCCTAGCCCTACACTTGCCCCTAACTACTACTCTATAAACAAAATAAATATATACAAAATACATACAAAATGTGCACAAATGTGCACAGAATAAAAATGTAAAATAAAAATGAAATAAAATAAAGAACAAAAAATAAAATAAAAATGTAAAATAAAAATATGAAAATAAAGAACAAAAAATAAAATAAAAAGTAAAATAAAAATGTGAAAATAAATAAGTAAAAGAATAAATAAAATAAAGATAAATAAAATAAAATGAATCAAATAAAAGTAATAAATAAAATCAAAATCAAAATAACAAGCAAATGAACACCTCTCCTTCTCTTCTACAACCACCACCACCACCACCTCCTCTCTCCTCTCTCCTCTGACCTCTCCTCACTAACCCACAATGGCCACCTGCAAGTCAGTGGCTTTTAAGGGAAAAGCAAGAGATGTCACAAAGGAGGACAGGTTCTTGTCACCGTGGCAGCTCCCCCCCCCCACCTCGACCTGGCCCCTCCTGAGAGGTGATGCGTCTCTGTCAGAACTTGGAGGCACCTTCTGTTCTGCCTGCAGCTGGGCTGCATCTTCTCTTAGCGGATTCATGTCGGCATTTCACATCCTTCTTCCTGCAGCCCCATTTCCAAAGGGAGACCACCCCCACATCCTTCAAGGCAGGCTCGGGGTCTCCATTGCGCAGGATTGGAACATCTACTTTGCATGCAGGTCTTCTGTCCTGGGTGGCATCTCAGGGGGAGCCTGAGAATGTACCCCCCAACCGAAACGCTGGAGAGCTGCTGCCAGTCAGTGCAGGCCAGTTGAAGAAGGATATTGAGCAGCTGGAAGGTGAGCAGAGGAGAGCAACCAGGATGGTGAAGGGTCTGGAAACCAAGCCTCATGAGGAACGTTTGAGGCAGTTGAAAACCAAGCCGCATGAGGAACGGTTGAGGCAGTTGGATATGTTTAGAGGAGACTTAGTGGAGAGAAGAGAGCCATCTTCCAACATCTGAGGGCTGCAAGAGGGAGCAAGCTTGTTTTCTGCTGCTCCAGACAGGAGGGCAGGAGAGGAGATTCGGACCATTAGGAAGAACTTTCTGGGACGGTGGTGGACCCTCCTTCCTTGGAGGCTTTTAAGAAGAGGTTGGATGCCAATCTGTGAGGGATTCAGCTGCAATTTGGGGAGCACATAGCACTGGCCTACTTTACAGGGCTGCTGAGCATCCGAAAGTGCCTGACAAATGTCGAGCCTTCCATTTCATTGTGGGGAACAGCTGCAGCGCATCAGGAGGCGTCCTTCAACTTCCGTTTCTTTTCTCTCCTTCAGCCAAAGGGGCCAGGCTGGATTACCAAATAGGCAGAGTAGGCACTGGCCTATGGGCCCCACACTTTTTAGGGGTAAATTGATCAAAATAATATTGATTTGATCTTGAAAGAAAATGACAATCAAGCTTTCTTAGTTCAAGGTTATTCCAACGTGTGCAAGAGGCCTGCCCCCACCCAGAATTTGACTGCCAAGGGGCCTCCACAGGGTTTAATCCAGCACTGCCCCATGAACGGCTCAGTATAACTGAAGGAGCGTCTCCACCCCAAATCGTTCAGCCTGGACACTGAGGTCCAGCTCTGAGGGCCTTCTGGCGGTTCCCTCACTGCGAGAAGTGAGGTTACAGGAAACTAGGCAGACAGCCTTCTCGGTGGTGGCGCCCACCCTGTGGAACACCCTCCCATCAGATGTAAAGGACATAAACTATGTGACTTTTAGAAGACATCCAAGGCAGCCCCGTTTATGGAAGTTTTACTGCATATGACAGGTGGGCTATATTCAGTATGGTGGATCACAGATTGTGCAGGCCTGTCCTAAGTCTTTAGCACACCCACTGGACTTTTAAAAATGCCTTCACACTCATTGAACTTCCATGTTAAAAAGTAGCCAGGTCTAGCAATGTGCCTTCCCTCTTTAATATTATTTTAACAGGCTTAGAATAGTTGTGGATTAGCTAGTCAACACACCTACACATGCACGCACACACACACACACACACACACACACACACACACACACACACACGTCTTTAGATTGAAAATGATGGTCTGCACCTTTGAATGTCATTATAAATTCTTATAACATGTCCAAACTTTGCCTGGGAGACCAGAGTATTGAATTCAATAATATTTCCTATCAGGTTTATTTTAATTGCTTTTTGACATCTTTTCCAACAGAGAGAAGTTGTCCTTGGGCCAAATTTATGATGGGTATAATTAATTTTATGATATGGCTTTACACCAGATATAGCCACAGCCCTATTTGAATATCCTTTACTGGTGTACATTTGGGGGGGAGGGTAGGTGGGAGAGAGGGGGAAATAAACTGTGTTAAACCCATGCAAGATGTCCAATTAATGGTATCACTTTGGGGGCACATTTTATCTTCCAGTCATTTCATCATCTCCCTCCCCCAATTTAGACTTAATTTCTCATTCTCATAAGGGCATTTATCCTCATAGGCACATCAAGACTGAGAAAAATTGCAGAGAACTTTTCAAAACTTGGAGTGTTGAACTTTAGCAGATACCAGAAATATTTGGCATCAAGAGAAAAAGAGAGGCTTCAAAGTTAGCTTATATTTCATATGCTATGATTTGAATGGACCAATTAAAATGGGGGTTAAACCACTGGGATAATTTGATGTGAGCTACAGAAGCAGCTCATTGTTTTCTCCTCCAAGTATAGAAATGTGGGTGATCTTCTAATGCAGGGGTGTCAAACTCAAATTCATCGGGGGCCGCATCAGCAGTTTGGTCACCCTCAAAGGGCCGGTTGTATCTGTAGGACTATGTGTCCACTCTTTATTATCATAAATTATTGTCACTGCATTCAATTATTACTGTTTTTTGTAATAATGTAAGTAATAACTAGCTCTGAAAGCAGATACATAGTCAGGATAATGGCAAGTAGATATTCAAATGTACAATTATTGTACAACTTATTGAAAAATGATTTTTGGTAACTGCACTGGGTGGTGGAGGCTCGCTAGGGTTTCATGCAGGACCTTTGCAGAGCTACTGGTACCTGGAGATGCTGGGGTCCTTCTGCATGCAGGACAGATGTTCTGCCAGTGAGCCACCACCCTTCACCAAAGGGACTGGCTGAGGTTGACTCACTGGAGCTGCTCTCCTGGTTCCAGGGTTTAAGGGCCAGAAGTATAAAGCAGCATCCGATGTTTCTGAGGAGAGGGAGAGGGAGCGGAGGGGAGGGAGGGAGGGAGGAAGGAAGGAAGTTAGAAAGAAAAGAGGGGAGAGAAAGAAGAGTAGGAAATAAGGAAGGGAATAAAGAAGGAAAGAAAAAGAAAGAGGGAGAGAAGACAGAAAGGGAGAAAGAAGGAAGGAAGTAGAGGGAAAGAAAGAATAAGAATGAGGGAGAGGAAGAAAGATGGGAAGGAAGGAAGGAAGGAAGGAAGGAAGGAAGGAAGGAAGGAAGGAAGGAAGGAAGGAAGGAAGGAAGGAAGGAAGGAAGGAAGAAAGAAAGAAAGAAAAGAGGGAGCAGGAGGGAGAGAGGAAGGAAAGAGGTGAGAGAAAGAAGAGTAGGAAAGAAGGAATAAAGAAGGAAAGAAAGAAAGAGAGAGAGAAGACAGAGATAAAGAAGGAAGGAAGGAGAGGGAAAGAAAGAATAAGAACGAGAGAGGAAGAAAGAAAGGGAAGGGGGGGTCGCCGCCTTGATTCAGCGTCAGAAAAGAGCGCGAAGGGACCCAGGGGCAAAAATTTCCCGTGGAGCGTGAGGCAGCGGGTGTCCGTTTTAGGAGAAGTGCGTAAAGCCTAGAGTTGCACGTTTGTGAGGCTGAGCCGCTGCTGAGCTCACGTTCATGAGGCTGAGCCGTGGCAGGAGGAAGAGGAGGTGAGGCAAGAGGAGGAGGAGGCGGCGGCTTGCCGGGTCGGTGCCTGGCAGCGCCGTGCGGAGAGTCCCGAGCCTCTGGGACGCAGCAGTGCTCTGTAGCACTTTGAATCCTCCTCCTCCTCCACACGGCGCTGCTGGGTGCTTTGTCTGTGCTTCAGCAGCAGCAGCAGCCGTTTCCAGGCGCCGAGCCGTGGCGCTTCAGCAGCAAGGTCCCGCTGCTGGGTCCCGCTGGCTGGGGCGCTCGGCGGGCCACATGACAAGGTCTGGCGGGCCAGATTTGGCCCGCAGACCTTGTGTTTGACACCCGTGTTCTAATGAAACAAGGTAATGTACAGCAATGCACAAATAATGACAGTATTCCTTCCCAATAGTGCCTGGACAAATGCCTCTAGGGATTGAACCTGGAACCTTCTGCATGCGAAAAAGATGCTCTACCTCTGAGCTATTGTAATCAACCATATTCCCTCCCCACACAAGCATCATCAGGATTGTCTGTGAAGAGCCTTGGCTATCACAAGGTCAGAGCCTCTTTAGCAACAGCTTCCTGCTTAAAGAAACCCCTGTCCAGCCAGTCTGCCTTTCTATATTGAGGACATTGGTAAAAATAGACCTTTATAATAATTTGGGTTTACTTTAAATTATGATGGGTTTCACTGGCTGGTAACTTTGACATTGTAGCTTTTAAACTGATAGTCTTTCAAAGCCCACTGGGAAGTAGAAGATAAATAAACGAAGTCTTGTGATACTGGCAAATGTGAAATTCTCTGTATTAGTAATACTATTGGTTATGACTTTGATTGTGCCATAAATGTGATTTTCAGTAGGCTTTATACACACAGTAAATGCTATGCCAAGAGTTTACTTTAGCAGTATCTGTTTTTCTAATGTTAAAAAATAAACATCCTGTCTAACTCTTGTTGATGTGCACTTAATAGGCTTGAGATTAGTCTGCAGTTTTATTGCTCATTCTTGCATGCCATAGATAGCAGTTGAGTCTTTAATCTGACTTCCTTCATAACTTTCTTTTGTGGAGAAAGGAAATATAGTCTGGTGTTTGGAGATTACCGTTCTGGTTATTATGGGTTAATTTCCTTTTGTCATAAGCCTCTTCTGATGCTGGACCAATTCATTTGCTGGAGGAAGTACCTTCCCTGGTGTGATATCTTTGTAGGTGAAGGCAATGAAAAGTAGATAAGAAATATTTTAAATAAATAATAAAGAAGAAGGATGCAAACAATATATTTAGTTTCTTTCCAATGGACCTGGTATCTGCTTCAGTGTAATCTGTCTAATTGTTTAATTCCATGATTTGTCAGTGAGCCCTGCTTTGCACATAAAAATGGCTTGATCCACCATACTTTCCAGTAGTGGCCAGTTGACTATCTCCTAGACCCCATAAAAATAACCAGAGCACACTGGTGATAGCTTTTCTATGATTGTTCATAAGTGTTCAGCCTCATTGTCTGTTTAGGTTTGGGGCCTACTAAGACTTATATTCAGTATATCAATTTCAGTAATTCATGTTTAGTACAAAACCAAATCCAAGACACACAAATATAAGCCAAAATTAGACTATACAATCAGAGAAAACAGGTCCATCAACTTCCTGAAAATTCTTCCTTTTTAAAATGTCTGTGCATATGAATTCATAATCTCCAAGTGTCCCTATTTTCCAGGGATGCCCCTGATTTAGAGAAGCCACCCCGGTTTCTGATTTGATCCCAGAATGTCCCACTTTTCTTTAGCATGTCTCTATTTTCATTGGAGAAATGTTGGATGGTACAGAGTTATCCAACCCCTGAGCCATCTGAAGGCAATCCTGTATAGGGAAGGTTTTTTAAAAATGTTATTGCTTTATTATGTTGTTATATATGTTGGAAGCTGCCCAGAGTGGCTGAGGCAACCCAGTAAGATGTGTGGGGTATAAATAGTAAAATTATCATTATGGAATGGGACGTCCCAATGTTCACTGAAGAAATGTTGGAGGGTATGTGAATGCCATCCATGTCATGGGTTGTGAGTAGACTTCTGCTCTCCTATTTTGTAACTTCTCTCTTCTCATTTCCCTTCTTTCACAATGCTGCATATTGTTAAATTTCAGCCAGTTGTATAAATGTAAATCTAAGACTATGCTAGATCCTTACAGCAGTACTTCTGGCTTAACAAAAAATGGTGTTATTAATCAGGATCGGCTATCTAGTCAAGGGATGCAGCTTCACCTGTATTGTTGTCTCCAAGGAACAGCATTGGCATTACAAACAATTGCATGCAAATCCACAGTGGCATTTTTTAAAGGCACCTTTGGAAAGAACAGAAGGAAACAGAATCAGCAGGCATGGGTGCTCAACTCTTTCCCCTGCCTGTTGCATATCCACTCCTAATTAACCCTTACAACCACTCTTCCTCCCCAGCCCCCATCAGACTCCATACATGCTGTGGGCGAGGAGGTTTCGTGGGATGATTTGAAGTGGTAGTGGGGTGGTTTGAGCAGAGAATTGTGGGGCAGCCCTCTCCATTTTGCTTCTTTTTGAAGTTGACATGGGGAGAGAGGGTAGTTCATTATATGATTTCACATTAAATGCCTGTTTCAGACTTAGATGTCTGGGAATAAAAAGCAACTCTGTCTCACAATATTTTGATGGAGTGTGGAATGGAGTAGTTTCTTTTCTCTCTTCAAAATCTACTTAAAAACATAAGTGGTGCACCTGTAACAGGAACTAAAAAAGAGTGACAGCATAAGTAAGCAACGTATGAATGAATTTTACAGAGAGGGAGATACGACATTCATTCTGTGGATCAAAGTCTGCCAATGTTTTTAAAAGGGGGGAGTAGTGCAATAAATCTCACTTTCTTGCGGGGGACGGGGAGAGAAATGCATTCAAAGCCTGTGGAAGGTGAGGCATGAATACTCCAACTAGTTTGCCAGGCACAGTCAAATTTGACTCCTGTTAACTTCAAGCAAACCTTTATATATGAATAATTGTGCTTTTTGTATTTTGTTTGTCTCTTCATATAAAGGAAACTGAAGTCTGTTTGTTCACAGGTTGGGTACAATGCAGGCAGGCAAAGAATGAGTTTTCTTTTACTGACCCATCTCTGACCTGAAACTTGATTTGAAGGGATCATGTTTCAAGGATAAAAGGCAATTAGGCTTTCTTCACATACCTCTGATCTACACCATCAACTGGGGCTTTTGATAGTTTTGTTTCTTGAGCAATAATATTGCATGCCTTTTGTTTGAAAAAATAAGCATAGCATATGCAATATATAGTAAGTGGTGAGTGAATACCTCTGAGACATATCTGGTATCTGGCTTCCCAGGCCAATAAAGTGGGAGAGTAAAGAAATATTGGTACTGAAGCACTTTGCAAAGGGGGCTAACCTGCCACCCTTTGCATTCTTTTCAAATTTGGTATTTAATCAAAAGCGGCTTGTTACATGAATTCCAGAGCTACACTTATGTATGGACATAGATATTGGATATTCTAAAACATTGGTAGTGCCAGCTGGCTAGTTCCTGTGTCAGGCTACTTGGAATACTGTTGTGATATTATTATTATTATTATTATTATTATTATTACTACTACTACTACTACTACAGTTATAGCCCACTTTTCCACCAAGGAGCTAAAGTGGTATACATGGTTCTTCCCTTCTCCAATGTTATCCACACAGCAACCCTGTGACCCAAGGTCACCTAGTGAGCATCATGGCTAAGTGGGCATTTGAATCTTCATTCCCCCAAGTCTTAATCATGATAATACCTAAAATTTCCATAGAAAATGTGTGCATGTGTAAAATCCTTAAATTCTTAAGTTCAGAAACTGTCATTTCTTGCTATTGCTGGTGCTGACAAGTGAGATATAAATGATAAGAAACTTTCCCTACACAGGTGAAAATAAAAGAACTACCTTTACAATTATGTGTTATTGGTATATATCAATCTGAATAGATATTGGATTATTCTGGACCAGTTTTAACAAGTGGTGATTAATTGTTACTTCTAATTCTCCTTCCAGTTAATCCTACCTACTTCACATGGTGGTTATATGACAGGCATAGGCAAACTCGGCCCTTCAGATGTTTTGAGACTACAATTCCCATCATCCCTGACCACTGGTCCTGTTAGCTAGGGACAAAACTCGAACTTCCAATGGTTCACCCAGAGGTTTCTGGAGAGAATTGAAAAGAAATGTAATTGAGTTTGCTTGCAGTGCTGTAAAATAAAATTCTCTACTTTATTTGGATTGAAGCTAATGCCAATTTGCATTTTATTTACTACCAAAGCAATTACTTAGCACAGTGAAACTAGGTTATGCAAGATGTCATAAAATATTACTGAAACTTTTCCCTCCCCCCCCCCCCCCCCGTTTGTCTCTCTGCCTAAAGGTTCGCTTCTCTTACATGCGGATGAAGTATCTCTTCTTCTCCTGGCTAGGGGTATTTATTGGCAGCTGGATTATTTATGTTCAGTATTCATCTTACACAGAACTTTGTAGAGGGCATGATTGCAAGACAATAATAGTAAGTACATTTTTAAAATATTTTAATTTTATATATAATCATTATTATTATAGATAGAAAATAAACCAATGTTATATTTTGCTAGTGCGCATAGTAAATAGCACCATTTTTAGCTATTTGTTGTTACACACTACAGTACTGTGTATCAAAATGAGGTATAGCTCAAACAATAACTTTTTTTCTATGCACTCAACATTTCTTCAAATAATTAACCCAATTTAATATAAGAACATAGGGAGAGGTGCCCCATGGTATTCTAGTAAAGAAGCTGGTAAAATACGGGCTAGACAATGCTACCATTCAGTGGATTTGTAACTGGCTGGCTGACCAAACCCAAAGGGTGCTCATCAATGGCTCCTCTTCATCCTGGAGAGAAGTGACTAGTGGGGTGCCACAGGGTTCTGTCTTGAGCCCAGTCTTATTCAACATGTTTATCAATGACTTGGATGATGGGCTTGAGGGCATCCTGATCAAGTTTGCACATGACACCAAATTGGGAGGGGTGGCTAATACCCCAGAGGACAGGATCATACGTCAAAATGACCTTAACAGATTAGACAACTGGGCCAAAGCAAACAAGATGGATTTTAACAGGGAGAAATGTAAAGTACTACACTTGAGGGGGGGGAAATGAAAGGCACAAATACAGGATGGGTGACATCTGACTTGAGAGCAGTACATGTGAAAAGGATCTAGGAGTCTTGGTAGACCACAAACTTGACATGAGTCAACAGTGTGATGCAGCAGCTAAAAAAGCCAATGCAATTTTGGGCTGCATCAATAGGAGTATAGCATCTAGATCAAGGGAAGTAATAGTACCACTGTATTTTGCTCTGGTCAGACCTCACCTAGAGTACTGTGTCCAGTTCTGGGCACCACAGTTCAAGAAGGATACTGACAAGCTGGAACGTGTCCAGAGGAGGGCAACCAAAATGGTCAAAGGCCTGGAAACGATGCCTTATGAGGAACGGCTTAGGGAGCTGGGTATGTTTAGCCTGGAGAAGAGAAGGTTAAGGAGTGATATGATAGCCATGTTCAAATATATAAAAGGATGTCATATAGAGGCAGGAGAAAGGTTGTTTTCTGCTGCTCCAGAGAAGCGGACACGGAGCAATGGATTCAAACTACAAGAAAGATTCCACCTAAACATTAGGAAGAACTTCCTGGCAGTAAGAGCTGTTCGGCAGTGAAATTTGCTGCCAAGGAGTGTGGTGGAGTCTCCTTCTTTGGAGGTCTTTAAGCGGAGGCTTGACGGCCATATGTCAGGAATGCTCTGATGGTGTTTCTTGCTTGGCAGGGGGTTGGACTGGATGGCCCTTGTGGTCTCTTCCAACTCTATGATTCTATGATTCTAAGAGCCCTGCTGAATCAGGCCAAAGATTTATCTAGTTCAGTGACCTCTTGTCACAGTGGCCAACCAGATGCCCATGGGAAGCTTTCAAATATGACAACAGTTTCTGCATTTCTGGCACCCTGCAACTGGAATTCAGAATCATGTTGCCTCTAACAGGCGAGGCAGAACATAGCCATGATAGCGTAGTCAGCAATAGCCTTGCTTCCCATGAATTTGCCTAATCTTCCTTCAAAGCCATCCGAGTTGGTGGTTATCACTGCATCTTCTAGAAGAGCATTCAACAAGTGAAAATGTCCTTTCTTTTGTTTTGTTGGAAGAGAATAAAATGGTTAAGGCAGTGGGAGCAGATGGTGAGCAAAGGGAGACTAGACAATGAAAATAGAAATAAAATGTCTGGAATCTTGAGACCAAAGGAACCTTCAAAGTGAATCAAGGTGGTTGGGTCCCCAGGATACCTGATCATTGGAAGTAGAAAATGTATTGATACTCATATAGTGGTCTTCTCTGCTATTTTTCCCCAGTGTGATAAGTACAAGACTGGGGTTATTGATGGATCAGCATGTAGTAGCCTATGTACAAGACAAACTCTGTATTTTGGAAAATGTTTGTCAACCAAGCCCAACAATCAGGTATGTCTGTTCTATATTTTTGTCAAGTTCATAAAAATCTTAAGCAGTGATAAATCTGGTAAATGAACAACTTTGGTATATTACTGTCAAAAGGACTTCTGAATAAAATGAAGAAGAAATCCACTCAAAAGTATTCATGTTATATATACTGCCTCATGATTTAAAAATGTTGGATACTGGCAGCATCATTTCTTCTAATACTGAACTTGGGTGGTAAATTTGGCAGGAAAAAGAAAATTAACCTTTTTTAAACAACCACCACCAGTGGTGACTTCCGGGATTTATGGGATGTCAAAGGTGTCATTTGAAGAGTTGGGAGACTGGCCATTTTGAGCACCTTATGAAATTCTGGCTAGAAGACTAGGATTTTGGGAAGTCCTCTTGTTAGCTTATACTAGTTATATATTATACTAGAATGCTTCAGGAAAGACAAATTTGCTTAGTATGCTGAACTCTCCCAAGCCCCTCACTGTATAGCAAGAGGGTACTCAGGTTTGGTGATAGTAGCCTTAACCCTTTAACATTTTATAGCACCTGGGGGAGTGGTGACTGGGAAGTTATGTCTCCTGACAAACAGAAAAGGGCACATAACTCATCTTCCAGAAACCCCTTAGTGTGACATGTTTAAGGGTGGCTGGACCACAGAACAAGAGCACCTGTTAGGATTTGGGTACAAAAAAAGAAATCTGAATCGCCAGCCAGTGGAGAACATTATGACCCCAACCCACCTACTTGTGATTATCATTGAAACAGTGGGTGGTATTCAGCTAAGATTTACTTGGATTAGACCCATTAAAATTAATGAACATGACTAAGTTAGTTCCATTAATTTCTATAAGTCTACAGTTGAATACCACCCAATGAAATGAGTTCTGTTGCTTAGTCACAATTGAACTTTAGCTAGGTCTAGATCTTTTTATGGAATAATCTATTTTTAATATACTGTAGTAATATTTTAAAGGCTAATGCTTCAAACTAAGGTTTGGCATTTGGATTTGCTTTACATTCAATAAGTGTCTGAGCTTGTTATCACTCATAGTTAATGGAAAGAAAATAAATATGGAAGAATTTTAAAACAGTGATTTAAATTCAATGCTGGAATGCATACTCAAACTTCTGTAGATGGATTTATTTGATAGACTACAAAACACCCCTCTTTTCATTATGGTATTTTCTATGTAGGAACTTCAGCCCTTAAAAAAAATCTCCCCATAAAAGTGGTAGAATATAGTGCTCACTTTAAAAAGTGAGCATATCACTAAATATGCTTGTTTAGTATATCACTAAATAACCATCTGGGTGGTATAGATAGTGTTTGCATTCCAATGCAGTACATTTTGAATATCTACCAGGATCAGCACAAAATGAAGTACACAGTTGAGAAACTGAGATCCTTATACATGCTATGAGTTTACTGCTAGACTACTAAAAGCTTTGAATAGCTTTTAAATACTATATATTTTGTACTTTAACAGTCCCATCCCTGATACACAGGCAGTTACCCTGAATCTGCCTTCTGTTAGCCCCAAAGTATTATGCTGAGCAGGACTGTTACTAAGTTAAAGAAATCTTAGACAATAGTTTATCTGAGTGTTACGTGACTATTCCTAGGCATATTCCTACGGTTTTAAAATCACTAGTCCTGAAGAGGAAAATGAGCATACTTTTTATGATTCATGCACCCATCTCAGTTTGCACTACCTTATCAATGGCATTCTCTTCTGTGCATGAAAAGAACAGGAACGTTTCTAAGAAAGCACTTGCTGCCTGCGCTACTTTTGTTAGTACTTGTATATAAACATTAAATCTGTCCAATTAATAGAGGCACCATGCTAATGAAAGTTGTTTCATCAATTAAGCTGGAAATTTAGTCAATTCCAGAGTTATCTGTCTCTCCTGTGTTGTGTAGATGTATTTAGGAGCCTGGGGCAATCTACAAGGTGTTATAAAATGCCAAATGGAAGAAATTCCTCACATTGATCTCAGAACTGAACTAGAACCGATGAAGAAAGCTATTCTGTTTGATAAACCAACTAGAGGAACTACAGTTCAGAAATTCAAGGAGATGGTCTATGGACTTTTTAAAGTGAGTATTTACTCTCACCACCTACCTCCAGTGGTGGCTAGTGAGCTCAAAGTACTGGTGATGACCCTAATCCCCCACCCACCACCCAATTTTTACAAAGGCCAGGGATGGGGAACCTTTTTTGGCCCAGCAGTCCAGTTCCTGGTGATGTAAGGTGTTGACCTGTGGAGGTGGGCTGAGGGGTTTGCTTTGCCAGGACGTTCCCTGCATAGAATCCATTGGCAAAGTGCACCACGCAAGGCTGAACCCTCTGCTCGCCAGCTGATAAGCAGAAGGTTTGATTTGATTTGATTTATTATATTTCTATGCCTCTTTTCATTCAAATGAATCTCAAGACCTACAAACAATAAATAGCAATAACATGATAGAACATAATGGAACATTACACAAATACAGCATAATCATATGGAATAAAGAACAAATAATCAGCAACACAATTACAGTCTATGGAACATTGTTAACAAAGCAACAAGCAACAAAATAAGCTGAACACATAACGAATCTATACAGCATATATAATAAATAGAACAACATTAGCAACATTAACAAAATAGCAACCAAAAAACAAAGCACTGTTAAATTCATACACACATTCTCCACGCCCCCATGACTCATAAGTTTCAATCTAGCTGGCTGCTGAGGTCTGCTTTGCCATCATGTTTCCCATGAAGCAGTGCTTGGCAAAAGTGACACCCTCCTGCCTTCCAGCTGATGTCACTAACTGATGGACAGGTTAGTGGGGTTTGGGAGAAATAGCCTCACTGGCCAAGATTGGCTCATGGGCCTGAGGTTCACCACCCCTAATATAGGTATTGCTTCAGGACTAGACTGCATGATGGATTATTTGAAAACATAAAGGCCACCACATATTATATTTTTAAAAAGGTAAAGGTAAAGGACACCTGACAGTTAAGTCCAGTCGTAGACGACTCTGGGGTTGCGGTGCTCATCTCGCTTTACAGGCCGAGGGAGCCGGCATTTATCCGCAGACAGTTTTTCTGGTTCATGTGGCCAGCATGACTAAGCCGCTTCTGGCGCAACAGAACACCGAAATCAGAACAGCGCACAGAAACACCGTTTGGATTGGTTGTTCATCAGTATGCGGATGATACCCAGCTCTACCTCTCTTTCAAATCAGAACCAGTGAAGGTCCTGTGTGAGTGCCTGGAGGCAGTTGGAGGATGGATGGTGGCTAACAGATTGAGGTTGAATCCTGACAAAACAGAAGTACTGTTTGTGGGGAACAGGAGGTGGGCAGGTGTGGAGGACTCCCTGGTCCTGAATGGGATAACTGTGCCCCTGAAGGACCAGGTGCGCAGCCTAGGAGTTATTCTGGACTCACAGCTGTCCATGGAGGCGCAGGTCAATTCTGTGTCCAGGGCAGCTGTCTATCAGCTCCATCTGGTACGCAGGCTGAGACCCTACCTGCCTGCAGACTGTCTCGCCAGAGTGGTGCATGCTCTGGTTATCTCCCGCTTGGACTACTGCAATGCGCTCTACGTGGGGCTACCTCTGAAGGTGACCCGGAAACTACAACTAATCCAGAATGTGGCAGCTAGACTGGTGACTGGGAGCGGCCGCCGAGACCACATAATACCAGTCTTGAAAGATCTACATTGGCTCCCAGTACGTTTCCGAGCACAGTTCAAAGTGTTGGTGCTGACCTTTAAATCCCTAAATGGCCTCGGTCCAGCATACCTGAAGGAGCGTCTCCACCCCCATCGTTCTGCCTGGACACTGAGGTCCAGCGCCGAAGGCCTTTTGGTGGTTCCCTCATTGTTACAAGAAGCCAAGTTACAGGGAACCAAGCAGAGGGCCTTCTCGGTAGTGGCGCCCGCCCTGTGGAATGCCCTCCCATGAGATGTCAAAGAGAAAAACAGCTACCAGATTTTTAGAAGACACCTGAAGGCAGCCCTGTTTAGGGAGGCTTTTAATGTTTAATAGATTATTTTATTTCATTTTTCTGTTGGAAGCCGCCCAGAGTGGCTGGGGAAACCCAGCCAGATGGGTGGGGTATAAATAATAAGTAATTATTATTATTACCTTAACATATTATAATGTACTTTATAACATATTATAAAGTAGGGGGTAAAACTTCCATTTGGTGAGCCGTTGTAAAGAGGTTTTGGAGTTCTCTTTTAAATGGATACCTGGACAAAATTCTGTCTGAAAATAAGAGTTGAGATTTTCAAATTCTTTTGTGACTGTAAAAATACCACCTGTTATTGCAGAACAATAAAATAATGCTAATATGGTTGCACTACTTAGCACAGAGCACTGCGAAGCTCGGTAATAAACTTTGTCCCTAAATGCCTCACCAACATTGCTAGAAACAGGAACTGAGAATGAGAAATGCACACCAGCATTTACAGATTTATGTTGGTTGTTACTTTTTTATATAAAAAAAAATACATTATTTTATCATAAATCTTTTGTTTCTTTCTAGGCAAAACTAGGAGAACAGGGGAATCTTCCTGATCTGGTTAATCTCATCTTGTCTGTTGCTGATGGGAACAAAGATGGTCGAGTTTCCTTGCCAGAAGCAAAGTCAGCATGGGCGCTTCTCCAGCTGAATGAATTTCTGCTCATGGTAATTCTCCAGGATAAAGAACATACTCCCAAACTGTTAGGTTTTTGTGGAGATCTATATGTGATGGAAAAAGTTGAATATACCTCTCTTTTTGGAATAAGCCTTCCATGGATCATAGAAATTTTCATTCCCTCTGGATTCAGAAGAAGCATAGATCAGTGGTTTACTCCATCGTGGCCTAGAAAGGCCAAAATAGCCATAGGGCTTCTAGAATTTGTGGAAGACATTTTCCATGGACCTTATGGGAATTTTCTTATGTGCGACACGAGTGCCAAAAACCTGGGTTACAATGATAAATATGACTTAAAAATGGTGGACATGAGAAAAATAGTGCCAGAAATGAACCTGAAAGAACTAATTAAAGATCGTCACTGTGAGTCTGACCTGGATTGTGTGTATGGATCGGACTGTAGAACTGTATGTGACCAAAGTAAAATGAAATGTACCACAGAAATAATTCAGCCAAATTTGGCAAAGGTGTGCCAGTTGCTCAAAGATTACCTGCTTCGTGGGGCTCCTCTGGAAATACATGAAGAGTTAGAGAAACAGCTGTACTCATGCATTGCCCTGAAAGTTTCAGCAAACCAGATGGAGATGGAGCATTCCTTGATACTCAACAACCTGAAAACTCTACTGTGGAAGAAAATATCTCATACAAATGATTCTTAGTTTCTTTGTCTCAGAAGAACATTGTTGCTACTGTAGGAGCTGACTACTTTTTTTCAAACACAGCTTCAATGTTGAAAAAAAAATCTTTATTTAGCCTCCTCTCTCATCAATGCTCCTTCAAATACAGCCACCACAGTGATTTTTTTTCCAGTTGGAAAATGTATGTTCTCTAAATATCTGCCTGGCAGAGACTACTGAAGCCATATGGCTATAACAGTCCCATTAGGGAAAGAATACAGGTTATACCAGGCATCCCCAAACTTTGGCCCTCCAGATGTTTTGGACTACAATTCCCATCTTCCCTGACCACTGGTCCTGTTAACTAGGGATCATGGGAGTTGTAGGCCAAAACATCTGGAGGGCCGCACTTTGGGGATGCCTGGGTTACACATTCTCCTCTTGCCCTTATTCACATTTAAGATAATTTTAGAAGAGCAGAATCAACAGATACTTTTTTTTTAAAAGCAAAGCTTGTTGAGGAAAAAATTCACATGGTACAATCCTAGATGACCTGTCTTCTGAATACAAATCACGTTCAAGTACTTAGGCACTTCAGATACTCCCTGCATGTGAAAATGTAGCTTGTCAAAGAAAAGGTTGTAAAGTAACCTTCAACCTGAGATGCTAGCTGTTTGCATCCTGAGAGGTTTTTGAAGCAGAGTACTGAGGAATCCCACAAGCCCAAAGAAGGCTGCAGCCCTTGAACACTGTTGTAAGTTACCCTTTTTCTTGCTGCTCCCTATCCCTTCTTCTCTTGTCACTCCCCCAAATTACAAAATGGGTTGTAGTGCTTTTTTAAAAAATTGAGGACTTTTTGAAAAGTGAAAGTAACTTTACAAACTTGTCCACAAGACCCACCACTACTAGAAGTTAACATGGTAGAATCCAAGCTACTGTTTATAAATGAAAATAATATTTTTGAGATTGTTTACTAATTTTAGCATGGCAGAATTTGCACATTAGTGATTTTTAAGAAAGAAACTCAGTGTGACAACTGAAACATGTTTTAACTGGAGGTTTTTGAAACCAGAACTTTTTGTTACATTTATACATTTGTATACACATTTACCTCATGCGTACATTGAATGTTACTAAGTTGTTGAAACTTCCTAGTTAAAAGTAGATATTTTCCCATGCTAGCAGTTGATTTTATGCACCCACACATCTTGTAGTAGCAATACTTAATGACACTAAACTGATAAATTGCAATCATATGGGTCTTAATGTAAGCAGATGTGTAACAAAAGGTATTACAGTCTGAAGGCAAAGAGTTGTGGGACACTAAATCTGAATTTATATATGAGTTGGCAAACTCATAACTTTAGTGCAATTAATAACCCAGCTGTGGTTTGTCTAATGGTAAAATGTTAAAAACCAATCTGGCCAAAGGTAAGCATCCAGCAGCCAAATTCTGTCACATGTTTATTCTAAAGTGATTCCATTACAGCTCAGCAACTCCTAAGTGTGTGTAGAAATATAGGCCAAGTCCTGTCAATTTCTATGCTTAAGCATTGATATTGAAGAAACAAATATGCTTAATATTGATCTCACGCAGCTGTGTTCCTGAACCAAGTAAGCCAAAATTCTGTAATGCAAACCCATTCATCCAAAAGTTGTATAAGTTAATTGCTCTGGCTTTGTGAGTCAAACTTACCATGTTACTTTGAAAAATCTGGATATTTTGAAGTTGACTCTGGAACACATTATGCAGTATCTAAGCTTTTTCTAGAACATGGGGCAGACTGGAAGGAAATTGCATTTAGTGGTCCTGAGTTGTAATGTTGTTTACAAAATAGCAAAGTGAAGCAAGACAATGGTAAGCCACCCGCCACAGTTCTGTTTTCAGAACTGTGTGGTACTTTCCATTATCTATTGTATATGTTCTTCTAGGGCTAGGGGCACAGTCTCCAGTTCTGAACAAATATGGCAAATTTGAACACATATACTGTAGGTGGTATTTTACTTTAATTCCTTTTTGTTGACATGTTGCATCAAACAATCATCCACTTCTACCTATTCAAATGACATTTGCCATTGTTTGACCAAGCTCTTCAGCATATTCAGCTTGACACTAGTTCACTCTCTCCACCCTTCACTTGATTCATTGGTATTTCTGTTATAAGAGGGGGGAAATGATGAAGTCTCTTATGTTAATGTATCTCTTCATCTGGGTTTCTTGTATTTAACATGCTCTTTTGTCAACACAACTTAAAAGATTTTTCCCCCACATAATGAACATGCACTTAACAAAGCAAACCCATCTTTGTTCCCTGTACAATGTGTAAAGTGTTAATAATTTGCTCTAGAATCTTGCGCATTTTTGCCTTGTGTAAATATTTTTACTAACAATGTTCTTGCACAATGTCCACTTTGTTTTTAAATTAACAGATGTTATTTAAGAGGCAGCATTTAATATTTGCAACCACTAAACAAATCTTTTATCTTACTAGGCATATCCATGCTGGATAAACCTGAATGTCAATATTGTTAAAGTCATTGCTCAGCGGTGGGGAAATATTGAGCCAAATATTTCTAGATAGTTGAAATTTTCGAAAAATGGAACTTGTCAGCAATGCAGTTTGTACTGTATTTCATTTTGATTGCTGTTAAATCACCATCTCCAGGAGACTTCATTTTGAATATGAATTGTTTACAATAAACTGGAATTATTTCCCCATTCTGGCAGTGGTGTGGAACAATAACTTCTAATAGAGGGAAAAGACCCCAATTTTCTGGTGAAAGTAAAGTATTCATGTTCTTCATAAGAGAACGGAAATGGCAAGTTTAACTGGTTCCTGGGCATGAAAGCTAAGCACTCATGGATCCATGTGTTCTAGTTGGTCCCTCCAAATACAGGAAATCAAATGGGGAAGATAGAATGGGCAAAACTGGTCCATTTGTACCATCAGGTTTCCATTTTATACCTGCTTGAAAACATCTGCTTACGTATTCCTTTTTACAAGGCCTGATGCAATTATATAGTGTATTACCCAATCTGGTAGTGAAATAATAAAGAGATCAAAGTCTAAACTGCTTCACAGTAGACCTTGCCAGTCCAGTTCATCAATGGGAAACGTGAACTGGCATGAAATCCATTGAGTCAATATGCTACTTTGCCTCACTTCTTCAAAGGATCAACTTAAATTCTTGTCATGATTAGTTTGTACTGCCCCCTAGTGGCCCAACCATTACTGTATCTGGACAGGGGTACCATTGCCTGGGTAGCATCAGTATTGGACTATTGCAATGAGGTGGCACTGTGGGTTAAACCAGAGAGCCTAGGGCTTGCTGATCAGAAGGTCGGCGGTTCGAATCCCTGTGACAGGGGTGAGCTCCCGTTGCTCGGTCCCAGCTCCTGCCCACCTACCATAGCAGTTTGAAAGCTCGTCAAAGTGCAAGTAGATAAATAGGTACTGCTCCAAGTGGGAAGGTAAATGGTGTTTCCGTGTGCTGCTCTGGTTCGCTAGAAGTGGCTTTATCATGCTGGCCACATGACCCGGAAGCTCCCTCGGCCAATAATGTGAGATAAGCGCCGCAACCCCACAGTCAGTCACTACTGGACCTAATGGTCAGGGGTCCCTTTACCTTACATGGGGGCTGCCTTTGAAAACTGTCTGAATGCTTCATAGTGCAGATGTGGCTGCCTATTGACAGCTTTGAGGTGAACGGACTATAGACCACCAATTGCAAGTATACTGGCTGCTTGTATGCTTCCAAGACCCATTCAAAGTGCTGGTTTTAACAGATGACACTCTTTATGACTCGGGACCTCACGATCTTCTGGAATGTCTCTCCAGCATGAACCTGCCTGCACCCTTAGATCCTCAGGCCCTCCACAGGTCTCACCTCTGAGGAACGCTGGGCGTGGCAACAAGAGCCACAACTAGTCACTCTCCTTATCAATGGAATGATCTCCCCAGCAAAGGTCTGCTTAGCCCCTTTGATGACATTTCAGTGCCAGCTGGACTTACCCCTAGGGTTTTTATGGGAGATGTTTTTTTGTATTAGTACGCAGTCAAAACTTCCAGTGACTGTAATTGGAGGGGGGGGGCAGTTATTCTGTATTTGTTAATAGCCTTGGTGTGCTGGATAGCTTTTTGATAGGGACATGCAGGAACTTCAGGCTGCTGCATGGAAACTTATCCTCGCAACTGAGGCTTTGAGATAACCATTTGCTCAAGAAACAGAGCCACCTAGGCAAAGTAGGGACTGCACCCAAAGTCTCATGTAACATCTATTGTGTCACACTGCTCACCTTCAGCATCAGGGATGAAGTGGATAAAGCAAGTCTTGCTACAGAGAAATGTACAGGGAATCTGATACTGGGCAAGTTTCTCAAATTTGTCTGTGTTCTTCCAGAAGAAATTCGGTAAATCTGCTAGAGACGGTTGGGCGTTATGTCTGGTCCTGGCACATCTAGCCCTTAAATCTTCTATCAAATTATCCTTCCTGCATCTTAGCAAATGCTTCAACATTGGAATTTCTTCAAGGTCTAACAGCACGTCATTAGTGGAACATGTGAGGAAGTAGGCAGGTTTTTCTAACACTTTTCCTTGTATTTACAGCACAACTTTCCTTTTGTCAGGCCTGTGGATTGGATTCAGACATAGTCAGAGTAGACCCACCGAGTGCTGCCATCTGACTCTTCCCACTCATATTTTAAGGAGGACTGCTTGGTTTAGAGGAGGGTGCTGCCATCTCTCTCTATGGCTTGTACCTCAAACGTTAGAACTGTGCTGCTGTTTGGCCCCTGCAGTACTCCAGCCTTCTACCCTACAGAAGGGAAGGTGTTTGTTTTAAAAAGAGAGCCAACATTCTTCTCCAAAGCGTATGTCACTTTGACTGAATTAGACAAGCAATACGGAAGATGCTTCTTGCACACATACAGCAAGCATAATTGCATGCCAGTTCCATTCTCTAAAGCCCACCCCGTTTTCCTCCTTCCGTACTGGCACCATGTCATTAAGGCTTGGGAGTGATGCTAAGTTCCAGGTTGGAAAATGGAAAAACTACTACTGTTCCTAGAGCTGGACCCAGTTGAGGGATTGGGGTTGGTTTGCATTTCCAAGACCTGAATGGACTAAGAAAGTGGACTTCGAATATCCAAAGAGGTCCTCAGCTGAGCACCAACAGACTCCACAATAGAGCAAGGGCTGCTCTGAATTGCATCCCTCTCAAGGTTCAATTTTGAGAAAGCCCTAATTTAAGCTATGGAAGTTGGACAGAACAGGGATTCTGGTAGTGTGACTTAAAGCTTTTGTCCTGATTGGCTCAGAAATCATTCTCCATAATTAATATGTACTTGATAGGCAGGAGCCCAACACATGCAAAAGAAGCAAACTCCAATCTTCTCACATGGTGTGGTCTGAAGGCCACATGAGACCACCACTTTCCTGAAGCTAAGCACTTAGATGGGTTAACTGCCCAGAAACCACACTTATGACACCTTGGACTCCCTGACAGAAGAAAATGAGGGATATAAATGCAAAGAGGTGGAATTTGTATTTTAAATAAAAGAATAAAGCAGGTAAAAAAAGAAGCCAGCAGGTGTTCAGTTATCCAACAGTAGCTATGATGTAGCATCAGTAAGTCAATGCTTACAACATTGGTTCAATAAGTTTATTCTCTTTTCTGACAGCTCCATAGAAAATTATGGAAGGCCTCTTAGCTATCAGCCGCACGCTCCTGGGCCCTTAGGAAGCTAGCCTTCTTTTGAGCCACACGGTCTTTCTTCTGGGCAAGGGACAACTTGGGACGGTTCCACCTGCAAATAAGAGATTGTGTTAGTGTTGCTGATGCGTTAAGCATCATGAGTCTTATGGACAATCTTTTTTTTAAAAAAAAGGAAAAACTTGTCACCAACCTACTATTTTAAAGTGCCACTCTACAGGCTACCATTGATTTTGTTTACCTTTTTAATCCATCGCTGTGCCACTCAGGGCTATCTTATTTTACCATGTAACATGGTAAAATAAGGTATTGAGAGGTAGTGACATTCTTCCCAGGAATGTCAGATCATTCTAAACATGCCTGTATGCTATAACTCCAACAGCAAGTATATGACATCAATACAGTCCATCCTCAGAAGGCAGGGTTATTATAACTCAGCATCATATTATATTATTATAACTCAGCATCATATGCTTACAGCAGAGGACCTACCATGCCACTGCCTCCCCCCTCTCCAATTTCTGGGGTTATCAGTTCTGCACTGGCTCAATTTTTCAACTATATTTAAGTCTACCTGATGTGAGTCTTAACATGGAAGGGAAGGGGAAAGTTTCCTTATGTGGCTGCATAAAATAATTCAAATCACTTAACTGCGGCCAAGGATATAGTGCAGAGGTGGGGAGCCCTTGTTTGCTGTGCTGAGAACCAAAGATCACCTAACTGGGACTTTTGAAATTTAGCCAAATATTGCACGTGGGCTAGAGCCACAGGTTCACTTGCTATAAGAAATGGCTGCACATGTATGATCACCTCCCTCAGGGCAAGATGGCCCCATTCCATCACTCAAGTGTTTACTGCTCTGTGAGATTTACACTCACCACTAACTAAACTAGGTAGGCAAATGAACATGGCTGGGACCCGTGAATACAAGTGCCTGTGGGAGACTCGTAGAAGAGTAGGATACGAGGTGATTTGAAAGTTAAGATGACATTCCCAGAGCAAAAGGTGTTCTATTAACTTGAAAACTAAGCAACCACTGTCCTATGAGACAATAACTTTCAACGAAGAATGGAAAACTGTGTTTGTCATACCAAAGAACGCTAATAACAAATAAAGCCAAAACACCTCTGGCCTATGAAGCAGGCCAGAATGATCATAGGAACTACGTGGAACCGCTGCTTTTCTCCTGCAACCGAATTAAGAGTAGCCCATGAAATACATGTTAAGTGATCACCAACTTAATGAATTGTTATCAGTTCTGTTCTACTGCTGCTCACATTCAAACTGCCAGTACTGCCATTTGTAAGATCCTTTTTTGTTTTGCTCTACATTAAGCAGAGATCTCAAGGTCCATAAGCAGCACCCAGCTTGCAAAGGCAGAACTTCCTGCCGGGACCAAGCTCATGAAGGAGGCTGCAACACAGGAGGAGCCGTAGCAGCTTGGATGCAACCCTCAAGCCTAACACGATCTAGCCCAAGCTGTTAAAGCACACAGGGCTTTAACACTAAGCTGCCCAATAAGCCGAAATGTTTCTGAAAATGCACTTTCAGCAACAGACATTTCTTTATAGGATATCATCTTGCAGGAAGAGAAAATGACCATCTCACCTCTTCTTTTTGACTTCCCTCTTGGGTTTCTTTTCGTGGACTGGATTTTCACGTATTCCAGCGTGGGCTTTTTTATACAGTTCTTCTATCTGAAATAAGGATTTTAGAAATCAGTTTTACATTTTGTACATGTTGAGCAAAATTTACGTGGCACCCAACCCCCAACCTGTAATGTATTATAGGAAGTAATGTTTTAAAACTTAACTCTTATTCAATGTCATCATAACTACATACCCCAGATCTATTCTAGATAAGGACACAGAATGAACGCACAAATCAATATGGAGTTCGTGAGTATGACCTTTCTTCCAACGTTTAAGTATGTATAAAAGAGACCCACAATTAGAGGAACTTGGGGGCAAATTCACATTTGGGGGAAGTGGGGGGTGGGAAACACCTGTGTATGAACATCCATCATAAGCATAGCACTAGTTAGTTTTTACAATTTTCAGTACTCAAGCAGGCTGGGACTATTGTCACTGACCATTGAGTACCAACATCCCTCACAAGAAGCGGTCAGCCACTTTGCCACTTGTACACCAAATGGCTTAATACTACAAATGCATTTCCTCTGAAGGGCAAACTATGCTAAAAATTTATCACAAACCAAAGTACTCATGTGGTTTAAAGCAGCCTTGCATATCAGCAATTTTATCTGTGAATCATAACAAGAGTGCTGGTGCTGGATGAGTGGCCACCTGTAAGGCTGGTTTCCTCATATCCAATTAGCAGTGCAAGAAAGAAGGAATTCGTGCACCTCTGACTGTTCACGTCCAACTGAAATCCCAGTGCTTTCTGCACCCCTGCTTCCCAATCCAAGGCTACTACTATCAAGATGCTCTCTCATCAAACAAGAACTCCAAAGGTCTGAGCAAGCTTTGAGCCTTTTAAACAGCAAAAAGGAAGACAATTTAGGAGTTACCCAGGGAATTTACAAGCAGTCAGGAAACCGGATACGTATTTGTGGTGGATTTACAAATTGAATGATAGATCATTATTTAACAAGATATTTTCAGGGTTGTGCAAGGCTCATAACACAGAAATACTAGGCTTGAGATCTGAAAGATCCCAGATACTTGCTAGTATTTTCCCATAAAAGTGTCCCTTGCCAGCAATATCAGTTCAACTTAGTACTTGCTTTTTCAATCACTGTGAACATCAAGCATCTTACCATATCAGGCGTCACGTTGTTCTTTATATACTGGGAGAACTGTTTCTTGTAGGCATCTTCGTCTTCCTCCATCAAGTAACGCATGTAATCGGCAACATTCTGGCCCATGATGTGCTTGCGGTGGACCTCTGCATTGAATTCCTTGCTCTCAGAGTCATAACCAGGGAAACGTTTGGTACTGTGAGACATGAATTGAGGAACCCTCGTTAACATTTGGGAGAAAGCATTTCTTAAGCAAAAAACCAGTCAAGATCAGCCAGAAATTTCAGCCACCATCAGTCCCGTCTTGAAACACTGAGCTCTCTCATGCACATGCCAAGGACCAACTACAACATGTTCGAGTCAGTGGGACATCATCACACGGCAGCCAGATTGAAGACAAAAATTAAAAAGGTGAATTATTAAAGACCGCTGTAATAAAGGTTTTTTTTGGTGGACAACCTGCTTTACTATTCTGGGTCTTGCTTGTACAATCTACTGCTGCCTTCAAAGTGATGAATTGTGGTAATTATCGTTTGAGCCAGACCTCTGAGCGTCTGGTATGTGGAAGACTGTGGTAGAGAGGAGGCGGCAATAATAATAATAATAATAATAATAATAATAATAATAATAATAATAATATTTGTACCCCACCCATCCGGCTGGGTTTCCCCAGCCACTCTGGGCTGCTTCCAACCAAGATTAAAATACATTAAAATGTCACACATTAAAAATTTCCCTAAACAGGGCTGCCTTCAGATGTTTTCTAAATGTCAGGTAGTTGTTTATCTCTTTGACAGGTGAAGTCCGCAATGGGAATATCATACCCAGGGCCAAGTGACTTAAGATGCATCAAGTAGCCTTAAGCACCACCACTTATGGCAAAAGTTATATTCACTGAATTTAAATTTCAAACCAGACACCTCCATTTCTAAAGGAAGTGTCTGAATTATCAGTCCGGGGGGGATTTACCTGTGTGGAATGGAAAGACCACCATCCACAGCTCCCTTCAGAGCACCGAAAACTTTGTTCCCAGTGGTAGTGCGAGCAAGGCCTGCATCCAAATAGCACGTAAAGGCACCAGGTTGCCCATCAACACTTTCTACATTATACTCATCACCCGTCACTTCAACTTGACCTTCGTAGATCTTATCAAGGCCAAACTTGTTCAGAAGCTGCAACAAACAAGGCAGACAGGTCTAAGTTCTTCATAGATCTACTGCACTAGAGACCAAAACAGGCTTTCGGTGAAACATTCCACATATCATGAGACAGAAAGACAGGCAGTTTGCAACCCACTCCAAGGGCCAGTTGTGACCAGAATGGTAAGCTATTAATTTTAAAGAAATTAAAACCTTAAACGCCAGGGCTGGAAAAAACTCATGCACCAAAAATCTTTTAGGAGTCAATCGTGCGCACAAGTGATTCTACAGAAGCAACTTTTTGAGACCACAGTCAGCAAAACTTTTTTCAGCCCATTTTCAGCATGGGAATTGCCATTTGGATAACACCCTAATGTGAGAATTCCAAGTTACTAAATGCAAGTTGAGCTTGCCATACCTCTACCACATACAATGGAAGGAAGTCTTTAAAGCCATGGCTGAAAGCTGGGAGAACATAACAAGAGCTACAGAGGAAGGGAAATAGAACCTTGCAGTAAAGAAATTCCACTGATATAAGAATTCTGCGAAAGCAATTTTACTTTCATAAAGTACTAAGAAATAACTAGTGGCTGATATGCTGAAATGACAGAAGCAGAGACACATACACCCAAACCCAATGTTCTGCCATCTTCTCTAACCCAGTATTTATTTCTTGCCCAGTTCATTTTACAAGGTGCCATCATAATACATACAAAATCCCAGGTTTGTACTTGAGGACTAAAACAGAAACAGACTGGGTAGGTGCTGATGTGCACATCCCACCTCCTACAGACATACACTTTAAGCCAGTACTATAAAACCCTAAATTTCCTTTATTTGTAAATCGTGTGTCCCAATTTGTGTCAAATAAAGCTGGTGTAGGTTCTGATTTTTCAGAAGAGATACATACCCTGCGGGCCAGCAGCAAGCCTGTGCAATAGGCAGCAGCATAGTTGGTCAAGCCTACTTTCACTCCGTACTTTGGCAGCTCGTGAGCATATGCGGCACAGACAATCATGTCGCCTTCAATTCTGGCATATGCGATCTGACAACAAAAGCAAGGTTAGTGGGCGACCTCCAACCAAACAGCTGCAATATTAATTCACCACAGTCTTCCCTCTGTTTGACAGGAGTGCCATTTAAGTCAGCAGTCCTGTAGTGCCAACCTTCCCCCATGTTCTTCCCCCAAACCAGAGTGTACCCACAGTGTTTGTAAACATTGTATATATCTACCTAAGAAGCATGAGTGAGTTTAGTGAGTAAAGCACGTATCAGCTAGAGCTTTGTCGGAATAATAAAACCTTATAAAAGACACTGACCAAATCATTCTCGGCCTTCATCATCTGCTCAGTTCCCACCTTGCCCCCTACTGTTGATCTATTGATCCTGCTCCTTCTTTCTCATGCCTTCAGAGGAGCATGTTGAGACTCTCTTGACTGTGAAGGACTACTGGTACTTTAAGCCATAGACAAAGGGAGAATACACATACACAGTAGCTACAATAGTCCAGCATTTTAGTTATCCAACTAAAAAGAATGGTGGCGGCAGCAATAAGTGCAATTAGGCAAGTGCTGCTATAAGACCAGGACAGTTTGCTACTCAGCTTCTCATCCAGGACAGCTGGTTCCTCAGGACTGTATGGCACATGCTTAACCTTTTCCAGGTTTTCCAAGGCATTCTAATATGAAAATATAACAGGCGAAAGACTTCCAGTGATGTTATACATATTTAGTCCATTTATTCCAGTTTTTGCACCCCAAATGACAAAGACTTTTGAACACTGTTGTCAAAAATTAAGACATGTGTAGACTAAAGGAACATTTGGGAGAAAGCATTTCTTAAGCAAAAAATCAGTCAAGATCAGCCAGAAATTTCAGCCACCATCAGTCCCGTCTTGAAACACTGAGCTCTCTCATGCACATGCCAAGGACCAACTACAACATGTTCAAGTCAGTGGGACATCATCACACGGCAGCCAGATGGAAGACAAAAATAATTACCAAGTCTTGCTTTCCTACAAAGGAGAGTATTGCCACAGGATATGGCCTGCTCTAGAGTTTAGAATAGTTTCTGCCCAAGAACTACCTTAGAAAAATACTAGGTTCTTCTCTTTCTTTATAAAGGCTTATACATGTTACATAGGCATTTCTATGAAGGAAACTTGTGAAGTGCAAAGCAGCTCTCTGCAGTACAATCAAGGACAGAAAGGAGACCTTACCTGGCAAATGATATCTCTGTTGGTGACACGAACAATCATCCTATATTTAGGGGTGTTGTACTTGTTTTTATCTTGAATCACCAAACGTTTACGAGCATAGTAATCAGTCTTTCCCTCTGAAACAGAAAGGTGACAGATTGGAATGTATTTAGAACTGCAGGTTCAAGGCCACATCCATCTGATTTATTGATAGCTTGCAAAGAAATAAAACATACCTCTCCTTCTTCGGAATTTGACTTGATACCTCTTGAAGTAGGCCTTATTCTTGACAACTTTCACGAACCCCTTGAATAAATGCGACACAGAAACATTAATGTCAAAAATGTTTGCATAACAATCTTGCTAGTGAAGATAGCAGGAACTTAAGTCAACAAGCAGAAAAATAGAAATGTGTTTGAAAATTGCACACACTTATTCAGACACACAGCCTAAAAACACATACAGTGGTACCTCGACTTACGAAGACGATCCGTTCCGTGGCCGTCCTCGCAAGTCGAGGTTTTCAGATGTCGAGGCGCGCGGTCGGCGCATTGCGAAACGCGATTTCACGCTTCTGCGCAGGTGCAGACCGCGCACGCGGTGAAAAGACTTCCGGGGTTGTCAACTTCGGAAGTCGAAGCGTTCGGATGTCGAGGTATGACTGTATTATAAACTTAAGACTTCTTTATGGCTGTCTTGCAGAGGAAAGTCTTCAAACTTGTTCAGTAGGAAAGTGCTTAGCACCCATTAATGACACCTTCATCTTCAATTATAAAACACTTACTGTTTTAATATAACATGCCATTGAAAGTTTCAAGGTTTTCCGGAATCCAGTAACTACAATTTGACTACATAAAGCATTTATGGTAATGATGGGGAAAATATAGTAAATACAAAGTTTGAAAGTAGCAAGGTGCCTGGATAGCAACTTGGAAATCAAGGCTTCCCGAAACAGAAGGATTTATGCTGACCATCCACTAGAGGGGAGACGACTTTTAATAAAGCTAGAGTCATTACTTCAAAGAGTCATTACACCTTGGCATCATTACATTTTCCGACAGGTCCACAGGCCCTTCCCACAAGCCCTGGGTTGGGATGGCAGCTAAAGCTCTAAGGACAGGCATCTCCAAACTTCAGCCCTCCTGATGTTCTGGACTACAATTTCCATCTTCCCCGACCACTGGTCCTGTTAGCTAGGTATCATGGGAGTTGTAGGCCAAAACATCTGGAGGGCTGCAGTTTGGGGATGCCTGCTCTAGGACCTGCCTTTCGGCAAGTTACACACACGCTGGCAAATCCAGCTTTGCCAGCGACACGTATTTTACAAAGTCGGGATGAAACCGATGTAGAGGTTTACACGCGGAAAGACATGTGGCTCTTCCAAGACAGTCTTTAAACGGGTCCAAAGAGGGCATCGCCCCAAGCATCTCTGACCCCCCCAGGACCTAACACAGCGCAAAGCTTCCAGAAACGAGGGGCGCTGCTTTACGCGAGACCTGCAATTCGGGACTCTCCCCTCCAATTCCCCGCATCGCCTTCAGACGGCGTGGGTCTTAACCTGCAAGTTATCCACACGCTTCCTCCCCACCCCCACTTCTCGATCGATCACCTATCGTTTAAACAGGCCCGGAGTCATGTGTGCACGCCTTTGGGGGGGGGCATTCAGACACGCAAGGTCCGAACCCTGCTGCGCTCAAGGGCCGGAAGATTTTGGGAGGCAGGAGGAGAAAATGCAACTAAGTCGGACAGCGGGGGAAAGAGGCGCTGTGCGGGAGGGACCGAAGAAGGGGAATGCAAACGGAACCAAACGGAACCCGAGGCGGGGGGAACCCGAAGAAACCGACCCGTGGAGGCGTGTTTGGGGGGAGCACCAGCCGCGGCCCTTCTACTGGCAGCGGCTGAAAGGCGGCTGGTTGCAGCCATTAGGCCACGCTGGAACTCGCTTCCGCAGCCGGGCCTGCCAGCTGCGCAATCCGAATCCATCCGGCCGGCAGCGGGCGAGTAAGCGGGCAGCCGGGGTTCGAGAAAGCGGAGCCGAATCTCCCCTTCCCATCTTGGCCCGTTTGGTGCCGGTACTGACCATGGTTCTCGGTTCTGTCCGCTTTCGCTTAGGCCCGGGGCCGCTCAGCGAAACGTCCGCAAGCCGTAGCGCTGGGGGAAAAGGCCGAGCTCAACGCGCAGGCGTTACACGTCACCTGGCCGACAAGGCTGAGAGATGGTCCACTACCCGCCCGCAAAAGGAGAGAGCGCTGCCCCCTGGAGGCTTGGAGAGGAAGCGCGCTCATTCCCCCCCCCGCTCTCGCGTCCCTTTTCCTGCGCCACCAGCGATGACGTCAATCCATGTCGTCGGAGCTCATGGTGTCCTCCGCGGCTCTGAGTGTGGCGTCAACGCGCTCAGCAGAAAACCGGCGGGTGCGCCACCTAGTGGCGCCTCGGCGCTAAGCGGCTTTTGCTCATACATTTCAACGCGGATTCTTCATACCGAGGACTGGGATCATGTGGTCCTCCAGAAGCTGCTGGACTCCAACTCTCGTCAGCCCCAGCTGGCTTAGCCTATGCTCAGGGGTGGTTGGGAGTTGTAGTTCAGAAGCATTCAGAGACCTGCAGGTTCCGTCAGCTGTATGCTATTTCCATTTTTTTAAAAGTTGGCATTTGAGAACCACATCGTCTCTCATTAATGCTCACTCTCTCTGCGGGAGCATTGCTGAGAGTGGGAATAATATTCAGGAGAATGTGTTTGTAAAGTTCAATCCATTTCACAGAGAGGATGATTGGCGGGCCTTTAGGGACCATCCTCCAAAACGACTATAATGAAAGAACTGCCCCCTTTTTAATGGGGTCCCTTGATCAAAACTGGGAATATGTGTCCCATTGTGCTGCTGGAAGAAGCAGAGAAAAACTTCCAGCAGCAAGAATGTGTCCTGCTCTTTTGCTGCCGAAAATGTCTAAAATGACTTTCTTAAAAAGGGAGGAAAAATACTGGGTTTTGGCGGGGGCGGGCGGGGTATAAATAAATTATTATTATTATTATTATTATTATTATTATTATTATTATTCGATTAAAGGAAGCCATATGTGGTTGTTATAAGAATTTTGAGGTCATATCTATATATATATAATAATTGTTCATAAAACATGTACATGAATGTACAGGCACATGTCTGAAGCAGCACAGGAAGACAGGCCTTTCTGACACCATTTTGACTCTCTCTCTGACCAGGTGTTCCTCTGCAAGGAAGAAGTGGGGTGGGGGGAACCTTCTCATTGTCTCAGGAATTAAAGTGATAATCCCTGGCATCCTGATACCTGACTGCCAGACAAAAGGGTGTGATTAACTTGGCTGGGAAACAGGGAAATGTAAATATCTCTCAATTTTGTTGATTAGGTTTTGGGGGGCAGGGGGCAGGGTCCAGACTGCTCAGATTACTGCCACCAGACCTCCCCTTTCATGATGTACCTATGATGAATCTAGGGAGGGGGGTCTTGGGCTACACCCCTTCTGTGACATATGGATGATGCTTCTGGGGGGTGGGCTGAAACCAATTTCAAATTTCTTTTTAAGGGCAAGACATCTTTGTTTGGGGTTCCTTCCTTGTTCTCCTGTGTGAGAGGAAGGACCCTGTTGCAACAGTTAAAATAAAAGTGCCTTGCTTCGTACGTCCTGGTTTGGTCTCTGTTATTTGGTGGGCAGGAGACGCTTAAATTCGTCTGCTTGCCTGGATCCTTGAGCTCTCCCTGGGTCAAGATCCATTTCTCTGGGTTCATAGGAACCAGCTTAAATTTTACAACAATTTGGCGACCACTTCGGGGACCCAGTTTTGCCTTGAGCTCCGGGTTCACTGAGGAAGGGGAGCCCAGCGCGCCCTTGCCTCTTTTGCAGGGGGGTAAACCAACCTCAGGACCCGAGGCACTTGGTAGTAATTGAGAGTCCAAGCGGGACCCCCAGGACGAAGCAACGTTTAAAGGGACAAGGCTGGTTTTTTTTCAGGAACCAGTTGGAAGCTGGAGACAACGGGATTCGACTGAAAGGATCGGTCGTGAGTATTAAAAGGGGACACCTTGGGTGAGCTAAGAACCACAGCAACTAAAAATCTATTTCTCCACTTGGACTATCCTTTTCTACTCTCCTCTTTGGACCTTAGTTGCAGCAAGGCTGCCAGGCACAGTTACAAGGTAGAACTGAGGTCCAGGGCAACAGTCTTTACGTTAAACGCAGAGCTCAGAAAGACTGTCCCAGCTCCCTTCTGCCAAACTGAGCAGAAGTCTGAGCAAACTGTCGCTTTTCTACCAATCTGGGAATCTGGCTATCCCAGCTCTGTTTCCTATTCCTCTGCTCTTAATCTTCGGGTGAAGACGCCCCCCTGCCATGGCGACCTTTGTTAGGTATGACCCATGACCAGAGATTGCAAGTGCGCCCGTTCCTTTCCTACTACTCTGTATCTCTGTATTCCTCAGTTCCGACCTGACATTGCGTAGGCAAGCGTTCAGTAGGACCTGAGTCTAGTGTGTAAGAGGCAGGGAAGTTGCTGTGGAACCCTCAGGCAATTGATGACCAGTGGGAGGGTTCCAATAGGGTTTTAGCTGCACCAGGCCGCCTAGTAGTTAGTGCACGCGAACGGCAGGCAGGAACACCACTAGGATGTGGGGGTGAGTCATAGACTCGGGAAGTTAAGAGTGTCCAGGAACAGGGTCGGGGACCCGAACTGCAGTATAAAAAGGCTTAAGTAAAATGGGTGCAACCCACTCTAAGGAATTCCTTTCCCAGACTCCCAACCGAGGCAAAGCACAACTGAGGCTTGGCTCCGGTAAGGACTTTGAGGATGAAAGTCCACTCCAATTCGTTCTCTTAAATTGGCACGAAATCCCCGGGGCGGACAAGCTTGAAGGGAACCAATTGCAAAAACTTTGTAAGAAAAAAACACTGGGTCCGCTTTACTATGGACCACCCAGATGAGGGGAAATGGCTACCAGGAGGTTCCTTTAACATACAGTGAATCTCCGCTTTAAAATTAACCCTGGTGAACTCTGAATGAGAAAAGTTTTGTGAGGAATCCTACAAAGTATGTTATGGTATAAAATTATATATGTTTGCATGTTACATGTTGTCTGTGTTGTCTGTGAAGTGTATGTGCGTCTGATCCTTGTGTCTGCTATACCGTGTTTCCCCCTTTTTAATACGTAGCCATAAAGTAAGCCATGGCAGCATTTTTTAGGAGTTGCTATATCTAAGACACCCCCCGAAAATAAGACATACCTCTCATACCGTGTACAGCGAGAACGCCGAGCGCCCCAGCCAGCCAGCGGGACCCAGCCAGCCAGCGGGGCCTGGAACCAGCTGCTGCAGCGGCAAGCCACCTGCCGGAACAGGCGGCTGCAGAGTGGAGCGCTCTGCAGCGCTGAGCGCTCAGAGCGCCCAGCAGCGCCGGGCGGAGCGCCCAGCAGCGCCGGGCGGAGCGCCCAGCCACCCGCCTGGCCTCTTCCTGGTCCAGCCGAGGAGGCCTGCCGCCCCGCCGCCGGAACAGGCGGCTGCAGAGTGGAGCGCTCTGCAGTGCCGGGCGGAGCGCCCAGCCAGCGGCCTGGCCTCTTCCTGGCCCGGCCGAGGAGGCCTGCCGCCCCGCCGCCGGAACAGGCGGCTGCAGAGTGGAGCGTTCCGCAGCGCCGAGCGCTCGGAACGTCCAGCAGCACCGGGCGGAGTGCCGAGCCAGAGCGCATGGCCCAAGGCAGAGCGGCGGCGGGAGCCCCGCTGGCCCTGCCAGGGTGACGGGCGGCGGCGGGAACCCTGCTGGCCCCTTCCGCGCCGCCGGAACGTTGTGGGCCGCATGGCCCAAGGCAGAGCGGCGGTGGGAGCCACGCTGGCCCTGCCAGGGTGACGGGCGGCGGCGGGAACCCTGCTGGCCCCTTCCGCGCCGCCGGAACGTTGTGGGCCGCATGGCCCAAGGCAGAGCGGCGGCGGCGGGAGGCTCGCGGGGCCTTCCACGGCGCTGGGGCGCGGACGGCGGCGGAAGCACTCCTGGCCCCTTCCGCCCCGCCGGAGCGGCGTGGGCTGCATGGCCCGCCGCCGGAATGTTGTGGGCAGGGAAGCAGGAGGTAGGCAGGCAGGCGGGCTGGGCGATGGGCCCGTGGCTGCGCTCGGCGGGGCCGGTAGTGAGCTCAACGCTAGCCTGCGCCAGCCTGCACCAGGGGCTCCGGCTCAGTCCGTTGCCGGCGCACGGCGCCTCGTCGTGGCCGGGATCTGGGTCATGGTTAGGTGAGTGCCCTCCCAAAGCGGCGCCCAGGACGAGGCTGCCTCTGAGCATGCACATCCCCCCCCCCCGCCAGTCCAGTCTTGGAAAGCTGGGGTGGGTTTATAGCTGGGGATGGGGTGGTCTCTGAGCATGCACAAAGTGCCTCCCTCACTGCTGCCTTTGCTCTTTTTTCCTTGTTTCTTTTTAAAAGCAGTTGCTCCCCAGGGTGGGTCCATAATAAAAATCGTAATAAAAAATTAAGACATCCCCTGAAAATAAGACACCTTGTGTTTTTTTGAGGAAAAAAAGTTATTAGACGGTGTCTTAAAAAAGGGGAAACACGGTAGTTCATTGTTCCCCTTAAAGTAAATGAGAGATATAATCCAGGTTTAGGAAATTAGGGGTTTGTGTAAAATTTGGCCATGACACCCACAGACTGCCTTTTTTAAAGCATGCATAGTTTAAAATAATATAATAATAAGGCAAGCTTGCTTAAATAATCTTATGTAAGGGCTTGATCAACCCAAAAACAATGGCAAATATTTAAAAGAGTGGAGGTAGTGTGTAAAGGTTTGTTTTAAAGAGGCTGTAGAAGGCCATTTTTTCCTCTCCAAAAGTAAAAAGAGGGGGCAGGATGAAGGAAAATAAGAGTAGTAAGTTTGAAAATGCTTGCTCAATGCTTTGAAAATATTTTGAAACTTGAAAATGTTCACTTCATGAGGTGTGCAAATGTTTGTTATTGAGAGAGGCTCTAAAAGGGAGTCTTCCTCCAAGTGACTAGAGGAATATTGACTAAAGGAAAATTGAACAGCTATTCCTATAAAGGTGAATTGTTTGTCAAAAGTAGAGCTTCCTTAGCCAGGAATTGTCTATCTGAGTCTAGTTTTAACTTCAATTGTGTTGGGCTCCTGATATCACCTCTTAAGGAAAAAAACTCATCTGCTAAAGGGTTCTATATAAAGTTGGTATTTTCATTCAAATCTTGTGAATCCTGTATCTTAGAGGGTTAGACTAAATGACCTCAGGGTCCCTTCTAACCCCCATTTTAGAGCTATGTGAAAGGCAATGTGTCTGATGTGGTGATGGGTTGAAATTCAGCCCAGCTCTGCTTTCTGGCAAGGAAAGATTATTGGTTTTCAGAGTTGGAACAAGAGTGTAATTGTTGTTTTTGTGGAGTGATTATATAAGTTTTTATCACTTTCTCTATTAAGGGGGTAAAGTTTAAGCACATATGAAAGTCTTGAACATTTCCCAATCTTTCTCTAGAGAGTAAAAGTGGGGTGTATGTGCATACCTACCCCTTTCTGTACAGAAAGGGGGAGCGGGAAGGGAAAAGGGAGATTGTAACCTTGAAAATGTTTGTTTGTGAACTCACAATATTTAAGGTCTGTGTCACAAGGGAGCCATGTGCTCTGTATGTAATGTTTCACCATGTGACTATGGAATATGGTGTTCCTTCTAGGGAAATGTTATTAAAAGTAGAGGATCCATAGCCAGCAAATGTCTATCTGAGTCACTTTAACCTTGATTCAAATGGACAGAATGGTTTTAGTAAGGAAGTAAATTCCCTCTTAAACTGTTTATCCAATCTTAAGGTTTGCTAAAGGCTTCTATATAACGTTGGTACTTTTAATCTTCCCCTTCCTTATTTTTCCCTTAGTACACACATGTGCTTCCGTGATAGGGCATAGCCTGTGTTTCCTTCCCAGTCAGGCGTCTGTACTCAAATGTATGTGTATCCTAAGGGCAGTGATAGTGTTGAGATCCCCATATTTCAGAAGGGGTGGACTAGATTACTCAAGATCCCTTCCAACCCTTTCCAAACTTGCAAAAAGGAGGGAGAGAAAATGTGTTTGTAAGCACTGAAAAGTGAGTTTCTGTGTAAAATCTAACCCTATTTTAAAATCTACTCTTTCCCCTTCCCTTCCTTTATTCAGATGGTAATTTTGTCAAGAGGTGCAGCACTTTAAAAAATGGTACAATAGACTGCCGAATCATGAACTCTGTACATGCACAGAGGCTATGTCAGCTTGAAGAGGAAAATAGAGGAGAAAAATGAGGTTTTAACTAAGGGGCGAAAAGGTTATAATCTGCTCATGAAATATTATTCAAATTTCTTAATGTAAAGCTTTGAACCACTGAGGGAAAACAACCTCATGTGTGTTACTGGTCCATCAAGGTTAAGTGGTTGCCAAGTTCCAAAAATCTTAACATGCCAGATTCTTTCCACAGGTATAAATAGCAGAGTACTACTATAAGTCTGTCTCTTGAGTAGTTTATAAATTAATTAAGAGGTTCAAGGTTATGCTTTGCACATGAAACTTAAATTTAAATTTCCTTATGTAAAAATAAATAGATAAAGAACCATTGAGAACCATCAACTGTTTAGAAGCTGCCAATTCCAGTTCAACATGCAAAACTCTGTACATTTTAGGAACATTTCCTGACTGATTTTCACATGAAATAATTTTCCCTTTCCAGCAGAATACTGAGATTCAGGGTGTGGAGAAATTCTTTCAGAACCTTAATGCAAAATTATCTCCCAATGGGGGGGGGGACGCCACCTAAACAAGCCCCTCCACACTTGGAAATTCATAGAAAATTGCTGTCTACCAGTTGACAGACTATGCAAACAAAAGGCTCCATTTCTTTCCTAGCAGGTACTCAGGATGGATACTTATCTCCCATTTGCATTTCACCCCGAAGCATTACCCTATGTTAATATAACCCTCCCTTTTCTAATGTAGCAATGATTGAGTGTTTTGCCAATTCTTTTCTTCCACAGCAAAAAAAAAAAAAAAAAAAGTGAGGAGTGAGGAGATACAAACAGTAATTTCATTTCTCTTTGGCGCTTCTCTTTAGCTTATAAATAATCTGCTTCCATTTATTATATCAGTTTTTCCATTATGTCTATGAAATTATTCTAACAATAACCAGGTAAAAATTGTTGTGTGAGTGGTAATCTAAATTTTATTTTGTTTTATTTTTGTATCTTTTTTTTTTTTGGTATTTCTACTTTTTCTTTCTGTACATACAAATGTAGCATCTAAGTCATTCTTTCCTGTAAATAATAATAATAATAATCCCTTTCAAACAAGATACATGAACCTCAAAGAGAATTCAGAACCACATAAGGAAAATGTTAATAACTTATCGATTGTGTCCTAATTAACAAAATTTTTGTCCTTTGTTTCCTCCACAGCCAAACTAGGTGAAGTAAATTAAACTGACTGAGTAGACAATAACAGCAGTAATTAAATAACTATGATCTTATATTATTTGCAGCTCCCCAAGAAGAAATTTCTAGAATATTCTCCCCTTTCTTGACTATTTATCACTATTATTTTTTAACTAATTATATCTTCAGGCCCCAACCCCCTGCAGGCCTATTTTCAAAAGGATGTTTTACAGGAAACCAAATTGACATTTTATCTCTTTGATCACAACCTAAGAAGGAGGACCTAGAAAGCTATAACGTTTCAGCAAGGTTTAGAAGTGCTGTTATAGAAGTACTGTTAACTTCCTCCCAGTGACTCGAAGGCAGACAAGAAAACCCCCTTGTTGGAGATACATGCAAAAGCAGCAAGAATTATCTCAAGTTCACCTGATTGCCTCAAGATATACAAATGGCGTATAATTAATAATTTGAAGGTTTTGTGCATTATGTGTTATATAGGAATACTGAAATGTGTCAAATGACTTTGGGACAAAGGGGGAAAGTGAATTGCAAGGACATTCTCTCTCCTTGACCTCAAGACTCTGTGCCCTAGGATTTAAAAGCAGCCGGAATTGTCTCAAGATCATGATGGCCTCAAGACATACAACTGATATATAATTATTAGGTCTTATGTTGCGTGATATTCGACAGAAACATTGAACTATGTCTGACAGTATGTTATTTCCACAAGGAGGGGGAGGTGAACCAATTTTGTGTTTAATTGTTGGGTTTTTTTTTAAAAAAAAAAAAATGTATAGTGTCCCAATGTTTTTTTTTTTGTATTATTGCCATGCATTGTATGCCTTTTAAAGGATCAGGATATTGCATAGTTCAGTATTTAGATTAGATCAACTTATGACCACATTTTCTTGTCCCACCTGGCACTCTGCAGTGTGCCAACCTTCTCTACACATTTTTTAAATTTGTTTTTACTCATTTTACCAAGAATAAGCTCCAAGATCCATGAAACACCAGATAAATGAAGGTATTTATGT
Organism: Zootoca vivipara; assembly: GCF_963506605.1. Classification (NCBI taxonomy): domain Eukaryota; kingdom Metazoa; phylum Chordata; class Lepidosauria; order Squamata; family Lacertidae; genus Zootoca; species Zootoca vivipara. The sequence goes on from NC_083282.1 coordinate 23,373,389, forward strand.
CTTGATTTAACAGGAATGATCCCTTTTAGAGTTAAATTTGACTAATTTGGACATGTTTTATGGGGCTGTATAAATTTTAATTTGGCTTCAGTTCTAATTGGGCAAGTGTATCCAAGGTGCAAGTAGCTTTCTTCCTTTAAGAGCAACTGGGCAACTCCCTACAGTGCAAGGCCAGAGCCTATAATAAAGGCCCATAGAAAGCCCAAGGCAAAGGCATCTCTCTCATGACATGTCCAAACCTGTGGCAGCTATGGTGAGTGCCAGGCGACATGGTCAATATGAAAGCCCTAAGGGGATTCACCAGGGATTGTTGCTGTTGTGCCACGTTGGAGGTGTGCAACCAGAGGAGAGCTAGCTTTTGACACCTGAGAACACACAAAAGGGTAAACAAGCAAACTGCACTTTCCAGTCAATATTGGTGGACCATCCTGTTAAGTGTAATACATAGACCATTTTTGAGAAATGCTTCTCCCAAAGTACTAAAACAACACATCTGGTTATTCTTTTGTGGGGCAACAATTTTTAAGAAAAATTATAGCCCCAAATGGGGAATTGTTATAAGAATTTTGAGGTCATATCTATATATATATAATAATTGTTCATAAAACATGTACATGAATGTACAGGCACATGTCTGAAGCAGCACAGGAAGACAGGCCTTTCTGACACCATTTTGACTCTCTCTCTGACCAGGTGTTCCTCTGCAAGGAAGAAGTGGGGTGGGGGGAACCTTCTCATTGTCTCAGGAATTAAAGTGATAATCCCTGGCATCCTGATACCTGACTGCCAGACAAAAGGGTGTGATTAACTTGGCTGGGAAACAGGGAAATGTAAATATCTCTCAATTTTGTTGATTAGGTTTTGGGGGGCAGGGGGCAGGGTCCAGACTGCTCAGATTACTGCCACCAGACCTCCCCTTTCATGATGTACCTATGATGAATCTAGGGAGGGGGGTCTTGGGCTACACCCCTTCTGTGACATATGGATGATGCTTCTGGGGGGTGGGCTGAAACCAATTTCAAATTTCTTTTTAAGGGCAAGACATCTTTGTTTGGGGTTCCTTCCTTGTTCTCCTGTGTGAGAGGAAGGACCCTGTTGCAACAGCAAAAATAAAAGTGCCTTGCTTCGTACGTCCTGGTTTGGTCTCTGTTATTTGGTGGGCAGGAGACGCTTAAATTCGTCTGCTTGCCTGGATCCTTGAGCTCTCCCTGGGTCAAGATCCATTTCTCTGGGTTCATAGGAACCAGCTTAAATTTTACAACATGGTTATCCCATTTTTTTATAGTCATAACAACCCTATGAGGTTGGTTGAGATAGGTTATTTACCCAAAGCTTTTTCCTCTCAATGAGTTTATGACTGAGGTTGAATGGATCTTCTCCGGCCAAGGCCAATACTGCACTATTCCATAACAGAACCACTCTCAGTTGTTTCTCCGTCTGTCAAATGTTAGTTTGTATGCTTTTAGAGACAGTGATCTGTTGAGGGAGGAGGGTTTTTTAAATATCTTATTTCAATTATGTTGATAAAGTAAATATACAACACACAAAAATATACTACAATATAAAATAAATATACAATATACAAACAGTATTAAATAGTACACAAACAGAAATCGAATGCTGTGGTCTCCTGAAGAATTTTTAAAAGTATGTTTTATATATTTGATTCATTTGTCATTTTCACTAGGATTATGAAACCTGAGCTCATAATTTCAGAAAGTTCACTGCTGGTGCAGTGGTGCTTAATCCAGTTTGAGCTGGGCAGGATTCCTATGCTCATCATCAATCCAACTCTCTAGTAAATTTCAAGCAATTTGAAATGAGGAAACAGCTACAGTCTCTCCCCTATAGACAATAGTAATTGTGATGTGCCCATGAATCACAATGTCCCTCACAATAGTACAATACATCCACCATTCACAACACTTCAAGTTTTATACTACAACCAGTTGTGAAGCTATTTCAGTGCTGTACGTCCCACCAGACATGATACTCTGCCCATGCCCCAGTCAGGATGTTGAAACTATACTGTAGTTTCTCACACTGTCATATCCATGTTACACTTATAAGCTGAATAAGGTAAAGGTAAAGGACTCCTGGATGGTTAAGTCCAGTCAAAGGCAACTATGGAGTGTGGCACTCATCTCACTCATCTCACTTTTCAGACCAAAGGGAGCCAGCGTTTGTCCGCAGACAGCTTTCCAGGATCATGTGTCCATCATGAGTAAACCACTTCTGGTGCAACCGTGACGGAAGCCAGAGCGCACGGAAACGTCGTTTACCTTTCTGCCACAGTGGTACCTATTTATCTACTCACACTCGAACTGCTTGGTTGGCAGAAGCTGGGATAGAGGAACGGGAGCTCACCCCATCGCGCAGATTCGAACCACTGACTTTCCGATCGACAAGCTGAAAAGGAAATAGCTGCCCTGCTTACTGTAGACCTCTGTTGTTTAGAAATACTTCATATGTCAACCTCCTGCCCAAGCAGGTATCCTGTTCAAAAGTCCAAGTCAAAACTTATAAGCATGTTCAGTAGAAAGATAGCAATTTTGCAAAGAAAAGATGCAGGGCTACAGGATCAACAAAGCAGAATTGACGGGGGTAGCCTACTAACAAGGATGCCGCAAAAGGAATCTAAGTGCTGTATTCCTCCTCTCATCTCTCTCCTTTGCAGAACGTTCCACCACACCAACTGTTACATGGACTATAATTAAGATGGTCTGAGCAGGACTGGGACCACAGCAGAGTCCCAATTCTTCTGCGGATGAACTTGTCACATAAACATTCTACATGTAAGCCTACTAACCAGAAAGAGGTTTCTACAGATGCTGTTTGACCTTCCTGTAAACCTACTTTATAAAAGTGCAAGGAAAAATGATCAGGCAGCTGGAGCAAAGCCTCTGTGAGGAAAAGTTACTACATTTTGGGCTTTGTTGTTGTTCAGAAAAACAGGGAGACATAATAGAGGTGTATAAAATTACCGTATGTATGGAGTGGAGAAAGCAGATAAGGAAGAAAACTGCTTTCAAAATGCTAAACCCCAGGGACCCTTAAGTGAAGCTGAATGTTGGGAGATTCAGGATAGACAAAATACGCTACTTCTATAGCACATAGAATCTGCTTCCACGGAAAGCAGTAATGGCCACCAACTTGGACAGTTTTGAAAGAGGACAGGACACATTCAACTATTAATGGCTACAAGAGCCTAGGAGACTCAGCGCTCTGATATTGCCTACTATAATAGTTTAAAACAGTGCTGTTTTGCTCTCCTATGCAAGCAAAGCAAGGGAGGCTGTCAGTAGCATGAATATTGTATTAAGTTATCACCTCAAGGGAGATGAAGTCCTAAGTCCTGATCACCTTAGCACAGGAAAAATGTAATACAATCAAGACAACATTCCAATAGGAATGTCCTCTGGAGATAGGCAGATTCAATCAAGAGTCTAAATTTAATTACAGTAAACGGGCCAAAGTCTTTCAAAGACTGTACTGCACCAAGGCTCTGACATGGCTATGTTAGTCTTTAGGAAAAACATGCCATAGTAACCTAGGAAGCTGCCTTTTACCAAGTCAGACCATTGGTCCATCTAATCTAGTCTTGTCTACACTGAGTGGCAGCAGTTCTCCCGGGTTCCAGGCGGATTCAATTTAGCACCTTCAACATGCAGGCAAACGCTCTACCAGTGAACATCTATCTATTCAGTGCCAAAAAATGGTTTGAAGCTTTCGGGCAGAAAGCCAAATAAACACAGGGCTTCAGGGACCACCTTGGTTCTGCCACTCCAATTCTATGCGGATTGCAGTTATGTCGTATGATGCTGAAGTCACTTTGCTACCTGAACACCTGAGCTCTCAACACAGAACCCAGAACCTGACTCTGTTTCACCTTCTGCTTTTCATTCACTGCTCTGCCTTCCTGCCTCTCTGGACCTGCACTTACTGAAGCAGTGGTCCTTGCTCCAGCTGCTCAAAAGTTATTCCTCTTTCCTCACTGTTCCCACCTCACCCAGAAATTTCAAGACTCTGATCCTAAACCTGCAATGCTTTGCAGGATATCTTCAGGAGAAGAAAAGGCTAAGAGGTATACTCTACGTCTACTCATAAGTAAATTTCACTGAATTCCCACTCTCAAGTAAATATCAGTCCCATGATCTTTAAACACCTATTATCCCGTAATCTATTAGAACTCCCCAACCAATGCTATGCTGAACAGAACAGCAGACATGATAATTCCATATACAGTCATACCTCGGGTTAAGTACGCCTCAGTTTGAGTATTTTCAGTTTAAGTACTCCGCGGACCTGTCTGGAACGGATTAATCCACTTTCCATTACTTCCAATGGGAAAGTTTGCTTCAGGTTAAGTACGCTTCAGGTTAAGTACTGACTTCCGGAACCAATTGTGTTTGTAAACCGAGGTACCACTGTAGGAGGAATCCAGCCAAGTCACTAGCTCCGCCTCTTCTGGGGGATGGAGTGAGTTATCTATATAAGCCCTAAAGCCCCTTTTCCATTTTGGGGTGTGTCATTTAGCATTGAGAAATGCTCGTTTCTTCTACAAGGGATACTATCTCCAGGTGCAGGGGTTTCAAGGCAGTAGAAAGCACAAAAGTATTTTTTTAATATAAGCTTTATACATTAAAGTCCTTAAAATGAAATGGAGGGTTTTTGTGTGCCCTAATGTGATAGTTGGTTGTAGTCAACCAAGTTCTACTCAAAGCCAATGAAGTTAAATTATGTTTGCTAATTTCAATGGTTTTATTCCGAGTATGACTAATGTTGGATACAACCCAGTTAGCTAGTAGTTGTTGTGCTCTTTAAAAAAAAATATGTATACAAGTCCAGTATTAAAGGTTCTGTGAGAGGGCAACAAATAATCTACTTAAAGTGATTTTGTCCCTCCTCCTTAACTTTCAGAATCACGTCCTAGTGAAAGTTTAGAACCAAACTGCTTTGAGGGTTGTTTGTTTACAATCAAACAGTATATAAATTTTATGAAATAAGTAGAAACACACTTACACGGTTGGGTTTTATTCACTTTTGTAAATATGGTTCTGTAGAATATAGTTTTATTGGTTATCAAAAAGTTTAGGGCCCGTTCTGATACTGTTATTTCTAGGAGTTATGCTTTGTGTAGTAGTATAAATGACATATTCAAATAAGTTGTACTCATCGTAGACTCATTGAAATCAATGAACATGGCTAAGTTAGGTCCATTAATTTCAGTAGGTCTATGCTGGGTAAAACTTAGTTGAATACCACTCTGTCGTTTTGTTTTGCTACAGGCACTGAGGCTAGGTCGACTAATTTATATAGCCCAATTCTTTGATGAATTGAATATCACTAAGTCCCTCTTAAAGAAAAAGGCTGACTTGTGCTTTGGCCTTTTAAACTGTATTGGAGTGGTTATTGTTTTGGTTTGTTATTATGCTATGTATTTTTGTGTTTCTATATTGTACACTGCCCCGTGATCTTCGGATGAAGAGTGGTATAGAAATTTAATAAATAATAATAGAGGCTAGTTTAAATTGCTGATGTACGCCTCATGCAATGAGGTAACGGCTCCAGGTTGTTTCACAGTAACTTGAGTGGAAGTACAGTACCGTATTAAAAGATTTCCTTGACACGAAGCTATATTCTGTAGCAAAAAAAGGTATGTATGAATTTGTGTTGTTGGTGCTGTCACTACACTCAAGAAGTTTAGCCATTTAACAATCTGGCTTTTAACCCAAACACTAATTAAAAAAATAGAACTTTCAGTTTAACCAATCAAAGCTACTTCCCATGTTGGAAGGAAAAGCTACCTTTAATGTTTTCATTTTCTTATGGTAACATACCAGAAGCAAAATAGTTAAAAAAAACCATTAATATGCATGCCTTTAATTAGAGCTGCCATGTTTTAAATCAACCCATCTGCTCCTGAGTCTTTAAAAACATTTCAGTGCACAAACATTAGCAGATGAGGCTAACTCCCTTGTCCGTACAGGATTCCTGCCTTGTTTAGTGGCTGGAACCTTCCTACATTTTTTGGACTAGGGGAAGGCTGAGGTTTTGTTTATTTTAGACTTTTGGGTGACAAGTGACTTTAATTAAAGTCTAATAAATGGAAAAGTAATAATAAATGAATTTTGAGTGTCGCTACCTGGTTTGGTAATAGGTTGGCCCAACAAAACTGGGATCTCCTGACTTGGGACAGCGATGAAACTAGGCTTTATTTCACCCATAGCTGCCAAGTTTTCGCTTTTCTCGCGAGGAAGCCTATTCAGCATAAGGGAAAATCCCTGTAAAAAAGGGATAACTTGGCAGCTATGATTTCACCTGGGTTAAAGACCAAGTTTGGCATCCCAAACGCATTTGTGTACACTCACACAAACAGGCTGGGAGTCTCAATGGTGCCACTCTAGAGGTTAGCACAGGGGGGAGGGCTTTGGGAAATGTCAAAGAGGATCATTGAACTGCTTGCGTGTGTCTGCGAAAAAGGGAGAGTGAAAGAATGGTTTTATATTACGATTCTAATTAAGGTTGATTTTGGCAATTTCCCATTAAAAAGCTCAAAAACTATTTTGCTGTTGAAATTTTGCAAAGAAAGCGAAAGTGTCCCTTTTTTCCAGGGGCAGTCCCGGATAGCCATTCCGGTTTCTGGTTTGATCCCAGAATGTCCTGCTTTTCCTTAGGACACGCTTATTTTCATCTGAGAAATGTTGGAGGGTGTGCTAGGATGTCTCTGTTTTCGTTGGAGAAATGTTGGAGGGCATGGAGTTCTCTGACCCCAGAACCGTCTGAAGGCAATTGTGTAAACGGATTTTTTTAAAATTTTAAATATTTTATTATGGGGTGGTATACAAATTTGAAGAAGAAATTGAAGAGGAAGAAGAAGAAGAGGAAGAAGCAAAGGAAGGAAGGAAGAAGCAGGGGAAGAAGTATGGTTAGGAAGAACCCATGTGTTATGACAACACAGTTCCCATCATAGATCTTGTTTTCTCCTAAGGAGATTCTCCCTTTTCCCCGCCGGGAGAAAACAGAGAAGCGAGCTAGCATTCAAGGCAGCCAAACCACGCGCGAGAAAACCTGCCCGGCTGCTTGATGCCGTGCAGCCTGCATTATTTCCTCGGTAGGGAAGGCAGCCCCGGCCCCCGCCGAGAGGCCGGCCTTCCTCCCAAGCCAACCCGCGGGGCGTTGCAGCCCGGCTGCCCGGCGGCGTTCCCTTCCTCGCCGTTCGCCCTCTCGTCCAGCCTCGAGTCGCCTGCCCCGACGGCGGAGGGGGCGCGTGCGCCTGCGCGCGGGTCTCTCCCAGGGACGTGGCCCGCTTTCTCGAGGCTGGAGCTGCTCGAGAAAGGGTGGAGAGAGAAGGAGGGAGGGAAGGAAGGAAGGAAGGGGGAAAGAGAGGACCAAGAAAGGCGGGACGCCGTCCGGGCGGCGAGCTCCGAGGAAACAGCGGCGGCGGCGGCTCCGGGCCGGCCTGGCTGCCCAGGAAACTGATGTTCTCGCCTCCTCTCCCCGGCAAAGGCTTCCAAGGTGAGCGAGCGGCGCCCCTTCTGGCCCCCATCGCTCCTTTGCACCCCAGGGAGGAGGAAGAGACCCCATGGGAAGAGCCCACCCACCCACCACCCCGGGGGAAGGGGTGCCAGGGTGGGGGAGCCCGGTGGCCTTGGAGAGGGCCAGGGGCGCACGGAGCCCCGTCGCCGCGCCGCGCCCTAGAGACGCGAATGACAGGAAGGTGTGGACGTCTCCCCCCCTCTCTTTTCTTTCTCTGTCTCCTCGGGCCTGTTGTGGCCTCGCAAAGAGGGCTGCTCTGAATGCTCTCCCTTCCCCGCGTCTTGCAGGCGCTTGGCTGCAAAAGGAATCGCAACAGAGCAAACATCGGAGAGCGCGCTGCTTGCGCTGGTGCGGGATTTCGTCGGGGTTTCCTCCTCCTCCTTTCCACCCACCGGATTTCCTCTCTGCGGTGGGGGAACGACCCCTGTGTTGTGTGTGTCTGTGGTTAGTCTTTGTGGCAACGCCCCTTCTTGGTTCTCCCAGGCTGAGCACCAGCTCCAAGTGAAGGGACCTGACCCGGCTTTATCAGACAGGACATACCGGTAATCCCTCAGAGATGGGACCGGGTTTTTCCTTACAGATGCTCAGCCATCCGCAGGAGTGCCCCTGAGTACGGGCAGAGCGCTTTCTGCTTAACCACAGAAAGGTTGCACCCGCAGATGGCGTGACACAAAAGGTCAGCCTTGTAGCTCAGTTGTTGAGGATTGATTTCAACCCATGGGATGCATGTACGGGAAGGGGGATATACGAAACTTTCCCCCGACCTAAGAACTGAGTGGCTCTTGTCAGTCCGCACTAGGTCCACGAGGGCCCCCCCACAATCCCATCCCAACCACATATGGCAAAGAAGAATTTTTCTTATCCTGCATGTAATTCTTGATCAGAGGTGGAGCTGTCTTAAATCAGATGTGCCCATTTTGCAGATCCTTTTATGGCAGCGGCAAGCTACATACATGCACACATGATGCCATGCATTTTAACACCTCTGCATTCTCTCCTGCAAAACAGTTGGTTGAGATGAGGAGGAAGGAGGGAAGAGCCCCAAAGGAGCTCAGGCGTGGAGTTAGTTCCTTAGAGAAGCCTAAGTATGTCCGAGACACTGTTTTGGAAAAATAAGCTCTAGGCCTCTGGTCCTTTTGACTTGGCTTGGTTGCACCACCCATTACGGAGACTGGTATGTTTTCCCTGTTTAAGGCTTGGAACCATTTCCCCTCAGCTGCTTTTTCCCCTTCCCTTTGCCCAGCTATGGTATCCCATAGGACGCTCTGGGATAACAGCAATGTTTTTATTACTGATACTGCTCATTCTCATAAGAAGATTCCATTACCCTTGCAGTGGAAGAAGAGAGATTCTGTTGATAAGTGTGGATCTTGCCTGGGGGAGTGAATTACCCAAGACATCTAGTTTGAGCCCAGTGGCCTTTACGAGGGGTAACATGTTGATTTCAGCTGGCTTGCAAGCACCTAACAGAATCAATACAAGTTTCTACACGAACCATGTTAACTGATGCCTATCTCCTCCTTAAATGGCAGTAGAATGAATTGAGGAGGTGGTCCTTCAGAAGATGCTAGATATTTAAAAGTGACTGATCCTCCTGCATCCCCCGAGGCACTGGAAATATTGATCCGTCTGAGTCTTTGCTCGCTACTATAGTTCAAAACAGGGTTTGTCCATTATAAATACTCATGTACCAAATGTTCTTCTGCAGAGTTGCAATTTGGACAGACATGATCTTCAGATTGACTAATTCTAAACCAGAAAGCTTGCATAAGAGTGATGAGCTTGCATAAGGATATTGTCATTTTTCCACAGAATAATAACCCACTTCCTGTTTTTTTAAAAAAAGGTGTTTTTTAAAAATCCCTGTTAAGTCAGCTATTTGTATACTCGGCATGCCGAGAGGTTCAGTCCGGGATAGCTTTCCGGGAAGTTCAGTTTGCTTTTCGAAGAGTTTATGTTTCCTCCAAAATTCACCCCAAAAGATACCGTGATGAAACTTTTGAGAGAATAAATGATGTTTAAAGCAGAGGTGCATGCTCAGATCGGCGAGGGTTGCTCAAACCAATGATGGAGGCCTGGGTGAAAATGCATCATTCAGCATAGCCGAAAACGATGGACTTCAGAATCTAGAGGCAGTGTGTATACAGGGATAGAGGCATTTCCCCTCCCTACTCCCACTCTTGATTTGCCTGTGGGGCTTAGCTGACCCACAAAGATGTGGGGAAAGCTGCAGACAGTGGGTGTTTGGAATTCCCCCACGGAGTAGCGAGTGGAGTGGGAAGGAGGCCGAAATCTTATTTTGTGCAGGCGTCTTTGTAGGGAGGAGAAAGCTGACCTTGAGGGAAAAACAAAAGCTTGCTCCAGTTGGAACAACGATGTTTGCTTGCTGAGTTAAAAAGAGGGGGGGGGTATCGCCCTAGGATATCCAACTTAAATACTCTGGGAGATAGGCTGAAGGCCAAGCCACACATTACAGTTGGTTTATTATCACTGGTCTCACGTTGTCTGTACAGTACTAAATATAGTTGGATTGGGCAAGGGGGGGGGCACTGATTTGATTCTGGTGCCGGGGGTGGAGATGTTGTTTAACACACTTTCCCTTGCACAATTTTCCCATTCTTAATTGCTGCTCTCACGCTGCTACCGGTATTTGCTCCACAGGGAAATATTTAAGTGCCTGTATCATGTCTGCATATTCTCATTCTCTCTCTCTCTCTCTCTCTCTCTCTCTCTCTCTCTCTCTCTCTCTCTCTCTCTCTCTCTCTCTCTCTTCCCCCCCCCCCTGCAAATCAGCTCAGCAGACAGTATTTTTGCAAAAGGGTTATTTAGAGACTGAGGGAGGTAACCTTCCCCCTCCTGCTGCATTTTTTCAATGCTGCTTTACTGATCAAATCAGCATCTTCTTTCCCTGCATGCAATTGTTTTAAAACAAAGAAACTCAAAACACCAGGAGATCCAATCAAAGATTTCCCAGCATAGCATGCAATTTGTCCCTAAGGCAGCTCAGCACTTGTTACCTTGCTGCGGCAGGCTTCTATAGTCTAGTTTGAGATTTACTTACATTTTGACACTATTTTTTACCGGTAGTTTTTCTGATGGTTGCTGGGATTTTGAGCATGGCCAGAGAAGCTCACATCAATGTTTGGGGGAGTGACTGTCAGGTGCATATTGAAAAGTCATGGGGTACTGTCACAGTGGCCGGAGTGGACTACTTCAGAGTAACGACGCTACGCAGCTCTGCATTTTATTCTTTTATTGGTGCTGCGTATTTACAGTGCTCAAGTCATTGCTATTTACACGGAGCGATGTTGTCAGTCGGTTTCAGAACCTCCTAATGGCTTTTGGCGCGTCTTTCTCCAACACAAAAGCTTTGGCAGACCCATCCTCTTGCCCCTCCTCTTCCTGCGTAATTCTGGAGTTGGGGGGATGGGTCTTCCCCCCTTACTTGCCCCTTCCTGTCCCACCTGGGACCCTGGCTCCTCTACCTTGCCTGAGCCTCGGACACGACTTCCTGCTTCCCCACTGGAATCGGAACTCTCCCTGCTTTCCCCTTTGCTCGGGGACGGGCTTGAACTCAGGAGGGGAGGGACTTCGCGATATCCCCTGTCCCTCACATCCACCCCCCTCCCAAGCTCTCCTTCACCCCTCCCCAGGCCCCCCCCATGTGTCGGTGACGACTGGAAGCCTAAAAACTCGGTGCTCTCCGAGCCCGTTGGTGTGAACACCTCCCCCCAGTCCTGCGAGCCCCCCCCTTCCGCCTGGGAGGACGGGAATCCCAAAAAGTCCGTGGCGTCAGAGCTGGTGGGGGTAAAAATGTTTTGCCAATCTGCTCCTTCCTCTGACTGGGTGGATCTTGGCGACACCCATACCTCATCCTCCGGTTCCTCAAACTCCGCTTCCCAGCGCCATGGTGAGCTGTTCTCCCGTGCCTCCTCCTCCTCCCCCTCCCTTTCCATGTGCCAGGGCTTGGGTCTGTGGGGAAAGAGGGCGTGAAATTCTTCCACCAAGAATTCCTCCTGTATCTGAGTGGCGGGAACCCATTCATTCTGGGACGGTGGAGCATCCTCCCATGCCATGAGGTACTCCAGGCCCCCCACCCCCCACCTTGAATCCAGGATGGCCGTGGCCTCATTGAGTTGCTCCCTGCTTTCCCTCTCCCCCCCTCCCTCGGGGGTTTGTTCGCTGTCTCTGAGCCTGCTGCTTTCCCTGTACGGCGACAGCAGCGATCTATGAAACACTGGATGCACCCTCATGTCCTCTGGCAGTGCCAGCCTGTATGCCACCGGGTTGACCTGTTGCGTGACCGTGAAGGGGCCCAGCCATTTGGGTGCCAGCTTTTTGCACCTCCCTCTGGTGGGAAGGCCCTCCGAGGACAACCACACCTTGTCCCCCACCCTGATGACCTCCCCTTGTCGCCTGTGGCGATCTGCCCCCTTTTTGTACGCTTCCTTGGCCCTCTCCAAGTGTTCTCTGAGCTGCTGGTGCACCGTCTCCAGTTCCTCTGCCCAATCCTCAGCCTGTGGGCCCTCCTCCTCCTCCTCCCTCTCCCTCTCTGGGAAAGATCTGAGGTCGCGCCCGTAATTGGCCTTAAAGGGCGACACCCCTGTGGAGACGTGCACTGCATTGTTGTAGGCAAATTCTGCTAGTGGCAAGCGATCCACCCAGTCCGTTTGCCGCTGGCTGACGTAGCATCTCAGGTACTGCTGCAGAATGGCGTTGACCCTCTCCGCTTGTCCGTTGGTCTGCGGGTGTCTAGCCGTCGACAAGCTGACCTCCACCTGCAGGAGGTTCATGAGCCGCCGCCAGAACCTGGAAACAAATTGGCGGCCACGATCCGAAATAACCCTTAAAGGTAATCCATGCAGTCTGAAAATGTGATCAACAAACAGTTTGGCTGTCTCTTCTGCCGAGACTGCCCTGGCACACGGTATAAAGTGACACATTTTGGACATGAGGTCCACCACCACCAACACTGCAGTCTTACCCCTGGACGAAGGCAGATCTGTGATGAAGTCCATGGACACCACTTCCCACGGCCTGTGTGGTGTGGCTAAGGGCTCCAGCAACCCTGGTGGCGCTGCTCTGACCACCTTCGCCCGCTGGCAGGTGGTACAGCCCCTTACATAGTCTCGAACATCTTCCCTCACCCCTGGCCACCAGAAGTGTCTCATGACTAGGTGAGTGGTCTTGTCCCTTCCAAAATGCCCCGCTGTAGGGTTGTCGTGCATCTGCTTGAGGACCGTACGTCGAAGCTGGGTGGTGGGTAGGTACAGCGCACCCTTGTAGAAAAGCAGCCCTCTGCGTTCTGCAAAGTCTTTTGCCTGCTCCCTCCCCCCTCTCAGTTCTCTGAAGATGCGGTTGGCAAATTCATCCGCTGCCGTCAGTGCTGTGAGTTCTGCCTCGCTCACCACTGCTGCTCCGCAGGACCATGCCGACGGGGGGAAAATGTGCCTTGGGGCTGGTGGCGCCTCCTCCTCCATGTACTCTGGCTTGCGGGAGAGGGCATCCGCCCTGACATTCTGCTCTCCTGGGATGTAGTGTATGGAGAAGTTGAAGTTCGAGAAGAACTCCGCCCACCGTATCTGCCGCTGGTTGAGCACCCTGGCAGTTCTCCAGAACTCCAGGTTCTTGTGGTCTGTGCACACCTGGATGGGGTGCTTGGCGCCCACCAGGAAGTGTCTCCAGTGCTGGAACGCCGCGTGGATCGCAAGAAGTTCCCGATCAAAAACTGTGTAGTTTCGCTCGGGCTGGGTCAACTTCCTGGAGAAGAAGGCACAGGGTCTCCACTCTCTGTTGGCGTCCAGTTGCAACAAAATGGCGCCCACAGCCTTATCAGAAGCATCTGTTTCAATGCGTAGGGGCGCGTCCTGAACCACGTGGAACAGGTTCTGGTCTGAGGCGAACACCCTCTTGAGGCTTTCGAACGCTGCTTGCGCCTCTGGTGTCCACCTGAACTTCTGCTTGCCTCTCAGGCAGTCAGTGATGGGAGCCGTAACTCGAGAGAAGTTCTTGATGAACTTCCTGTAGAAGTTGGCAAAGCCTAGTAGGCGTTGGGCATCTTTGCGCGTCCTGGGGCTGTGCCAGTCCAGGATGGTCTGCACCTTGTCCTTGTCCATTGCCAGCCCCTTGTCTGACAGCTTGTAGCCCAGGAAGTCCACCTCCTTGGTGTGAAACTTGCACTTCTCCAGCTTCACATACAGGTGGTTCTCCTTCAGGCGCTGTAACACCTCCCTGACGTCCTTCACGTGCTGCACTGGGTCGTTGGAGTAAATAAGGATGTCATCCAGAAAGACCAAGCATTTCCTGAAGAGTAGGGACCCCAGGACGTGGTGCATGAAGGCCTGGAAGCATGCTGAGCCCCCTTGCAACCCGAAGGGCATCACCAGATATTCAAAAGAGCCCAGAGGCGTGAACATCGTGGTTTTCCACTCATCGCCTTCCCGGATCCTGATCAAGTTGTACGCCCCCCTCAGGTCTAGCTTGGTGAAAATCTTGCCTCTGCGTGCCGCTGTCAGGAGATCATCCACTCTGGGCATGGGGAAAGCCACTGGCTCTGTCACCGAATTCAGCCGTCTAAAATCCACCACAAGACGGCGCTGTTGCGTGTCTTTCTTGTCCACCCAGAAGACCGGGCTGCCCCCTGCTGCCTTGCTTTCTCTGATGAACCCCCGCTTGAGGTTCTTGTCGATAAAAGCGCGCAGATCCTCCAGTTCCTGGTCTGACATGGCGTACAGCTTGGCTGGGGGTATAGTTGCCCCAGGCACCAGGTTGATCTGGCAGTCAAAAGGCCTGTGTGGGGGCAGGTGGTCGGACTCCGCTTCACTGAAGACCTCCTGCAGGTCCCAGTATGGTTTGGGTATCGCCTCACCCCCTTTGACGTGCATGGTGGCCACCGTGGCTATCGGAGGCCCCTCCCCTGGTTGGTGCTGCATGCAATGTTCCAGGCAAAAGTCCGATCCAAAAGTGATGCATCTCTGATGCCAACTTATGGAGGGGTCGTGGCGCGCCAGCCAGCTCATGCCCAAAACGATTGGGGGGTCTGAGATGGTGGTGACGTTGAATGCCAGTGTCTCTGAGTGCCTTCCAACCGTCATTCTCATGGGGGGGGTTTGATGAGTGATGGCCCCTCCCAGCAGCTCTCTGCCGTCAATGGTTGCCACGTGCAGAGGAAAATCCAGCTGCAGAAGCTGGATCTGGTGCTCTTCTGCAAAGTTTCTCGAGAAGAAGTTGGCTGAGGCACCACTGTCAATTATGGCGAGGACCGTCAATGGATAGCCATTTGGGAGCGTGAGCGTCACTTCTAGAACCACTCCTGCTCTGGGAGGGGTGGGCTGGCTCTGCTCCTCTCTGTGCGGGTGGGTGGGCTGGGGCTGTTGTCTGCTGACTGTGCCTGGCTGCCGCCCCTTGTCTCCTGCAGCCAGGCTTTCCCGTTTCCCTGCTGTGGTGCTGCGTCAGTGGGGGAGGGCACAACCGTTCCCGCCTTTCCTTGCCACTCCCTGCGATGTGGGCAGTCTCTGACGAGATGCTGGGGGGAGTTGCAGAGAAAGCAATTCCCACCCCTTCCCTCCTTGCGTCTTGGCGCCGCTGGGGTTTGAAAAGCCCGCGCGCGCGCGCTATCAATCTGCATGGGTTCCTGGTCCTGACTGGCCCCAGGCGTGGCTTGAAAGGGTTGTTGAGGGAGTGGCTTCTCCTGCGACCGTGGGAACCAAGCCCGCTTTGCGCGCGTTGCTTGCTTGTCGCTCCATCTGGATTCCTGCCTCACCCCCACCGCCAGAGCCGCTTTGCTCAGTTGATCCATATTACTGGGCTTTGGACCTCTCGAGAGCTCATCCTTCACCTCCTCATGCAACCCCAAGTAAAACGCCGCTTGCATTGGGGCAGACTCCAGATCCCACCCCAATCTGTGCACCAGCATGGTGAATTTCGCCCAATACGCGCGAACTGTCATATTTCCTTGGCGTAAATTATGAAGTTCCTCCTTAGTCTGGTCCATATGACTATCGGACGAATACATCGTTTTCAAACCTTCTAGAAATAGTTTGACATTCTTCATGCAAGGATTCCTTGTTGCAATTAACGGTCTTAGCCACTCCCTGGCCGCCCCTGTAAGGTGCTCCACAATAAACGCTACTCTGTGCTCATCATCAGGGAACTCATCGTGGTGCAGCTCAAGAGCATACACAATCTCAGTCTCAAAGCCCTGAAACTCCTTCGGGTCTCCATTGAACTTGCTTACTAGGGTCCCGGCTCTCCTTCCTGGCAGCACTTGGACTTGGGGTGCCCCTCCCGCCTTGTTTTTCTCTGCATCCAGCTTGTTTTGGAGGTCTACCGCCACCGCCCTTAAATGCTGCTCTTTTTCCTGGAGCTCTCTCACCTGTTCCGCAAGTTGTAGCCGGTCGTCCTGGACCTTCTTAGTCTCCTCTTTAGCTGCCTTCAATTCTCCCTGCGCCTGCAGCGACAGCTGTTGCAGTTCTAGCTGGGCTTGCTCAGCGATCTGCCGCCACTTCTCCGCCTCTGACACGCTCATCCCGGCAACTCCAAAGTAGCCCAAAAATGATTAGGAGGTTGCTGTCACAGTGGCCGGAGTGGACTACTTCAGAGTAACGACGCTACGCAGCTCTGCATTTTATTCTTTTATTGGTGCTGCGTATTTACAGTGCTCAAGTCATTGCTATTTACACGGAGCGATGTTGTCAGTCGGTTTCAGAACCTCCTAATGGCTTTTGGCGCGTCTTTCTCCAACACAAAAGCTTTGGCAGACCCATCCTCTTGCCCCTCCTCTTCCTGCGTAATTCTGGAGTTGGGGGGATGGGTCTTCCCCCCTTACTTGCCCCTTCCTGTCCCACCTGGGACCCTGGCTCCTCTACCTTGCCTGAGCCTCGGACACGACTTCCTGCTTCCCCACTGGAATCGGAACTCTCCCTGCTTTCCCCTTTGCTCGGGGACGGGCTTGAACTCAGGAGGGGAGGGACTTCGCGATATCCCCTGTCCCTCACAGGTACTGTTGTGTTTTCCCCTTGACCCGATTTCCTCACCGTCTCCACATTGTTTGATGCTGAGTCCTGGTGTTTTGTGGTTAGAGGGAAATTACATGGTTTTTCTGCAGATGGTTGATAAGAAGTGGATAGAAAGGCAGGGCTTGTATTAAGGAGGTGCATGAAGACTAGAGGAAGACTAACTAGGAATAGGCAATTGGTGCATGACTTTCTAGGATTTTGTGTTTTTAATGTGGACAATTGACTTTACCGGACACTGAGGTCCAGTGCCGAGGGCCTTCTGGCGGTTCCCTCATTGCAAGAAGCCAAGTTGCAGGGAACCAGACAGAGGGCCTTCTCGGTAGTGGCGCCCGCCTTGTGGAACGCCCTCCCACCGGATGTCAAAGAGAAAAACAGCTACCAGATTTTAGAAGACATCTGAAGGCAGCCCTGTTTAGAGAGGCTTTTAATCTTTAATTGATTATTTTATTCTTCTGTTGGAAGCCGCCCAGAGTGGCTGGGGAAACCCAGTCAGATGGGCGGGGTATAAATAAATAATAATAATAATAATAATAATAATAATAATTATTATTTATTTATTTACCCAAACATAATTCACTGGCAGCTGCCCCCCCCCCCGCCCCTTGCTGGGTATGCCCATGATAGAACATTATTATGATTTCCATTGATCTGGGCATTAGACTTCCATTGATGCAGCCTGGACTAGCATTAGCTTTTTTGCTGCAGAATCACACTGTTGAGTCATGTTAAGCTTGTGGTCCACTACGACCCCTAGATCCTTTTCGCATGTGCTACTTACTGGCAAGCCAGCTGTCTCCCACCTTATATTTGTGCAGCTGGTTATTCCTGCGTAGGTGTGTAGAACCTTAACATTCGTCCCTATGGAAATTAATTTGTTAGTTTGGGCCCAGTTCTCCTCTCTGTTAAGGTCATATTGAATTCTGATTCTGTCTTCTGTGGCATTAGCTACCCATCCCAGTTTGGTGTCACCTGCAAATTTGATGAGCATCCCCTCAATTCCTTCTCGCCCAAGTCATTTATAAAGACGTTGAACAACAACGGGCCCAGGACAGAAAAACCCTGGTGGCATCCCTACTTCTCACTTTGTTCCAGGATGATAAGAAACCATCAGTGAGCACTCTTGGGCTTCGGTCAGTCAACCAGCTATACAAACCCACCTAACAGTTACCTTGCCCAGCCAATGTTTTACTTGCTTTTTCACAAGAATAACAAGGGAGACTTTGTGAGAATCCTTCCTGAAATCAAGATCCACAACATTCCCCAGATCCACTAAGCTTGTAACTTATCAAAAAAAGAGATTCGTCTGGCCTGATTTAATAGTTTCATTCAGGAGTTGCACGTCAAAGATAGGATTCCGTTGTAAATCTTATTTCAGTTCTTGTTGAGTATAAATTGTTTTCTGCTTGGCTGCTTTCCCATTTAACAAGAGCTGTCTGATGGTTATAGTTGTTACAACCTTTTTGTTTTTGCTCTGCCTGTTTGTTTTTATTGGTTGGATATTATCTTGCTTACCCTGATAGTGCAGGAAAGGGAAAGTTTAGTTCATCTTTAGGTCATTGCAAATACAAGACTATGCCAATTTTTATCTAAAACAGTAATTTTGTGTCAGTTCATTTTATTTTTTAACAGAAGTCTTTTCTTAAGTGTCGGGTTTAATAGCTCCATTTTCCACAATCCACTTACTGAATTAATAATGTTCAAAGAGAATAAAGAAAAATATATTAATATATGATAATGGTTGGTCATATTGAAGAGCTGAATGTGAAAAGGAGTAACTTATATCTTCCATCTCGTTTTTTAAACAGGATATTCAGGATCTTGCGTTCCGGTAACTTTCTAATAACATCGCTAGCCAGCAATTTTATTGCAATTTGAATATACTTATTCTTAACTGGAAAATTCATTCTTAATACATATTAGTATCCCCTGTCTTAGATTATGTCTTTAATCCAGAGGGCGCAAACAATAAGACAAAACCACTGTGTGTTAATTTCTAAGGCTGCCATTTGTTGGGGTGACTGGTATATAACAGATATGGTGTGATACCATTTGGAACTGCACTGCTGAATATGGGGTGGGTGTTGCTGGCAAGTATCAGGGTCCATCTTTCATCCCTGTTGTGTATTCCTATTTTCCATAGATTACCAGCAAATATATAGGAATTTCCTGGGTGCTTTGAGATGAATTGGAGGGCAAACACTTTAATATTCGTTGATTATTATTTCTCAAAAGTTAAATTGGTCAAGCAACATCAATAGTATTATTAATAAGGTCCACCAGAGGTTGTATTTTCTGCGTCAACTAAGGAAATTTAAATTGCCCCAGGAAGTGTTGATCCAATTTTACAGAAGCATCATTGAAACTGTTCTCTGTAATTCTATTACTGCTTGGTATGGTACAGCCTCCAAGACAGACAAGAAAAGGCTCCAATGAGCTGTAAGAATTGCAGAAAGGGTAACTGGTGCCAGCTTGCCTACAATAGAGTCAATCTATGCTACCAGAGTTAAGAAGAGAGCAGAGAGAATTGCAGCAGCTCCTTTACATCCCTGCCATCATCTGCTAGATTTACTCCCATCTGGACGTCACTACAGGTCTTCATATACAAAATCGGCCAGGCACAGGAACAGTTTTTTCCCTTGTGCCATTAAATTGTTAAATTTGTAGATGTGCAGCTGAAGGGGAGGTCAATTATGGGTGGGTTTCTTTGCTTATTTGTATTGTGAGTGGAACAGTGTGTGTGTGTGTTTATATTGCAATATAGCCGAAACAAATTCCAAGTATGTTGGAAAATGTACTTGACCAATAACAATAAATTATTATTATTATTATTATTATTATTATTATTATTATTATTATTATACCATCGCTTGGTTTACGCGCTGGAAAATCTAGGTGATATTTCCCCCCCTCCAAGGTGTGCTTTTCTTTCTTCGCATCTCATCATTTCAGCTGTCCTCACATAGGTTCGAATGCATTCACACTTGAGTTTGGATATAAAAGCAATGAATTTTGAGGGGCGGATTCCATTAACCACATTGAGTCATGAAAAATCTGACACGCTTTGTATAAGTCAAGAAAATGTATTGGAGAGGCTAGTGA
The DNA here is from genome assembly GCF_963506605.1 of Zootoca vivipara. Taxonomy (NCBI): domain Eukaryota; kingdom Metazoa; phylum Chordata; class Lepidosauria; order Squamata; family Lacertidae; genus Zootoca; species Zootoca vivipara. The sequence goes on from NC_083282.1 coordinate 23,393,044, forward strand.
TTTCCGGTACAGGTTAGCAAAAAGCAAGAGCTGTTGGCATCCGTCTGTCTCGAGAGAGAATGGAGTGTGCCTCCAGGGTGAAGTCAAACCACTGCAGCAGCAGCAGTGACTTCCCCGGGACACAAGCCTGGACAGTGGGTACGGAGGTCCTGGATTGCCCAGAAGACAAGACCTGCCCCACATTGTCCTCGCTGATGTGGTCCAAAGAAAAGCAGAGCAATGTGTTTGGCTGTCGGAGTTGCAGGAAGGAGGTGTAGAAGATGCCATCCAACCATCTTAGGGACTCCACTCTGGAATTGTGTAGGGTTTTCTCTTTAGCCTTTTTTTCTCCCGAAGATGTTCCGCAAGGCAGCGGAGGTTTAGGACCAGAGTTTTCCATCTCTGAGATTGGCTGCTTTCCCAGCTTGATGAGCCCCACCTGCCCCTCACTTCCCTCTCTACAGCATACGCAGAAACCACATTCTTGACCACTGGACTCACTACAGCCATACCTCATGTTATGTCCGCTTCAGGATGCGTCTTTTCGGGATACGGGCGTGCCGAACCCGGAAGTCCTGGAACGGGTTGCTTCCGGGTTCAGCGTGCGCACATGCGCAGAAGTGCTAAATTGTGCTTTGCGCAGAAGCACCAAATTACGTCACACGCCTGCGCAAGCGCAGCGCTTCAGAATGTGGCCTTTTCAGGTTGCGAACAGATCCCGTTCGCAACCAGAGGTACCACTGTACTTGTCTCGTCCTCTCAACCTGCTGGAGTCTGTCTTCACATGCAGGGAAACTCCCTAACTCACCAAGAGTTTGAGACCCATTGGCTACGCCCACCTGGTCGAAGTCATTCCCGCGGTGTGGGACTAACTACCCCAGAAGGAGCACAGTGTGTACTTACACGCTTACTATTACCCTGAGTAGACCTGTTGAATCAATGGACTCTATTCATTATTAACTCATTGAGTTCATAGGCTTGTGGAGATGGAAGGTACCCCCAAGGGTCATCTAGTCCAACCCCCTGCAATGCAGGAATCTGAACATTTTTTACCCAAATGCATAATGTAAATCAATTTCCTTTAAAGCTATCCATTAAGCATTGCATTCTGTACCATCTACTAACAGGAGTAAAAATCACGTTTACATATATGTACAAACACACAGAGAGCGTATTTGGTACCGTACATGTATTAAGTAGATTAAATTTTACAATAATAGTGGTATGTCGGTGAGGAAAACTAAATATCTGTCACCAAGGGCAACTTCTTTTCAGCTGACTCCAAAACCTGGAGTGAGCAAATCTGGGCAGAAAAGTGCTTGAGGCAACAGGCAGGGGAAAGTACAACTTTCCTTCTCCGTGTGTCCTTTTAGTTGTAAAAAACAAAAACAACCCTCTGTTTAATGTGGGTTCAGAGAAGACATGTGAATAAACAACAAGGCTGCCTCAACTTGTCTGATTTGGCCCTTAAATGAGTCTGTACGTGAAGTCTCCGAAGAGCATTTTCAGTAGGTTGCTGTGTGAAACCTGGATATACCCTGCTTCCCCTTTTTTAAATACGTAGTCAAAAAGTAAGCCATGGCAGGGTTTTTAAGCATTTCAGAAATATAATACATACCCTGAAAATAAGCCATACTTCCGCGCTGCGGAAACCAACCCCCACAGGCACCTCCACTCACAGAGTCACTCCATGCGGCCGGCACTGTAGGAGTGCGATCAGCTGTGAAGCGGCGCTCCAAGAGTTCCGCTTAACAGCTGATCGCGCTCCCGCTTTGCTGTCTGCATCCCCGCGCTCCGCCTTCTCGTCCACTGCTGTCCCTGCCGCTTCCGTGCTTGCCGCCACCGCTGGGCTCACTGCATCTTCCTTGCCTGGCCTGGCCAAGGAGCTTGGAGCACCTTGCAGCGGCAGGCAGAGCACCTGAGCCAGCGGCCTCCGCCTGTCCCGGCCAAGGACGCCTGCCACCCGGAACCGGTGGCTGCTGCAGCGCCGAGCACTCAAGAGAGCCCAGCAGCGCCCTGAGCTGTAAAAACCATACCGGTAATAAAAAAAAATAAGACATCCCACCGAAAGTAAGCCACCCTGTGTTTTTTTGAGGAAAAAAGTTATAAGACGGTGTCTTAAAAAGGGGGAAACATGGGTATTTGTGCCCAGCACTTGTAATAGACAAACTTGAAAGGCCAAGCGTACCTTGACACTTTCCCCTTTCTTGCTTTTGCTAAACATGACGATGATGTTACCTGAGAAACAAAAATGCTAACCTGTGCTGGCATTTACAGGTACATAGTGACTGTATTTTGCAGTTCTGCAGACGTATTTCAAATTAAAGCTTCAGGAAGTCATGTGAACTAGAGAACCCCTGGGCTCGGGTCAAACAACATTTTCAAGTTCTGTGGAAACTTGCTTTGTGGGGGAATAAATACCTGTCTTTGCTTTAAAAGAAGAGGGAACGTTTGCTGTTCTTTGAGGCTTTGTGGGGTTTTTTAGCACATTAAAATTATGGATATTTACTTCTGCAGTTTTTACTTCTCCTTTCAAGTTCAGTCAGTGGCTATTTAAAAGAAAAAACCTGGTGTTTTTGGGTTCTACTAATGTAGAAGCACTTTCTCGGAGTGAAAGTTTTTCTCTTTTCTTGGCACACAGCAATTTCTGCCTTGCTCTTGGTTGCTTCCATTGTGCCAAAGAAAACAAATCTCTTGGCTTGTGAAGTATCACCAACAAGAAGAAACCTCTTGCATGTAAATACGGCTGGCAAATGAGACCGTCTGTTCCGGGTTGGCATTGTTCTCTGTATTCAAATTTATGGAGGTGAATCAGAGACAAACATTGGCACCAGAGGCCTGCAGGAGCAAACAGGCTGCAGGATGAGTACACAGCTCACCCTGTAGCAAAGCAAAGCAAAAAATCCAGCATCCTTGATAAAGGGAGCCCTGTTGACTTGGGTCAAAGGTCTACACTGTATAGTCTAGCATCTTATTCTCACAGTGACCAAGCAGATGCCTACAATTGTGGTTCCTAATTGGTGGTCCGCAGACCACAGAGGGGTCCATGTAACCCTCCTAGGGGTTCTGTGGCACATGCTGAGTCATCTCGTTGGGGTGGGCATGTTCTCGTGTGAGAGCATGGCGCCCAAAAGCGTGTGAGATCGCAGCACCTAAAAACGCAGGTCACGTGACTTGCATGAGAGTGTGGCTTGGTTTTGTGCTGGGACATGTCGGAGGGTATGGTGACACCGTTCCCGTAACAAAAACTACCCCAGAGATATCTCCACACCTTGCACAATCTTAGGCACCCCTGTCATGTCCAACCATGCTCACTTTCTTTCGAAACTGAAAAGCCCCACACCTTTCATCTTAGGAGGGTTGATCCAGCCCTTTGATCATTTTGGTTCCTGTTTTCTGAACCTTTTCTGGCTCCACACCATCGTTTTTGAGGTGAGAGGACCAGAATGCAGTGGCGTAGCTTGGGTTACCAATACCCCGGGGCCGTGCGGACAGAGTTCGCATGCACATTCAACTGCCTAACGGTATCCACGTCACCCATGAGATTGCAATTGCAGAGATAAGATTTGTATAATGGCATTGTGATATTGGCAGGTTTTTTCCAGTCCCTTTCCTAATGATCCCTAACATGGGATTTGCCTTTTTTCATAGCTGCCACACACTGGATCAACATATCCATTGATCTTTCAGTGGAGTCTTGTACAGACCCCATTAGTTTATATGTGAAGTTGGCAACAACAACAAAGACTCCGTGTGAATCACTTTACATTGAATTGTGCTTGCCATTTTAGTGATAATTCACTTTTTTGGAGCTCCCTGAAATCTCGTTTTGTTTTAACCAAGAATGATTTCATGGTTAATCCTGAAGCAAACCTGGCTATCTCACTGCTCATCATCTCAGCAATGCTGAGAAAAAATGATCACCCATCTGCTACTATAAAAGGTATTTAACATACATTTAAATCTCTTAATTATCACCGGCTGTAATTTTTTGCCATCCATTTCCCACCTTGATTCTTTTTTCTTCATATACCTGCCAGCTCAGATTTCACTTCATGCATCTAAAGAAGTAGGTTTGAGTCCGCAGAAGCTCATGCCATTAAAAAAAGTTAGTCTTTCAGGTGCCACAAAACTCCTTTGTTTTTACTATAAATATGAAATAGGTCATGGGTGTAGCCAAGGGAGGGCTGGTCCCCTTAGATCCACAAATATTATTGAAAAGCATTGAAAGTAATCACTTATCTGAGGTTCTCCCCACCCCCACCCCCACCCACCCCAGCAGAAGCCTGCCTCCTGCAATGTCCTATTTATGGGGGTATTTTTTACCCATGATTTCCCAAGAAAAGTTCAACAACTTTGATTTCCTAAAAAAAAAAAAAAAGGGTCAAAAATCCATCGCACTGGTTCTCTTCTTTGTTAACATGCAAACTACTGGTAAGATATCTGTGAGCAGGCCAGCTAGTAAAATTTGGCTGTGGGACTAGACCTTTTTGCGGAAGTCTTATTAGCTTTAGATGTCGGTTTTTGTTGTTGTTGTTGTTGTTTAGTTGTTTCCGACTCTTCGTGACCCCATGGACCATAGCACGCCAGGCACTCCTGTCTTCCACTGCCTCCCGCAGTTTGGTCAAACTCATGTTCGTAGCTTCGAGAACACTGTCCAGCCATCTCGTCCTCTGTCGTCCCCTTCTCCTAGTGCCCTCAATCTTTCCCAACATCAGGGTCTTTTCCAAGGATTCTTCTCTTCTCATGAGGTGGCCAAAGTATTGGAGCCTCAGCTTCACGATCTGTCCTTCCAGGGAGCACTCAGGGCTGATTTCCTTAAGAATGGATAGGTTTGATCTTCTTGCAGTCCATGGGACTCTCAAGAGTCTCCTCCAGCACCATAATTCAAAAGCATCAATTCTTCGGCGATCAGCCTTCTTTATGGTCCAGCTCTCACTTCCATACATCACTACTGGGAAAACCATAGCTTGAACTATGCGGACCTTTGTCGGCAAGGTGATGTCTCTGCTTTTTAAGATGCTGTCTAGGTTTGTCAAATGCTTGATTTTCTATCAATTCTTTCTTCTCATTAAATAAAAGCACCCAGTGATCATGAGTAGATACCTGAGATGATTCTATGTGGCTGAACAAATTACAGTTGCATGGAAAGGGAAGGAGAAAAAACAAAGATTGGGGGGGGGGGAGAGATCCAGCTAAACACCTATGGCTATGTGCTTTCGCTTCCTGACCAGGGAGCTGCTAAATGCCTCCTTGTCTGCTTTCCTCCTCAGGTGGCGACAGACAAGGTTACAGGGAAGCTGAGTTCTACTCTCTCATGGGTGAAGAACACTGTCAGTCAAATGGCCAGCCAGGTGGCAAGTCCATCTGCTTCATTACACACGGCATCCTCCTCTACCACGCTCTCGACTCCAGCGATGTCTCCGTTGTCCCCCGCGGAATTGAGTCCCGATGACTTGGAGCTATTGGCCAAATTAGAAGAGCAAAACAGGTGAGTGGCAGCTTAGCTTTCCTGGTGGTGCTCAGGTTCTGAAATCGGTTCCAGGGGCGGGGCATGTTTTTCCAGCTTATTAGTCTGGCCATTGGTCGCGAGCCGTATAATTACCTGGCAAGGCGATAAGCTCAGCTTGGAAGGTATCCCAGTAGCCTGGGGTGTAGCCGTTCTGTCATATGCGTCTGCTGCCAGGTGAGTGAGTCCGGGCAGCCTGCGGCATGTCGAATTGTGCAGGTGGGTGGCTTGGTTTTAAAACAACAACAACAGCACGTTCCTGTGCTTTCTTGGAAAGCTAAGCTAGTTGTGTTCAAAGATGTGGAACATATAATTTCCTTTAAATCTCCCAAGTTCCCACCTGGTTTTTCGGAAAAACGCTGGGAATTATTTCTTAATCAAGACTTACATACCTTGCATTGCGGTTCAGTTTCATATTCCTCCGCGACCAGACAGACCATAGTTTTTGTCACAATAAAGGGTTGTGTAAGACTGCAGTTCAGTTGTTGTTGTTGTTGTTGTTGTTGTTGTTGATGTTGTTTTGTTAATGCCTTCTCAATAGGCTTGAATGCAAAAAAGGTCCTAAAAGTACAATAGTTATAAATACAATTGACTTGAGCAATGTCTCTTCATCAAGGTCCCTGTGCTTTGGTGTTTTGTGTTCTTCCTCGGCCTTGTGCGCATGGTAAACCAAACCATGGCTTAATTTGTGACTGTGCTTCCCCCACAGCCCCCCCCCCCGGTGCTACGTGCAGCACAAATAGTTTCCCCTGTCTTGTGAACCTAGATCATAGTTAACTTGTTTGTTGCAAACCAACTGTGAGTAGTAAGCAGAAAAATAAGCCAAGAACAAACATTAGCTTGTCTTTCTAGTTTTCCACGTGTAGTTTGTTTGAATCAGATAAAGCAAACCACGATCTGGGGCCATGCAACAAGACAAGCTAGACTATGGTTGGTTTGTGACGCATGTGTCACCCACAGGGGCTGGCAGGAGGAACATTCACAATTCAAAGCAAGCTACAGTGGTACCTCGACTTACGAAGGTGATCCGTTCCGCGGCGCTCTTCATAAGTCGAAACCTTCGGATGTCGAAGTATTCATTTTGCGCATGCGCGAAGCGCGGCTTTGCGCATGTGCAGGCCGCCCACACCGCTTCTACGCATGCACAGACCACACGCGCGCGGCGAAAATACTTCCGGGTTTGCCGACTTCGTAAGTTGAAACCTTCGGAAGTCGAGGCATTCAGAAGTCGAGATACCACTGTATGTAGTTGTGGTTGATTGCTATAAACCAGGCTTCCCCAAACTAAGGCCGGCAGGCCGGATGCGGCCCACGAGGCTCTTTTATGTGGCCCCCGGCAACCCCCGCCGCCCGCTGCCGCCACCCACTCTTAACGGCGCGGCAAGGCACGGCTACCCACTTCCAGGTCACCGGAGTGTCAGAAATAGCTTGTGCGCATGCACAAGCGTCATTTCTGGCGCACGTCCGGGCCGGAGGAGGCCCATGCACATGCGCACAAGCTATTTCCGGTGTTCCAGCAACCTGGAAGTGCGCCGAATATCGTGTGTGGTCACGCGTATGGGCGCGTGCTCCAGCCCGCAGCACGATCGGCGCTGGTGGCACAGGCCCTCGGCGAGGTAAGTTTGGGGACCCCTGCATAAACAGTGTAACTACAGGAGTGTTACAGGTACTCATTGTATATCAACTGTCCCTTATCACCACTGTCAAAACTATCCCTTCTATGTCATTGCCCAAGTATTTTAAATCATTTTTTTCTTGATGGAATATGGCCCTGCTGTGCTAAGGCTGTACAGTATGTTGGTTGGTGTCCTCTAGTTTGGTGATGTTTTGTTTTGTTTTGTTTAAGAAGCTGGTGTTTTATGTTTTGTGTATTGATTTGTTACCTTTCGATGGCCGCTTTTAACCATTTTTGTTTCTTAATTTGATTGTGAGTCTCCGAGAGACTGTCCTGTGTTGGGCAAATAAGATGAATATATTTTCTTCTAAATCCTCTCTTCCTGTAGCACTCAAATAGAACAGTAGTTTTATCTGTCCTCCTAAAAATCATGAATGCCAACAAGGATACATCCATGTGCCCATCTTTCTAATTTATACACTTCAGTAGGGTTTTTGTGTGTGTGTGTCCTCTTTTTCTTTTAGAGTGCCTTTTGTGTCATTTCATTTTATCACAGATCTCTCCTAGTCCATCCATTCTCTGTTTCACTTTTGCTCTCTTTCAATGTTTGAGTAACGCTTATATTCTTCAGAAAACAGAAGTAACTACTTTCAGGTGCTGGTATGTGTGTGCTCTTAAAATGGGAAATTCCTTTAGATTTAATCCTAAGAGATAAAAGCGGAATACCAAGTGTTTGGAAAGCCTTATTGAAAACTTGCTTAGAAACCTGAGGAATTGCCTGCGTTCACTCACTAAATGTATGAACCTAACAGTTCTTCGGAGCTCTGCAGGATTCAGATTACACATTCCGTCACTGTGGAAAACAAACTTTGACCTGAGCATGTGCAAAAGATTTGACAAAAACGGAAGTGTGGAGAGAAAAAAAAGGAAGTAGGGAACCTTTCTCTGGACAAGTACTCGGTTTCTTTATTTTTTAAAGTTACACGGGGTTAAGTTCCCCTCCAATATAAATTGGAATGGTTCATTCTTAACCAATCAGGAATCTGTTTGAGGAACGTAAATCATTGATGGAAATGAAGTCGTTTTCTTTTCTACTGGCTGCTTACGTTATCATAAACTGCAAATTCTGAATTAAAAAAGAGCCATGGACTTATCAAGGTAAGGATTACACCATAGAATTGGGATAAATACTTCAAAATACAAACGTTTGCCACAGTCCTGTTTGCAAAATTATGACTTGCTATGGTGAAGTCTTTCTTTTATTCTTCAAGGGTAGGCAACCGCACTTTCTATGCTTATTTGGAGTTTGGACTTGTTTATGGCACTGCTTGTAAGGGAAAGGTTTTCTTTGTGTTTTTCAAATGTAAGGAACGTAGCAGTTTTGCCTTGTAGACAAGTCGGGTAAGAAATTATTAAATTTAATGAGCCATGTCTTAATATTCAAAAGTTAGTCCGTCTTTGCACACTGATGGTAAGAGTTACCGTTCCAAATCTTGTATTTGAGCCTTGTACTTGCTTTTCTCTCTGTTTTCCCCTTCTGCTCAACTGCCTGTGACATCCTGTGCCTTACCCTAATTTTTAGTTACAGATAATCCGCATGTGTTGCCTGTTCAGGTAAATTGCTGTTTTAACTGAGTGCAAGGTTGCTTTGAACATAAACAGTGGCAGAAAAAAAAACTACTGTTACAGCTGATTCATAAGCTTACGATAATCTTAAATGCTAAAAAGCTAAGGAAGTAGAAATGGAGCAGAAAGCTTGCTGTAAGCCCCCTTTCCCACCTCCAGGACATTAATTCTATATTCCCTGGATTCATGTTAAGCCATAAAGTGGTCTAGTTCTATCATGGGTGGCTAATTCCCTCGGCAATTTATGAGAATTTGTCGTTCTCTTTGTTAACTGGCAATTTTCATTAAGCCAACAACTGCAAATGTAGAAGCATTTTGGGTATTTGCTTTTCAGCATAACAAGTGTTTAAAGTATTTCTATAAAGTTGATGAGCAAACAGCTATTCCTTTAAGGCAGCCTTTGCGAACTTGGCGCTCTCCAGATGTTTTTGGACTACAACTCCCATTAGCTCTAGCTAGCATGACTGGCCGGGGGTGATGGGAATTGTAGTCCAAAACATCTGGAGAGCGCCAGCTTGGCAAAGGCTGCCTTAAAGGAAAAATGCAGGCTATGTTTAGTAATCTCAGCTCATTTGCCCAATATATTTAGAAAGGAGGTTGTGAATGGAGCAGGGGAATTGGGTGCATTGGGGAAAAGGTTACAATACTAACTTGGGCATCTCAGCAGAGCAAACCGCAAATGAGAAAATAGTTTGGAATTTGATTCTGCCATTGATAAATCAAATGTCCCAAAGTAGAACCATAAGACATCCAAGTGAACAACAAAATTTTAAGCAATATATAACTGCTGATAGGGCTTCTGACGAGAAGAGGAGTGGAAAGTGAACTTTCCCCCAGTTATTGGCAGATGATAATGATGACGATAGCATCGGTTCAGTCCAATCAACGGGACTTACTCATTTGTTAAATGAGGCTTAGTCACTACTTAGTATGTTCATGGTTTCAGCCTCACTTATAAGTTGTGCTTAATACTTAGCTACAACTAGAATGGAATTACCAGCAAACACATTTCCCCTAAATGTGTGTATGCTATTACTGCAAATATAGGGATGAGGAGACATGGTCAGATCCGGAGCAGGGGACATACTTGACCTTTGCAATACCTGTTGATTCTTCCTGGCAAATGCCCCCTTTCCATTTTTGGAGTCTGGCTGTGACACACCCACACCCACCCACACCTGTGTGTTCCATTTCTCCCTTTAATAATTATACCTTTTGACTCATGAGCGTCATTAAATACTCTCTTACCGGGGGGGAGGGGGAGGGGAGACCATTTCAAAGAACAAGGTTCTGATTCCAGTGCTAAAATATTTTAACTTGGTTCGGTTGTTACTTTGCTTAGTCTCAAAGGGTAATGAAGGAGGTCATGCAAACAAGCGTGCTTAAGTTTAGTTCATGGCAGAGCTGTCAATTTCAAATGCAAAATCTGGCCTGTTCTTTTCAATTCGTCCAGAAGATTCAAAGCGTTTTGTGTTTACCGCAGATTGTTGGAGACCGACAGCAAATCGCTGCGCTCCGTCGATGGGTCAAGAAGAAACAGCGGATCCTCACTTGTTTCTAGTTCATCAGCTTCTAGCAACCTCAGCCACCTTGAGGAAGATTCCTGGATCCTTTGGGGAAGAATTGTGAATGATTGGGAAGATGTGCGCAAAAAGAAAGAGAAGCAAATTAAGGTTTGTTGATTGGCAGTGATCAACATCATCAGTCATTGGCAGCGTCTGCATTTAGAAAGATCACTCTCTAAAATCTGGCGGTTCAGACTGTAATGCCTGGCATCGTAGACTGTGATAGACAGTAAAATGTAATTGTGTTCAATTACGTGTTCAATATTATGCCTTTTTGCCTTTTTCTTTTTCGCCTTTCTGCTATCACATCCTTCTTAAAAAAAAATGAGAACATGTGCGCATGAATATGAAGATTTTGGTAAACTGCACGCTTTGAGATTATTGCAAGCAGAGCAGTTAATAAATAAACGCTCATCAATTTATTTATTTTTTACGCTCTAGGAACTTGTTCGAAAAGGGATACCCCATCATTTCCGAGCAATAGTTTGGCAGCTTTTATGCACAGCTCAAAATATGGCAATTAAGGATCAATATTCGGAACTCTTGAAAATGACTTCACCTTCTGAAAAGCTTATAAGAAGGGACATTGCTAGGACATACCCCGAGCACGACTTTTTTAAAGAGAAAGACAGCCTTGGGCAGGAGGTTTTATTTAATGTAATGAAGGTAAGTCAGCAGTTCTTATCTCTTAACGGAAAAGTAATTGTTTTAAGCAAATATTTGCTTTAAAACGGCCATTTTATTTATATTTATATTATATTTATATCCCTTGGTATAACCTAGCATAAGACTCACCCCTTTTTCACTTGTGTACATACATACATACGAATTTATATTTATGAGTGTTCATCAGCTGTATGTGTATTCCAAATTAGAAGGCAAAATGGGGTATTTGACAAAGTCAGATCCCATCATTAACAAGGTGTCTCACGGCAGATGAGGGACTCCCCAGACTGCTACTGGGTATCTCTGTGGTTTGTCTCTATGGAAAAATGTGCCACCCTAAGCAATGAAAACAAGTTGACTGGTAAAAGTCCCAGGTCTTTGAAGGGAGAAAGGGAGATCTTTTTGATGGATAAGACTAGCTTTCAGTCACAGCGAATTATTTTCCTATGGTGTACCAATCATAGTGATTTAGAGGAGGGCTTTTGGTGCAGGGCACTGTTAAAAGTTTATTGTTTTAAAACAAAGGAAACGCCCATAACTTGTTGGTTCTCAAGCAGTGTAGTGTATAAGCCAGGATATTGTAGATCTCGACTGTCCCATTTTCTTTATTTTTCATCTTTCAAAGACATTAACTGCTGCCAGATTGGGTCCTGCATATCGTATGGCTCATGTGAGTAATATTTCCATGAGAGAAATATCGGAATGTAGCACGTGGACTGACCCTTGGGGAATTACTTGGGCTCATCAGTGGCAATTAGACTTTCTGACAGCGAAGGGAAGAATTGCCCTGTTGTTGCAAGTTCTAGACATTAAGCCAGCCAAGAGAATGAGCTCATGTTGAACTGTCAATTGACTTTTTCATACGAACGCACTCGAAACATTTCCTGCTGATTGCTGTTTCCTTTTGCTTGGAAGTGTGGTGCAGCTCGTTATTTGTGCATTGCGCAGCACATCAGAGTACACGTGATCAACGTGATCAACACACGTTCCTTTTCTAATGCCATGGAATATAAAACATGCAAATATACAGCTGGGAGGGTGGGGATAACCAGGAGGCTGGCCCTCATATCTCTCAAATCAGAAACCTTAGAACAGGCACCCCCAAACTGCGGCCCTCCAGATGTTTTTGGCCTACAACTCCCATGATCCCTAGCTAAGAGGACCAGTGGTCAGGGGTGATGGGAATGGTAGTCCAAAACATCTGGAGGGCCGAAGTTTGGGGGTGCCTGCCTTAGAAAGAAAGATCTCAGCTCTGTTTTGTACATGTATTTAACAGCTATAGTGGGAGTTCTTGTACAGGATAGAGGGAAGCCTTCACGATTCCATGGATAATTTGAAGATCCAGCCTACTACCCAACTTTCAACCAGTAGCACACATGCAAATGTTGACCGCCTACCAGTTAGGACTGCTGGTTTTTCACCTGGCAACTTGTGGGTAGCAGAGGGGTAAAATTGCAAACATTTCTTGCCTCTACACTCCTTCTCACAACCTGCACACAGCCCCTTCTGTGCTTGTGTCCTCATACCAGCCCTACTAGTACAAAGGTTGAGAAAAGAGCCCATTAGGCAAATTTCCAGGTACTGTGCATCTGTTGCTCACCATTCCCCCCCCCAATCCTTGTATCTTGACCTGTTGCTGCCTCCTGTCTTCCTTCCTGAAGCCCTCTGCTTCCTTCACTCCCCCACATTTCTATGAGTGGTCATTTGACCTTTGGGTACTGTACTTTCCCTCTGACATTCAGATCTGCTTCCATTATAGCACCCCCAAGAAATTGTTGTTTGCCTCTTCCTCTTGCCATGCGTTTGTGGCATCCTAGCCTCTCAGCCTGTAGCCAGGATCCTCTCAGGCTAGCATGCATACAGCCTCTGGGTTTCAGTAGAATGTAAACTTAATCCGATATTAGCAGAGCCTCTATGCACTTCGTGTTTTGTGTGTTAAATAATAAGAAGTATAATATTGACGGTGAGCTCCCGTTGCTCGGTCCCAGCTCCTGCCAACCTAGCAGTTCGAAAGCACGTCAAAGTGCAAGTAGATAAATAGGTACTGCTACAGCGGGAAGGTAAACAGCGTTTCCGTGTGCTGCTCTGGAAGCTGTACGCCGGCTCCCTTGGCCAATAACGCGAGATGATCGTCGCAACCCCAGAGTCGGTCACGACTGGACCTAATGGTCAGGGGTCCCTTTACCTTTACCTATTGACAGTGAGGACAGTGATGTGCCCAGGAAACCTGGAGTTTGCAACCTGTATGAATTAAAGGGTGCCAAAATGACTTCTCCTCTTTCCCTGAATTGGTTCTGGAGGGTCTCTCAACCCTTTGAAGCAGATTTTAAGAGGCACGTGGTTGGCTGCAGAGGGAGGAGATGAAGGGGAATTTCCTTTGCATGCCTGGACAGCCATTCTTCTTGTGCATGAACACTATTGCCTACAACCCTGTGCACATTGATCAAATTCGAACCATTTCTTTTGGTTACTTCTGCATTTACTGCTCAAGACAGGGGTGCAGGGGCAGAAATGGAAAACCTTATCCAGCGACTTCTCTGAGTTTTGAAATGTTAGCGGGCAGTCCCCACACACTTCTGCAACAATAAGAGCTAAAAAACATGCTTAAAAGGTAATAGGTAGCTGGCACCTTCAAGAAGCAGAATTTTGTGACCGCCACCATATTCTGTGCTCCTTTGGATATTGGAAGTGGTTTGCCTCGTAGTGTAAACCAGTGTGGTGTAATATTTAGAATGCTGCACTAGGACCTGGGAGAGCAGGGTTCGAATCCCTCACTCAGCCATGAAGCTCACTGGGTGACCTTGGAGTGAGTCACCAACTCCCAGTCTAACCTACCTCACAGGGTTGTTGTGAGCTCCTTGGAAGAAAAGGTGGTATATAAATGTGATGGGTTTTGGAAGCAGATGTGCTGTGATTTCTGCTGCTTGGGGTCTTATCAGTGTTTTTAAAAAACATTTTCTAGGCTTATTCATTAGTGGACCGCGAGGTTGGCTACTGCCAAGGAAGTGCTTTTATTGTTGGATTGCTTCTTATGCAGGTAAGTAAACCACACTGCTTCGTGAAACTATATATTACTTTGAAATTTTGCTTTGTCCAAAGCAGTACGGGATGATGATAAAGGGTAACACAGGATCTATAAACTGGGGCTCTTCTTGTGGGGTATCTTAACTAGTCTTTACTACAGACTTTGAACGCACATTGTTTTATGTAACAGTTGAGTAAATTCTAAGCCCGGGCTTAATGTGAGTCAGATTGGAGCCTTGCTTCTTGTTGCTCTTCTGGCAGCTAGCCCCTAGAATGTAAATGTGTATTTGTTCCCTGCTTGTTAAAAGAGAAATATTTGGCCACAGGTAGCTTTCCCCCTGGCCCCAGACACAATGACGTTCATTCTGCAGAGATGTTATAGAATATAGTAATAGAAAACCTGTTCTACGGGATTAAAAATTCCTGGGGAAGCTTGAGATTCCCCAGCATGGCTTACATAACCCACTAACTCTCCTGGCTCTTAATATTATTATTTAATATTTTTTAAAAAAAACCCTACTGCAGTGTTTAATATTGGCCAGATGTTGCAAGTGTTTGAAGGCAATGACAACATTAAGACAAACAAATATCAGTTTAATAAGCCAAGTTACGCCTGAGCTCTAGTCATCCTTGTGGAAATGCTTCTTCGCTCCTTTCACACAAGGCACAAAACAAGCCAGGAAGCTAACTATCGCTTGCCTTTACATCTGAACTCATGATTTCCACATCCTAGCTTGTTTGGAAGCCAACTTCAAGCCCTCCTGGCATCCTATTCTGCCTGTTTGGAGGCCATTGGTCATAGTGTTCTGGTTTAAATGCAGTAATGAACTATGGTTAGCTGTAGCTTCCTGACTTGTTCCCTCCCGTGGAGAAGCAAGTGAAGCAGCTGTGAGCAGGAGCCGAAATCTTGTGCATGCTTATTAACCTGAAAATGGATAATCATTTGGCCAGTGCTTCCAAACCTGGGTATGAACTTATAATGTAGGGGGTATCTAGGGTTGCCAGACTGTTTAATTTCCAAGCAAAGGGTCTGCTGGTTTCTCTTTAAGGTTTCCAGACTCAAAAGAGAGCAGGGCAATTAAAGGCACAGAAGTCCTGTCCTCTATTGAGTCTGGCAACCCTAGGAGTATCTGCAATGCTTTTTCCATGTAACCACAGCTGCCGCAATGACACTACCAAGCCACGAGGGCTTGAGAAAGAGCAGCTCTCTTTTCGCTTGTTCAGATACTGCAGTAAAAAAAAAAAGCTACAGATGAAAATTGGTTGTGAAGGGTTAGGAAGCATCATTATTCTCCCCATCCCAGATGTATCCCTGTATGATTCCTGTAGCCACGAGGTATTGGAAGCTTATTGGGCTTTTTCAGGGTGACTATGACAATATGATAAAGAGTAATGAGCTCCTGACTCGGTTCTCCTTCAAAACAGATGCCCGAGGAGGAAGCGTTTTGCGTGTTTGTTAAATTAATGCAAGATTATAGACTTCGAGAACTCTTCAAGCCAAGTATGGCTGAGCTCGGCCTTTGTATGTATCAGTTCGAATTCATGATACAGGTATATATATATATATACACATGAGATCTTTTACCGGTTGCATGTTTCGTAGTTCATTTCTTTTTGTTTTCAAAGTTGCAGATATTTCCCACTTTCTCAGCAGTGGATTAGGAGAACTGGGTGGAAGAGAGGTGGGAGGCCATAAATTAAAAGCACTTCCAAAAGGAAATGGTGTGCAGAGAAATGGCCAGAGTTCAGGAAGTGGAGAGTAGCGCTTCAGTCTATAAACCCTGCTGAACTAAGAAAGATGAACACCTTTGTCTCCAGTATATTGTTCATGCTCCCTTGTTATCCCTATTTTAATACTCTCAGTAAGAGAAAACATGAGTGCTTCATAACCATTAGATGGGTATTGATGCTTTCACACAGTGGAATGCAGAGCGTTTCAGTCTGAGGTAAATTGCATGAGAACAGTCTAATCAGTGTGTGGCCTTCGGACAATATAAATCGTATTCTTGAAAGAGGGAGACCACCATTTCAAAGTGTAGTCCTTTAAATAGATAGATGCTTATTGTATGATTTATGAAAGTCTTAACCAAAAAAAACCCCCAACAACTGTAAATTTTCTTTCAGGAGCAACTGCCAGAGCTGTTTGTGCATTTTCAGGCTCAGAGTTTTCATACTTCTATGTACGCCTCGTCATGGTTCTTAACTATTTTTCTTACATCTTTCCCATTACCAATTGCAACAAGAATATTTGATATCTTTATGTCTGAGGTAAGCTAGTGTCTAATGCCGGTTTTCACAATCAAAACACTGTATCTCCCAAGGAAACTCTTTCTGATGTAGACTGTGGTTGTTAGTTGGGTTCAGGGGTGCCAACTTGAATAAAATATTACAGGGGTCCAGGTAAGCCCCCCCCCACCCCGCAAAATTGATCACATGATGCAACACATGTACACCATTTGAATGACAATGCCCATCAATTGGGGGGGGCGGTCCCCTTAAATATTTTATGGGGGTGTGTGGAAGGGACCTCAGTCCCTAGCAGTTGGCTCCTATGCTTGGGTTAAAGTTGACATTCTACAGGTGAAACTCGGAAAATTAGAATATCTTTGAAAAGTGCATTTATTTCAGTAATGCAACTTATTATTTTTTATTTTTCTTTTAATTTTTGCAAATGCTTTCTTTTGGAAATTTCACAGTAATAAAAACAAATAGTTACAATAATACAAAAATAAACATCGCTATTACATTTCATTAATTACATTCCATTTATAATTGACCCGCCTAACGACAAATAATTACAACTACAACAAATAAAGGATTGGCATATCTTGCTTTGCATGTCATGCATCTATCTCATATATTGGTTTCACCTTTTAAGTTGCATTACTGAAATAAATGCACTTTTTGACGATATTCTAATTTTCCGAGTTTCACCTGTATGTCAGTCTAAGCAGAGCCTCATTTGTTTTATGTGCGGCGCTGAAATCTGTCAATATTAATTTTGTCAGTATTCAGCTAAATGGGGAAATATATCTACAGTATATTAGATATCAGAAATGCTTACCTGAAATAAAACATATACCTTATTCCTAGGGTTTGGAGATAGTGTTTCGGGTCGGCTTAGCACTACTCCAAATGAATCAAGCAGAATTGATGCAGCTCGACATGGAAGGGATGTTACAAGTAAGCTAAATGTGACGTCGACATATCAAATAGATGGAATGTTTGCATATAATGTTGGTATTAATCACTGTGACGGTGTGCTTTGTTTTTAGCACTTTCAGAAGGTCGTTCCGCGTCAGTTTGATGGTGGTCCAGATAAATTAATCCAAGCAGCTTACCAGGTCAAATACAATGCAAAAAAGATGAAAAAGTAGGTAGTACGTTTTGCATAAAATAGCATTTGTGCTCTAAAACAGTTCCTGGGTTTTGAATTGCTTTAAAACCTTTAAAATATTAACATGCTTCTGTTTAAGAGTCTCGGCAGTTTCTTTGCCAATGATACTAACTAGACTGTGTATCACACCCGGGGGTGGGGGTGGGGATACACCAGCCACCTTGGCCTATTAGAGATACGCAAAAGCCTTGTTAGCAAAGTAACTTTATCCAGAATAAACTGAAAGTCACAAAATGGCAAACTAGTTATTGAGCTTCAGAAACCCTTCAGGCAAAACAGACAAGCGCGCCACTAAAAAAAGAGGTTGATGGAGATTTGTGTATCAAAGCTACTGTTTAAGACTAGGGCAAAAAAATAAAAATAAAATCTGTTTTTGGATAGCATCTATTCCTGTTGTTGTATTCATGGAAACCTTTGAGCCAAGTGCAATCTTCTGTTTTTGCCTGTGCCCTGCTTTCCCTCTCAGCTCTTTTATTCATATAAGCCTCCACTGGATCAAAGAATCTCGAGGGAACTAAAGGGGTCTTAACTTCCTTTCTTTTAAGAAAAACAATCTTAGCAGATCTACTGCTAAGTTTTTGTTTTGTTTAGAAAGCAATCTTATCACACTGCACTTTAGCTATGGACTTTTGAAATGGGCTTCACAATTCCCATTTATAATTACTTTTTGAAAGAAGTACAACTTCCTGCGTGTTTTCTGTTGAGTTCTAAATGAGGCCTCAATTTCTGAAACATGGGCACTTAATTCATATATCGACAGTTTCACGCAACACTTTTCCTACAAGCGGATAGCTCAGTTGTTAAGAGCGTGGTGCTCATAATGCCAGGGTTGCAGGTTCAATCCCCCTATGGGACAGCTGCATATTCCTGCATTAGAAGGTCGGTGGTTCGAATCCCCGCGACGGGGTGAGCTCCCGTTGCTCGGTCCCAGCTCCTGCCAACCTAGAAGTTCAAAAGCACGGAAAAAATGCAAGTAGATAAATAGGTACCTCTCCGGCGGGAAGGTAAACAGTGTTTCCCTGCGCTGCTCTGGTTTTGCCAGAAGCAGCTTAGTGATGCTGGACACATGACCTGGAAAAACTGTCTGCAGATAAATGCCAGCTCGGCCAGTAAAGCGAGATGAGCACCGCAACCCCAGAATCATTCGTGACTGGACTTAACTGTCAGGGGTCCTTTACCTTTACCTTTTAAAGGATATACATAGGAAGAAGAGGTTTACCTTGTTGGGTGGAGATTACACAAGTTTTCATTTTGCCAGGCACATGCTGACAGGTATTGCTTTCCAGCAAGTAAACTTACAGCAAAATAGGCACTTGTGCAAACTACTCCATGGTGATGTTTTTCTACATCACTATGTGTGTTTAGACAAAACCTCATGTACAATGAGTCCTAAGATCATAGACACGGTGAAAAGAATTACAAAGAATCATGCCTTTTTCATAGACTTACAGTTTCAGGGTAAAGGAGAGGAAAATCAAGTTTAGTGAATGAAAAACAAAAGCTTTGGTGGGAGTCCCGCCGAGCAATATTGACAGCCCATCTGCACATTACTTATTCTCAAGTCAAGTCAATGTTTATTATGGCAAACAGCCAGCATATTAAACCAGAAATTCTGCATAATTCTCTACATGAACAATAAAAGCAACTGATATGGGGTTTTAACAGCCAATATACAATACTTAAAATACAGGTCCAGCGGAATAAAACACTATAAAAGAATAATAAATTTAACTAAGAACTGTAGCCGCAATATCATCATCGGAGGGCAGGACAAATTGTTATAATATCTTATTCAATAAAAGAGATTTACGTTTTTTAATAGCTAAGGTGCAGAATTTGGCCACAGCGTAGGATACTGAGCTCAAAGAGTCTTCCAGAAGGAATTTGCGTAACGTTTCGGGGGGAAATTCCAGATAATATTGCAAGGGTGTGAATTTTGATAATAGGGGTAAATTACTTATTCTGTTCAGCACATGCACACAGTACTAAAAAAGTTTGTAATGCCTTACATTTTTTCTTCAGGTTAGAAAAGGAATATACCACTATAAAAACAAGAGAAATGGAAGAACAAGTTGAAATTAAAGTAAGTGGAATTTTGCGAGAGAGTGTTGTAACTAACATGGATGTTTTCAATCCTTGCCTGGGCAGCAGGGACTATATATATGCTGTACTGAGGTTCTTGGAAGAAAGGCAGGATACGAAGGTAATGAATAAGTAACAAGTCTTTTGTGGAAGCCAGTACCATATTAACTTTCCATAGTGCATTCTCATTTATTATGGAAAGCTAATATAGTACCTGTAACTTTCCACTTTTCAAAGGTGCATTTTAAAAACAAAGCTGCAGTGAGAGATAGGTGGGCTGGGATGTGACTGTTTTGTGGAGGGATATGTGAGAAAAGAAAACCCTTATGTGGCAGGCTCCCTAAGTAAACATGCGAGCGAGGGAATGTGGCTGGGTTTGGGGTCCTTTAAAACTTAGACACTCCCTGGGAGTAACGCTTGAGAGGTCTGAGATTCTCTGTACAGGGTTTGCTAATATCGACCAGCAATGACTCTTGATGATGTGAAAGGAAAACCCGTGACCATTTATCCCTCAAAGTAAGGATCAGTCCCGATGGAAGCAAAACTGGAATTTTACGTAAACACACTCAATGAGGGTTAAAGCTTAACGGTGACCCTGATAAGGCACGGCGCTTTTGTTCCAGCCAGAAATGCTTTGCAGAAATAACTGAGAACTTTACTTAAAAACTTCCACTTCAGAACTGTTTCTAATTAAACAGATTCCTCCTTGAGTGGCTGTTTGTCCTACTACGCCAGTAAGAACTCTCCCAGCCCACTTCTAGGATCTTTTCCTTCCCCTTAGGGAAATACTCGCGAGTTACCCTGCCTAGCAAATCCCGATCCACCCACCCTAAGTCCTTTCCAAGCATTATCTCACAGTTTTATCTGTGAGCTGCTCTCTTTTAACTCTCTGTTCTCTCCTGGCTGCTTGACACTCCACCCTGCTTTTTCCAGCAGCGTCACCCAAAGTGACCGTCAGACCTTAAACCTATTTTTCTCAAAGGTTCCACGTTGCATCCCAGCAACATTTCATTTTTTTTATTTAAAAAAGCTATCCGCGTTGTGATAGGAAGAAATTCTGATAATTTCAGAAGGCCTTGTACTGATTTGAATTAACAGGATGTACCCACAGTCTTGCTTTCAAGGAAATGTGGTTAGGAGTTAACTCTTTGTGATGCTGGGCATTAGTTTGTATAATTTACAATTGATCGTATGACCTTCCAATATAACAACATTCATAGAAGCATGACTTTGCCACAAGTGTGTAGAATCAGTACCATAAGGCACCATGCATATAAGGTGATAATTGGGACTTCTCAGTTATTTTAAATTGCCCATCTGCTTTGAAACTCTTATAAGGGAGTAATTAGGGGAGAAATCTAGGATGTTTCCATGTACAGTGGTGCCTCGCTTAACGAATGCCCTGCTTAACGAAATTTCCGCTTAACAAAAGGATTTTTTGAGTGGAGCTTGCCTCGCTAGATGAATGCGTTTTACGAAAAATTCATCTAGTGAATCGCGGTTTCCCATAGGAATGCATTGAAATTCAATTAATGCGTTCCTATGGGCAAATTTTTTTTCAATGCATTCCTATGGGATTCGCTAGACGAATTTTTCGCTATAAGAAAAGACCCGTGGAACGAATTAATTTCATCTAGCGAGGCACCACTGTAATGTTTACCAGGTGATATTGTATCTTGTAACTTCAGTGGGCCTTGAAGGTTACTGGATTCTTCCTCTCTCCTCACTGCATTTAGGTCTCAGTTAATTTTGCTTGCTTTTCAGAGATTACAGACAGAAAATAGACTCTTGAAACAGCGCATTGAAACATTAGAAAAAGTAAGTATTCTAGTCACCATTATCCTGTATTTGATGACAAATTTTACAATACCGGTGCAGTTCTGAATAGCTGGACTAATATGAATAGCAGCACTGCTAATGCCTGCTTTATAGCAGTGTCACGATGCTTCTTCATAATTAGACAATTTGGGGTTCTAAATTATGAGCACTTGTGTTCCACACAACCGTAACTAAAGAAGTGAATTCAACAAAGCCTTCTGTGGCCCCTTAATAATTAACAGTTTTATCAAAGAACAAGGCATTGGTTTTATGAATAGTCAGAAAATGAAAATGAAATATGTACGTAATGAATTGTGGATGGAAGATCAGTGTCCTTGGACAATCTCCTTGTTGGAAGGAAGCTGGGGCAAACCCAGCTTGTTCCTACTGCACATTAACCAGAGATCAGTTATCAAGGTATCTCCATTCTACCAGTTTTCTGCCAATGTTATTTTGGTTCTTTGCATCACCAGATGCACTGAAACATTAAGCCAGGTGCCTGAAATGATTTCGCACTTTGCATAGCCACCGTATAGAATATATATTCAGAAACCGAAATAGAGTTTCTATTTATTTATTTTTGTTCAGCGCACCATAGAAACCAAAACATATACTGTACACAGCTTTGACTTGCAGTCTTCTTCCTTAGTTCAGTGGCATTCTGTTCAAGTTCAATACCTGGACTGAATAGTATGACGAAATTGAGAGAGCTCATTCTTAATTTAGGTTAAAGCAGATAGCTGTAATAAAGTGTGGTAGATACGGGAAGGCTCTTAGTTTGGATTTTGTTTTGTTCCCAAGCAGGTTGAGAGCAGAACACGCATCCTTCTTGTTTTTTTCCAACAAAAAGCTGTGGAAAATAAGGGCTTCTCACTGTTTCTATTCTGCCTCGTCCCAATCTCTTGACCCACTTTGGCTTCATGAAGAACCCTTACTGTACCTGGAAACATTTTCTTCCTTCTCCTTCTTCTTATTCCAAGCATGTGGACACTACTGGTGGATACTACTGATCATTTGATGGCTAGGGCGAAACAGGACTGCAGGGTGCCAGAACCAGACAAACTAGTGATAGACGAAACAGAACCTTGGGTTGGTGCTCAAACACTTCCTGAAAGAGGAGAGTTGAGCGTTTTATATTGTAATTTTTTTTCAGAATAACTGACACAGGCGTAATAATACGAACAGTTTATAAAGCGCCGAGAAATGTATGCTTTTATTTTTTTAAAAAAAATCCTAAGTGTTCCATTTAGTATAGGCAATGTGTTAATTTGAGTAGTTGCAGAGGCAGCATTTGAAGCAAAAAACTGAACTGTGTTTGTACCTAGTTGTGTTGACGACGCCTTGGAAGAAGAACTCCAGTTCCATTCTTTCAGCCTCTTGGAAATTTTTGAGTATATTTGTGGCACTGGTGGGAACGAAGTCATCCTCTCCCGAGGATCTGTTCTTTACATGTCGCATCGGCCTTGACTAGACAGTGGGATAGCAAGCCTGAGGCAGCATGTTTGTCCTCTAGATGATCCTCTCATTCAGTGCTGCTGCTTTTTTTTTAGTCCCACTACCATGGCAATATTTTTACTGCTTTTATTTCTCAGTTCTTTCAATGGGCAAGGGCAGTTGGAGGAATAGGAGAGCCCATTATGAATTCTTTATTTTCTTTTCGTTTTGCCTTAGTGATAGGGACACGGTTCTCTAAAAAGAGGAGGTTTTTGTAACATTGTCCTGTTATAGTCTGAGCAAGGTTGTGATATATTTTTCTTTATTGTTCTGAATTCCAAGACAGTGCAGAGTTGTTCTCAAACAAAATCCACATTGATTACTTTTCCAGTGTCCAGGAAATGTTGGCATCCAAACAATGTAGGTGATGGAAATGTCTAGTCCAGGGGTCAGCAATCTTTTTCAGCAGGGGGCCGGTCCACTGTCCCTCAGACCTTGTGGGGTGCCAGACTGTATTGGGGGGGGGATGAATGAATTCCTATGCCCCACAAATAACCCTGAGATTCATTTTAAATAAAAGCACACATTCTGCTCATGTAAAAAGACCAGGCAGGCCCCACAAATAACCCAGAGGTTCATTTTAAATAATAGCACACATTCTACTCATGTAAAAACACGTTGATTCCCGGACCGTCCACGAGCCAGATTTAGAAGGCAATTGGGCTGGATCCGGCCCCCGGGCCTTAGTTTGCCTACCCATGGTTAGTCCAGATTTAACCCAGTCCTCCCAAAGGTTCTCTAGACTGTTTTCCAGTCTGTTGCAATTGCCCTTAGCACCGAGACACCCTGACAGCCACCTTCTTGCCAGTGTGCCAACCTTGCAAGAATTTAAGCTTGCTGTAGCACGACATACTGCTATAAGCTTCTGGAGACTGATATTCATTATGAGAGTGGCTGGCTATCCTTTTGGTAGGAGGCAAGCTTTCCTTCATCTCTAATACAGGTGTTTCTTCCTCAAGCATTGGGGCAACTCCGGAAGGGCAGGTTTTGTGTTTCTCTACACCCAAATCACTTTCTCATGGTTTTTCTTTGTCATATGAAAATTTCCCTCTGCCCAATAATCTTAAGATACTGTGGCCTTTCCCCTTGGCTGTAGAATACTTGTTCCCATTGATTAATACACTGTCTATCTCTAGTGGATGTTGGATAGGAGTAGATTGGATTCCTGTTTCTGGTATTTTTTTTCCTAGGCCTTCAAATCTTTTACAGCTTTAGCTTCCTAGTTTTTGAAATTGTAGTTGGCAGGAGTCTTCATTTGTGACTTAAAAGAGTTCTCCCTATGTGGGGAGTGAGGTTTGGTCTTTCCCATAAGCGTGGAAAGTGAACTTTTTGCAATGTGCGTTCCTGGACAGAACGACTGTTACTGTCCTAAAACGTAAGTAGGAAAGCAAGATGGAAATTCTGTTCTTTTTTTAAACAAATCTCACTTCAGAGAACAATTGTGCGTTCAGCTTGAAAATAGTTTCCACCTAATTTACGCTAATTAATACATTTCTACTTCTACTGATACAGCTTCATTTGGCTCCTCGATGCAGCAATTTTCATGTGGATATGTTAACTGTTTCTGCCCTCTCTGTGAATTTGTAAGTGTTTTAAGGGAGGTGTAAACTACCTGATTTGTACGGGCTAAATTGTACCTTTCCGGGTTGAAAGCTGCCCGGATTATTAGATTGCTGTGAAGATTCTATTTTGCTGCAAAATCAGAGCAAGGGAAGATTAAACTGCAATAGCGTTAGTGATAAGAGTTGTCCGAAATCAGATCAGATATACTTTGCATATATTCACTGTTCTTCGTGCCTGACATTTTGCATCACTGGACTCCTGCCTTTTAAATACTGCTGTTGTACAAATGGCTCTGCCCTTTCACTAGCCGAACTTTAAAATGTGCTCAAATTATACCTCCTTTCACTTCACAAAGCTTGATCAGGTGAGCTCTACATGAATCTGCATAATGCTTGCTCCATGCAATAAACTGCCAACTGAAAGTTAGACAGCTTAAACCAATATTGTTAAATTTGAAGCTCACTGTTATTTTTCTGAATTAAGTCTTCTGTCTGTGCTGCTGAGATTTGGCTGTTAAACTGTACCACCTTTAATGGGTGGGGGGGAAAATGAATATTTGGGAGTTCATTGTATATGGAAAGTTGGTAGAATTTGGGCATAATTCTCCACCATTGATTTTGTCACTTGGTTTTCCTTTTTTTTCTCTTACTCCTATCTGAATTTTTTCCCTTTTTGTAGGAAAGTGCTTCCTTGGCAGATAGATTGATACAGGTATACTTCTTTAGTATCTCATCCTTTCCGACTCTCAAAAAACAGCTTTCTGTTTTTAATGCATGCATTAATAAGTACATGCATTTTTACAACTGCATATCTACCCTAGTAAATTTAAACAACTGTAATCTAGCAGTTCTGTGTTAGTTAGAATAATATTTAGGCATATCTCTGCACGTTCATTCTAATGGCGCCTGAAATTCTGAGTAATTGCTGGGCTCTAATTCTGTTTCAGCACTAATTCTGTAGACCAGCTACAAACTTCTAACAGATGTGCATGCACAATGGAGTAATATATGCATGAACAAAGTTCTGCTGAATGCAAATACACAATTGACCTTGCTGACGGATACTAAAAGCGTTTAATGTGATGCAGTGCTAAACTGCTTTTACTTCGCTAAATTGATGTACTGGCTGTAACAGTTCTGTGATGATTTGCAAGATTTTAACCATATGGCAGAATAAATATGTAAAACTCTCGGTCTTCCCTGGATCGGTCCTCCAATTGCTTTAAAAAGAAAATTATGTCCTAAGGGACAAGTCACAAGGGCCCAGGAGGCTGAGGAAAACTACCTCATAAAACGGGAGCTGGCCACCATCAAACAGCAGAGTAATGAGGCCATTACTAAACTGGAGCAAGCTGAGAATACCATCAGGGAGCTCCAGCAACAGCAACAAGGGGTAAGGTACCTGGTAGTAACCTAATCTCTTACCTTTCTCATTCACTTCTGGTTATTTCTGTTGGACATGGCATGATCTCTGTTCTGTTCCTCTTAAATATATTGCTTTCTGTGATATATGCATGAATAAAAATTAAGTGAAAACGAATTAGCCTGTTTTTAATAATTAGATTAAGGGGTTCCTAACCCTCCGGAGGTTGTTAGACTCCCAACTCGCATCACTAGCAACCAATATAGCCATCGAGATGATGGGAACTGAGAGTCTTGGTGATGCATAAGGAACTTGAACAGAGGACACAGTTCAATGCAAAATCTGCTTAAAGGTGGATTCCTCCTCTATCCCTAGCCTGAGCTGACAGCAGGCCTTTAGGTTGATCATCCTAAGCACAGTAGTTTCCAGGGCCGTTTCAGAATTACAGGGCACCACCTAGTGGGAAAAGAGAAATTAATTTGACCACTTAGTAAGGCGATTGAACTTTGTGTGACTGACAGGTGAATTCACTGCCCAACCAATAATCTGACATTTTTATTTTTATTTTTTAAATAGTGGTTTCAATCTCATACTTTAAAATACTGAGATAATGTTGGAATGATTGTTTCCTTGGGTAAAACATGAGCCCTCAATTCACCTGGCCATTGTTTAAGACATGTGTTTGTTTGTTTGTGTGACTTCATTACTGGAAGAAGAGTAATTAATTACCGGTATGATACATAAATGTTCCTTTCTAGCCTGCCCTGAATAATAAACTTTGTTTGAAAGATAATTGAACCTGGTAGCTTTTAATTTTGTTCTATAATTTGTTCCACAAGTAATATTATTGAAACCAATCCAAAACAGGAAACGTCCTACTTTTGTTATTTAGCTTTCTCGTAACCGATATATGGAATAATCCAAAATTTTATTTATGTGTTGACTATATGTCTTGTAATGAAATGTGGAATTAAAAAGGATATTTTCATAGGTATTAAAATATACATGTAAATGAATACATCTGATGGGGGAACAGGGAAGGAATAGAAATATAGCTAGTCTGAATAATTGATTTGGATTACCATAGTGTTGTGTTGCTATTGTGTTGGAGAGTGTTGCGCAAGTGAAAACACAGAAGCCATATTCCTAGGAAAGCTAAGGGGAGATAATTATACTCACCAAACGCAAATTTCTAGGCTTTGTTTCGTTCTCGTTCTTGGGTGGATGATTGTTACCGTGAAATCATTTTTAATTGCTTGGTGTTTGATATTGGAGTTGGTGCTCCTTAGTTATCTATAAATCAAATGGGGAAGGCCTTGGATAAGTCACTGTCGCAAGGTGATTGGGAAGATAAGGATGTTAAAAAGCAATTCGTACATACAGTGCCAACTGAGGTGATAAAACAAAGAACAAGAAGAGGGACTAGCATAGCTTTTTATATAAAAAACAACAACACCGAGATTCTGAAAAAGGCCAATTTTTGGAACCCTTCCCATTTTTATCGGGCACTTCTCTAAAAGCAGGCTCGTTAAGTTTAGTTTCCAACGAACTTGCTCTCAGACTTTCTTTCACTTGAGAGTGCGTGCCACTGAAATTTCATTTAAATGCAGATTCAAGGTAAGAATTGTATCTACTTAGGTGGCACTGCAATTTCCGCCCTCACCCCTGAAGCTCTATGAAATATATTCTCTTTTGGAATGAGTGAAATGCTTTTTGATATGAGATTTTATTCGCTCAAGACGTGTCGTAGGAACTTTTGTTTTCAAATGCAAGGCAGCCCACAGCATTAGAGAATGGTAAATCTTGGGTAGATTGTAGAAAAAGCAGAACACTCAGCTCTAATATGCATTTCTACACTTGGAGAGTGTTGCTGTTTTCACGAGAAAAACAAACAGGGACCTTTGTTTTCTGACGATTTGCTTCTTAGAAGCGTGTCTGCTGCACCTCCCGTACCTTTTGCTTGTACAAAAGAAACCTCACTCTGCACTCCTGTGCACCAGAAATGGGAAACCTCCAAACGTTGTCCTCCCATCAGCGCTAGCCAGCATTGGGGGGAAATGGGCCTTACTCCCGAGTAGGCAGGTATAGAATTGCAATGTCAAGGTTAGCATATTTTCGATGCTGCCGTCTATACTTACCTGGGCCTAAATGCCACTAACCGAAAGTAGGGTCTTCCGAGCAAACATCCTTAGAATTTGTCTGTAAACCTAAATCAACGAAACACGATTCTATATGCTAAGTTGTAAACGGTAGGGTTTTTTTGTTTAAGCAATAAGTTTAAGTTTGCCAAAATAAGCTTTGCATATTTAAACACAATCTCTCTGTCCTCCCCGCCCTACGGGGAAAACCAGGAAGAAAATACTTACCCCCATGACTTACATGCCTTCGCTTTTCATACATCTTTACAATAATGTGTAGTGTAAAAACAATGTGCTATTGTACTGTGTTAAATGCATAACCCTTTGGGATTCTGTCATTAAACTCTCTGGTTTAATGGCTGCGACTTGCAGGAAATGGTGACATCTTGAATGCGGCGATGGTGATATCACTGGTGAAGGGCATGAGGGGAGACCCACCATAATAACCCTTTAGCTAGATCCTCAGCGACAGAGGCACAAATACAGATCTGCTACTATGAAGAGTAGTTTACAGCAAGGGCTCTGCGAAGCCCCATTGTGCTTTGAGGAGAATAGCTCTAGCGGCTTTGCCAAATAAAGATGGCCTGGAATTGCAAGGCCCGGC
Source organism: Zootoca vivipara (assembly GCF_963506605.1). Taxonomy (NCBI): domain Eukaryota; kingdom Metazoa; phylum Chordata; class Lepidosauria; order Squamata; family Lacertidae; genus Zootoca; species Zootoca vivipara. The sequence goes on from NC_083282.1 coordinate 23,421,486, forward strand.
CTTTCATTAGTCACCACAGCAGACTGGCTGACTCAACATGAACTGTACTTGGGATAACACAATGATTTAATGGCTAGCTGGCGAAGTAAAAATATTGAATCCTTAAAATAGCGCCTGCTGTATCTTGAAGATTGGGTCTAGTTTGTCAACAGGGACAAACTTGCAGTGGCGCCACAAAATGCTGAAAAATTCTGACTCACAGCATGACCAAAACAAAACCTCAGAAAACTGGAGGTGTGTTTCCACAGCTTTAAAAAAAGCAACCTATTGCACTACTTAAATTTCAGGTTTGGGGTATTATAAAAATCACTGTAAAATAGGACTGGTTCCTAAGTTAGCAGGGTTTTTTAAGGGATTTTTTTTTTTTTTAGTGTCTGCTCCCTAGTGGGAATAAACTTTGCCTCTGCTTGCTGTGAGGCTGTAAGTCTGAGTGGAAATGCCTGAGGGGGGGGGGGAAAGCCTTCATCGTTCACAGCAGCAGACCCACCCACCCCATTGCATCCTCTTGCTTTCTGAGCACGCTTGCACTTTTAAGGCCACTGCTTCCTCTCATTTAATGCTGAACTTACTCCCTCCATATAGCAAAAGTGCAGCCCCCGCTATAGTGAAGACTTCGTCCTGCAGCTGGAGAAAGAGTTGGTGCAGGCAAGGCTGAGCGAAGCAGAATCCCACTGTGCCTTGAAGGAAATGCAAGATAAGGTTCTTGAGATGGAAAAGGCAAGTCCAAACCAAAATGCTTTGCCAGGGTGAAACTGTTTCACATAACATTCCGTAAAATGTAGGTCCCTTTTGGCACAACTCCCATTTTGCATGAGGGGAGGCCCTGTGTCCTACTCTGAAGCACAGTTGTTTGGGGCACAAGACGAGGTTCTCTCTTTAAACTTCAGGCAAGCTGCTTTTAGCGTGGGCTGGAGTTCTGCCTGCCTGTTTTATCCAGATTGAATTCTTGTGTGCTGCTACCGGGCCAAGTTCAAGGTGGTGGTGGTGTTTATTGAATTTATATACCATCCTACACCCCGGGGGTCTCAAGGGCAGTTCACAGAATAAAATCAAGATATAAAACCACAAAATACCTAATAAAAACAAAAACAACAACCCAATAGTCCGCCCCAAAAAACCCACCATTTTAAAAGGGCATAGGATGTAATTCAGATCAACCAAAGGGCTGCTGTTAGTATCTAAAGCCCTTAACAAAACGATCGCCTTACCCCGCATGGGCCCACTTGGCTGCTTCAGTCGGCAGAATTGGCACATGTTCTGCATTTGTAAGAACTTGGTCATTTCGTGTGGCAGCACCTGCACTTTGGAACTCCCTGCCTATTGAGATTAACTACTGCAGGTGCCTTCGCTTTACTCTTTTCAGTGCATGCAGAAAATATTATTGTTTAGACAAACCTACCTAGATGCTTAGAAAGTTGAGATAATTTTAACCCGTTTTAATGTTTAAAATATTGTATGTCTTAGAGTAGGTTTGCATTCCCCCCTGTATCTTTTTGTAAACTGCTTTGAGGTTTCACTTTTTTTAAACAATCAAGCAATGTATAAATTTTATGAACTAACTAACAAATAGGCTAGCAGGTCCCTTTCCTTATATAATGATCCTGCTCAAGAAAGAGAGTTTTGTTTCACTGAAACTTTAAGCCCATTGATCCAATGCATTTTCATTTGCGAAGATTTTAATGTCCTTCAAGTTTGGAGGGGGTTCCTTCTGTGGTTTGCATTTCTGAAATGCCACCTCAAAAAGTATTACGCAGTTGCAAGAGGTTTGAGCTAAATGACCCTTGCGTTTCTTTCACTTACGTCATGTACCGTTTAACGCAAATAGCCTGCCTTATGCTCTCAGTTTCTTAAGGGCTTGCTTTGTTTGCAGAGGAACAGCTCTTTCCCTGATGAGAACAATATTGCTAGACTTCAAGAAGAATTGATTGCAGTGAAACTAAGAGAAGCAGAAGCTCTGATGGGTCTAAAAGAACTGAGACAACAAGTTAAAGATTTGGAGGAGCACTGGCAGGTAAGGCTATAGACCTAGGGCTAAGTCAGGCTAAAATCGATTCGACAATGCATTGCGTAAACTTGCAGAGAGCTAGTGTACAAGAGGGATGCGTGAAAAGGCTGGAGATCATGAGAAGAGACAGCAAGTGAATGAGTCCTAATTGCAGAGAGCCCCTGCCATTCATTTTGATCCCCTGCCTTTAGCAAACACAGGTTTTACATTTGCCTCTGCAGCTGAGATAACTATAAACTTTCTGCAAAATATGCAGTTTTCTGTGTTAGCAGAATGTCTCGAAGCTTATTTACTCAGAAGTAACTTCCACTGAGTAGTTCAATGAGAGTAACTACATGTTATAATTTTAGAGTAGCTTTTAGTCATCTATTACCAAGGACTTCAAATAATGCTGTCTTAAGCAATTTAAACCTTGTCTTGGAGTGAGAAAATTTGAGGAGGCAGTATTTTCACAGCTGGGCAATTTTTAAAAACATTCGCAAAAACATTCAAGATATTGGCATGCCTTTTTGTCCTTCTGAGTATATGTACAGTTTAGTGCTCGGCGGCTGAAAATTTGCTGCTTTTATCTCCATGTTCCATATTTCCCCTGCTTTTGATTACTCAAGTTGAATGAATTCTCCTGCATCCTTATGCCAGCTGAATATTTTTATTTATTTTTTATTTTAATCCAAGTTGGGGATTTTGTTATAACCTAGCAATGTTTTTAGCGCCATCTAGTTCGCACTACTGGGAGGTGGAAAGACCCCCCTAAAAAGAACGCTGTAAATGAATTGCAAGATGAACTCATGACAGTCAGACTGCGAGAAGCAGAAACACAAGCCGAGCTGAAGGAAGTAAAGCAAAGGATGATGGAAATGGAAACACAGGTAAGGACACTCGTCACCCAGAGGAAACTGAATGTCAGGTATTGCATGGAAATAATTCCTCAAGGGCAAAGTATGAAAATCACTTGCATAGCTAAATGATGCATGTTGGGTTTGGAACTGGGAAGTATAGAGCTCTGTGCATTGAGAGCAGACCCAGTGAAATTAATGGATGTGATTAACTTGGGTCTATTAATTTGAGTATAATAATAATAATAATAATAATAATAATAATAATAATAATAATAATACCTTTTATTGTCATTGTACAACCTATGTACAATGAAATTAAACGAGTCTCCCTTACACCCCAAACACTCAATCAGCTGATTATACTTCTATATCTCCTGCCCAAGGGTAGAAGATTAAAGAGGTGATGGCCGGGGTGTGAATCATCCCTGAGAATTTTTCTCGCTCTCCTAAGGCAAGGATCCCTTGCGATGCCATCTAGCAGACTCAAGGGACAGCCCATTCACCACCCTCTTTAGAGGCTTTCTGTCCGTGGCTGTCAGGCCAGCATACCGCACTGTGAAGGACACTTTCTATTGTGAACCGGTAAAAGGAGTTCATCAGTTGTTGTTTAACATCATTCTTTCGCAAGACCCTGAGGAAATGGAGTCTCTGTTGGGCCTTTCTGACCACCTGAGTTATGTTGATTTTCCAAGTGAGGTCCTCACTAATGTAAGCTCCCAGGAATATAAAGGAGGAGACTCTCTCCACACAGCCCCCCCCCCCCGGATATACAACGGGTTAGATCTTAGTCAGATCCGATGTATAAGTTCGAAGTGCTACTAATGTCTGAAGGATGCTGGCAATGACCAGTAGAGAAGAGAATTCTTTAATGATACTGTTGTACATTCTAACCTGTAATAAATAGTGTGTGGGGTCTGTCCAGTCTTGAAAATGCGGTGCCACTTTTAAAGTCATTTAGAATATAGTGAGGTCAGCCTAAATAGACTGACACTCATATCATACCTAAACTGATCTAAAAAATTGATTACTGGGTGGAAATATGTGGATTCTTAGGCAATATGTTTTGTTGGCATGGCACTGTGTTTTGATTCAGCTTCTCCTGCCAGTATATGCTCTCTGGCAATAAAAGCACTGTCTAAGACATTCATATCTTCCACATAAAAGGTAGCGAATAACCGTAAGGCAAAACATAAAAACTAAATTACTTAAAGTAGCAGAAAACAACAATGAGAAGCAGTTGTTAAAACAATTGAGCAGCCTCCACCAGTAAAAATAACTGTGTAGCATGTTAATAAACAGATCAGTACCGAAACTAAAAACCCATCCGTGATTGCACCAATCTATTTAATGTTGTTATTTAGTCGTTTAATCGTGTCTGACTCTTCGTGACCCCATGGACCAGAGCACGCCAGGCACTCCTGTCTTCCACTGCCTCCCGCAGTTTGGTCAGACTCATGTTGGTAGCTTCGAGAACACTGTCCAACCATCTCGTCCTCTGTCGTCCCCTTCTCCTAGTGCCCTCAATCTTTCCCAACATCAGGGTCTTTTCCAGGGAGTATTCTCTTCTCATGAGGTGGCCAAAGTATTGGAGCCTCAGCTTCACGATCTGTCCTTCCAGTGAGCAATCTATTAATATTATGCAGCAAATCGTCACTTGTTTCCATAATACTTTCAGCCTGTAGGGGGTGCAATTGTTCTGTATGATCACATGTGCAATTTGTGTCCCCATAAGAGAGATGTGGGAAAGCCCTTAATGTTGAGTACAAATAGCTTGTTTTGAATAAGCAGCACATTCATATAAGCAGTGCACACACAAAACAAGTACATCAAAAATACTGCTATGTGTAACTTTTTGTTCTTGCATGGGTACTAGTGCACCACTGAGTGGGGATTGTTATCCTGCACTAGCCTGAAAGCAGGGAAAAAACACCAACACTTAGAACCTTCTAAGTTGCTCCTCCCTTAAGAGTAACAGTTGGGTTTTTTTCCTCTGCCTTCCTTGAAGTAGACCTTTCTTTCCACTGGTGCTCTTCTGGCCGTCTGTGTCTGGTTTATTTGTGTGATAGTTGTTTCTGTTTTGTAGTGAATCCTGGTTTTTGTTTTGTTTTTAAGGTTTTTCCTCTGTGTGAGTGAGTCTGGTTCCCTCCCCTTGGTGTCTATCTTTTCTTCTTCTTCTTCTTCTTCTTCTTCTTCTTCTTCTTCTTCTTCTTCTTCTTCTTCTTCTTCTTCTTCTTCCTCTTCCTCTTCCTCTTCCTCTTCCTCTTCCTCTTCCTCTTCTTCCTCCTCCTCCTCCTCCTCCTCCTCCTCTTCTTCTTCTTCTTCTTCTTCTTCTTCTTCTTCTTCTTCTTCTTCTTCTTCTTCTTCTTCTTCTTCTTCTTCTCTTCGTCTTCTTCATCTTGGAATCACAGTAACTTCCCATCAATTCTGAACCTTTTCCTCAATTAATTCACTGTTACTGATTAATTATACCCCCCCCCCCAAAAAAAGTTTTTTCACAGTTAAGAGATTGGGACTGACCAAACCGTTGCAGAAGCAAATAAATGTTCATAGTCTTGCTTTGCTAGTGGAAGTTACAACCCTTAGGTTTACACTAGCTTTCACATATTTACTACTGCAAATGTATAAGAAGACTGAAGTCAAGGCTAATGTAATCCCTCTTTCTCCCCCTTGTTATCGCTCCTAAACATCAGAACCAGATAAACAGCAACCATTTGCGGAGGGCAGAGCAAGAGATTTCTAGTTTGCAAGGGAAGGTCCAGTATCTGTCTGCTCAAAACAAAGGACTTCTGGCTCAGCTGACCGAATCAAAGCGAAAGCAGGCGGAGATTGAATGCAAGGTAACCTAAAATAGAAATGCAGTGAACACTGTCTGTGTACTTTAAAATCAAGATATCTTGGAAAACTAGCAAATTCTACCTGCAAGCTTTCCCAGGATGGATATTTGATTTATATTACAGAATTGTATTAAATAAGCTGACATCACATTTGATTTTTAAAACTCTTTCACTTTATGATTAAGAGAGTTGTGTATTTCTGTGCTCATATTTGTAAAATGCAAGTTGTTTGCCTCATATTTGTAAAATGCAAATTGTTTGGTTCAATTTCAGTGTTTTGATGGATTACAGAATCCATTGTAAGCAGAGGTGCCATAGGCAAAAATCTAAGGACATTTGATGATTTCTGGCACCATTTATCATCCTAAAACTAGTCATCACCTTACATTTTAATCATGCACCATTTGTGAGGGGACTTTCCAGGAGTGTGTATATTCATCTGCAACAACTGGGTCTAATGCAGTTTTATAATATACCTTGAGGGCTAGGCAAATGCTAATTGGATGCCTGTTTATGTCAAGGATGTGCCTCCGAAGACAGGATGAGATTCTGCATAGTACAGTTTCCTGTTTTTAATTATTTGTCCCTTTTTATTGTGCTTCTTGTGCACATACCCTCACACACATGGGAAAAGCAGAAATGTAACACATAGGGGACAGACCGGCGTTTACTACTTCAGACTGCAGAAGTACAGAGCAGGGTGTATCTTCAACATGCATTAAATTTTCTTACGTTTTGAATGCTGGAAAGAGATCTGCAGTGGCAAAAGTAACTTTAGAAGCTGCTTTCAACTGGCGATAGAGCAGCATCATTCAAAAAATAATAATGTTTTATATATCCTTGTATTCACAGATTGACTATACTTGCTTACTACAACCTCACAGGACAAATTCTTTTAAAGGAGGGGGAAATCTTGGGGGAGGAGAGTCCGCAACACCAGCAAATCATTAATATTATTGTATTTATTTTGATAGCATGGTCAGTCTCTTGAAGTAGCTTGTTGAATGAATTTAGAGTAAAAGGATAAATCTGGCTCAAACCAGTTTCCCTGAAATGTGAGTCAGCTTGCTACCCGTAACTTACCTGGAATCACCTTTTTTTCTGAAGTTTTTTCTATTCCCCCCTCACCCCCGTTATTCCTAGAATAAAGAAGAAGTAATGGCTGTAAGGCTCCGAGAGGCAGATAGCATAGCAGCTGTGGCAGAACTCCAGCAACATATTGCAGAACTAGAAATCCAAGTAAGAATGTCGACTGTTCCCTTTGTTTTGTTTTTATCAGTTCCTACCGCTTTGTGTTTTCACTCCCCCCCCCCTCAGTTTGATACACGTTGGGTAACTCTTAACATTTCCTCTCTGTGTAGACATAATTCTGCTGGCCCTTAACACTGGTTTAAGGAATCGGCAACAGGCTTCCATAGCCCTTGTGTGTGAACTCCCCTTTCGATGCCAATAGCCATGCCTTACTTGCATTAACTATGGGATATGCTAACATTTTATTTATCTATTATTAAATTGATACCCTGCCCAAAGGAGCCTAGTAATCACTGTTGACTCCTACTCCACACCTTGAATTCTGCTTTTTTTATTTAAAAAAAGGTATAATATATTTTATTTTTATTTACTTCGTTTCTTCCAAAATGCACACGGTTTTCCTTCTCCGTTTTATCCTGGTAACCACCCTGCCAGGTGCATAAAGCTGAGAGAAGAGGGTGACTCTCCCAAAGTCATCTAGCCAGCTTAAATGGGGATTTGAACCTCGGCATCCCAGGTCCTATTCATGTTCTAACCATGGTATGCCACACTGATTCACCAACCACTTGGAATACTATCACAGAGTACTGCTTTTCAGTGGTCTCTATTAAGACACTCGACTGACGGGTCAGCATTCAAAAGTAGGCAGAAGTGAGTGGACTTGCATATACTGTAGGTATGTTCAAGTCTTCGGAGTGTGTTAAACATAGCATTGGGGCTGTACATACACGACAGTTCCGATGTGGTTCTTTAGCTGCTTAGACTTGCTGTCCAGTCTAAGCATGACGATGTACACAAAGTGGGCAGAGCCTATTGGGACATACACTTGGGACGCGGGTTGTGCTGTGGTCTAAACCACTGAGCCTCTTGGGCTTGCCGATCAGAAGGTCAGCGGTTCGAATCCCCATGACAGGGTGAGCTCCCGTTGCTCTGTCCCAGCTGCTGCCAACCTAGCAGTTCGAAAGCGTGCCAGTGCAAGTAGATAAATAGGTACCACTGCGGTGGGAAGGTAAACGGCATTTCCGTGCGCTCTGGCTTACGTCACAGTGTCCCATTGTGCCAGAAGCGGTTTAGTCATGCTGGCCACATGACCCAGAAAGCTGTCTGTGGACACACGCCAGCTCCCTCAGCCTGAAAATGAGATGAGCACCGCAACCCCATAGTCGCCTTTGACTGGACTCAACCGTCCAGGGCTCCTTTACCTTACACTTGCGACCGAGAAGACATTGCTAAACTGTGTCTTAAAACACAGCAATTAATTTGATTAATAATAATAATTATAACAATTTCTCTGAGGAAGCCACAGAGCTTTCCTTTTAAGTCAAACTTCTGTGAAGATTCTAAAACCAAAATCCTGGTGGCCGCTTCCTGCCCTGCCAAAATCTAATTGCTGCTGTTGCTAAGCACAAGGAACTCAAATCCCTTCAGTGATACAATACTTCAAGTCTTATAAAACTGCAGCAAAGTATTTTGTGTGCAGTGCACCTGCTGCTCAGAAGTCTATAGTTCATAGCTCTTTCTTAAAGCTGTTCCAGAATTATTTACTTGTTTATAAGGAAAAAAATTTTTTTTTAAAAAAAGGCAAAACTTGTTTACAACAAACGTATATGCACACATGATAAAAAGACTGCAATTGAAAACACAAATCACTAGCTAACTTCTTGGTGTCCGTAAGCCTGGAGGCATACGAAAGATACAGTGGAAAAAATAATTGTATCAGATGCCTCTCTTCTTCAAAGTAGTTTTACTCATTTGAGAATCGAGGAGTTCCACTTTCAGGGTCAGGGCTGGGTCATAGCAATTACCTTAAAGCATGCTGCTTTCTGTGAAGAGTTTAGGTATAAGTGTAAGACATGTTGGCATTAAACATCTGAAGTGCCCTTAGTATTGCTACACCTACATTACTACTGAAATTACAATCAAGTCCCTATCTAAATCACAGATTGGAAAGGCTGTCAGGGGGATTAGCTAAAAGTGTTTGGTTTCCCCGCTACCCCCCCCCCAAAAAAAACACCCAGGCAAAACATAGGTGGGGAGCTTAATTTATGCCTTATATGTCAATCTCTGACAGTGTTTCCCATACCTGGGTTTTGGACTACAATTCCCATCATCCCTGACTGCTGATCCTGCTAGCTAGGGATGATGGGAGTTGTAGTCCAACAACAACCGGAGACCCAAGCTTGGTAAATGCTGGTCTACGGTAATTTGAATACTGTACTTTCTTTTTCTAACTACCATATATTTTCATGTATAAGACGCCCCTAAGTATAAGATGAGACCTTATTTTTTTGAACCCCAAATTAAGAGGATTTAATTGAGAGTATTTACACTGATACTAGGATCTCAATCTTTTTTTTTTTACATAAGTACTCTAGGCTACTAATATATAAGTTAGTCAAAAGTATATGTATATATCTGTTAATGTGTTTTTTCATGCTTTTTAAAGTACAGCAAGTTAAACTTCACACAAGAAATCTGTGTTGCTGCTGTGTGTCAGTGTTCAGGCTTAGCATGTTCTGCAGAACAAATTTATCTGTGGTCTCCAGCTTTCACTTTTAAGGAAAAACTAAAGGCACCTTCCCAACAGTAAACACTTATGTTTCATGGAAAGAAGCCTGTCTTTATCTCTTATAGCACCTTTCTTCAATATCCAGGACTTGCAGAGTTCTAAAGAGAGAATTTCTATTTTTGCAATTACAGGAAACTCTGTTGTACTTTTCAGCAGTGTGATGTGTTTTCTGAAAACCTAAAATGAATCACCCCAGTCACCAAAAGGCCATGCATCCCTCACAACTGCCCTAATGAGTAAACTCAATTTATGTGTTCAGTGTAAAATGTAATAGCAAAAGTTCATAAAGCAGACCAAACTGAGACGGGCTGCAAGATAGCTCAACTTCCACAATCCATTCCCCCCCCCCCCACTAAACTATGGATAATCCGATTAGTTAGATATGAAATAAGAGAGTGTCTGTTTTCCCCAAAGGTGAGCATGATTCATGTTGCCACCAAGCTTTTAGAAGAAGTCAGAATTCCCCATCTCTCATGGCCAAGCCTTTTGGCAAGCAGGGTTTTCTCCCCCTGCTAAGCCTATATAGAATCTCTCCTTTCTGTGGCTTCTGTGGCTACAAAAAAACAGAAGCATGCAATTAAGTATTTGCACACTTTCTAAAACCCTAATGCCACAGAAGAAAGACTCCTAATTCAATATGACCTTAACAGATTGGAGAACTGGGTGCAAGGTAACAAAATAAATTTCAATAGGGACAAATGTACGGTTCTGCACTTAGGCAGGAATAACCAGCTGCAGATGCTAATCTTATGCTAACCCTATGCTAATCTTACATTAAAGTAGATCTTATCTTTCATCAGCTTCTACAAATCTGCCCCACAGAATTGTGCTTACAAACTCCACATTTTATTTCCCGAGGAGGTTTTGTTTAAATGCAGCTAGCAGTATGCAGGAGCATGAAAAATCGAGGGGCAAATGAGAATCTTAAGCATGTCACCTACTTGTTAAATAAAGAAAAGGAAATTATGTTGGGGTAAAGTTAATTGCCCACATTAAAAACACAAAATCCTAGAAAACCATGCACCAATAGCCTATTCCTGCACTTAGGCAGGAAGAACCAGAGGCACAAATATAGGATAGGGGTCACCTGGCTTACTAGCAGTGCAGGTGCAAAGGATCTAGGGGTCTTGGTGGACCACAAGCTTAACATGAGTTAACAGTGTAATGCAGCCGTAAAAAGTAATGCCCTTGTCCAGATCAAGGGAAGTAATAGTCCCACTCTATTCTGCCTTGGTCAGACCACACCTGGAATACTGTGTCCAGTTCTGGGCACCACAATTTACGAAGGATATAGACAAGCTGGAACATGTGCAGAGGAGGGCAACCAAGATGATCAAGGGTCTGGAAACTAAGCCTTATGGCAGGCATAGGCAAACTCCGGCCCTCCAGATGTTTGGGACTACAATTACCATCCCTATCCAACAGGACCAGCGGTCAGGGATGATGGCAATTGTAGTCCCAAACATCTGGAAGGCCGGATTTTGCCTATGCCTGCCTCATGGGGAGCGCTTGAAGAAGCTGGGTATGTTTGGACTTCAAGTTGAAAGAAAGGAGATTCCGACTAAACATTCGGAAAAACTTTCTGACAATAAGAGCTGTTCAGAAGTGGAGCAGATTCCCACGAGAGGTGGTGGACTCTCCTTCCTTGGAGGTTTTTTAAGCAGAGGTTGGATGGCCATCTGTCATGGATGCTTTAGCTGAGATTGGACTAGATGACCTTTGGGGTCCGTTCCAACTCTATGATTCTATGAACACTAATAATGTAACCCAGTCAGATGGGCGGCATATAAATAATAAATTATTATCATTACTATATTTCAGGAAAGTATAAATTGCTTCCAAAATATGAAAATGAGTCAGAAAAGTTTAAGGGTTATAAGGCATTAAATAAAGCATGTTGGTTATATGAGGCTGGTTATCCCACAGATTTGGGGCTAATTAAAATATATTGTGTTTTTTCACTGTGTTGAAGTCAGGTTTGATGAGGATAATTAATTACTATTCTATTGTTAAAAGGTTTTGAAATAGATTCTTTCTCCCAACCCCTACCTTTTTACTTTAATCTTACTTTATACTCCTTTTAAATGCGTTAAGGGAGGTGGCTGGGGATATTAGTTGGTTTGTTTTTTTGTTCCTGTTTATATCATGTATTTTGTGCTTATATATATAGATATATTGTTGTGAACTGCCCTAAGTTCTGCGGATGAAGGATAGTATTATTATTTCTGAAATAGAATGCATGTTTGTATTCTGTTTAAATTCTGTTTTTTTAATGTAGTTATAAGCATGTTTTTTAATAATAATAAAGAAAACAAAGGTAATACATTATATAAACCTGGAAAGCTCTGGGTGGTATCCAGTAAGTCATACTTGGAGCAGATCTGTGGAAATCAATAACTTAATTCATTGATTTCAATGGTGTATTCTAAGTATGATGTTATCTTCTGAATCCACCTTTCTGAAATACTGTAGTATAAAAGGGAGTAAAGTCCTACCTGATCAACCTTTTTTTTAAAAAAATCTTTTCTGGAACAGAAAGAAGAAGGGAAATTTCAAGGACAGCTTAATAATTCCGACTCAAGTCAGTATATCCGAGAACTGAAAGATCAGATAGCAGAGCTCAATCATGAGGTAAGCCAAAGATTATAATTTTTGCTCACTTTGGTTTCTTTCAGTTATCTTGAACCACTTGGTTTATGTGGGGCCTTTTTGCTGATCCTAGGCAACTACTGTTTCAGTGTTTTTAACATTCTTCATTTAATGATTCCTCATGACTTGATAACATCCATAATCTGACAATGTTCTGGAACATCTAACACAACTGAATTAAGATTTATTGTAAGAATTATGTGCGTTGAGGTGTAATAGTCCAGTAACATTTGATTTATTTAGATTTTTCATCTTAAGAGGCAGTTGCCTGTATGTGAAATAAATTTCCACAAGTTCTTGCATTGGAAATAAAACAGCTTCTAGTTTTTAAATGACTTTACTATTTCAGTCCTAATTTTTTATGCATTTCCACTCTTAACGTGAATGTTGATCCATCTGTATCCTTTCCTTTCTGCCATCAAGAAATGTGATATACTTGTACAAATGATTTATTTTGTGCGAAAATATCACACTTCTAAAATGTAGCAGCAGGACACGTTGTCCAAAACATGAACATAGTAGATTTCAACAGAAGCAGCTGGAAGATGCAGCTTTGTCGCTGGCGTGTATGAATAAACATACAAATCGGCAACAATTTAGAGGTGCCTGGGACTTCTGTAGGGCCCATCTCACTTGAGATTATAGCAGAATTCCTGCTTTGCCTTTTTATCAACAGCACCTTTAACAATCGTTAGACTCACTTGAGAAATCAATATCCAACCATCTTGCATTAAACATTTATACTCCAATCCAGCTAAGGACATCTGTGCAAACAAACAGCCTACAGGTGCATATCGCTTGCTGGTGGACTCGGAACTGTGGACATACAGTAAAGATTCAGATATGCATCTGAAATGAATTTGCATCCACGTAAGGATGCAATATCCCGGATCCATATCCCGGACGCCCATTCTAATATAGGGAGTTGCAGGTTAAGAGCTTATTTTATGTGCGAGTTCAAGCAAGTGTTTGCACTCCAGTACCTGCTTGGGACCCAAGTGGCGCTGTGGGCTAAACCACTGAGCCTAGGGCTTGCTGATCAGAAGGTCGGCGGTTCGAATCCCTGTGACGGGGTGAGCTCCCGTTGCTTGGTCCCAGCTCCTGCCAACCTAGCAGTTTGAAAGCACATCAAAATGCAAGTAGATAAATAGGAACTGCTACAGCGGGAAGGTAAACAGCGTTTCCATGTGCTGCTCTGGTTTGCCAGAAGCGGCTTTGTCATGCTGGCCACATGACCTGGAAGCTATACGCCGGCTCCCTCGACCAATAATGCGAGATGAGCGCGCAACCCCAGAGTCGGTCACGACTGGACCTAATGGTCAGGGGTCCCTTTACCTTTACCTTTACCTGCTTGGAAAGCAATTTAGGCTGTGGGGGAGAGGTATTTCCAAATGTATACAGTGGTACCTCGGGTTATGAACTTAATTCGTTCCGGAGGTCTGTTCTTAACCCGAAACCGTTTGAGAATAAGGAAGAATAGTGGCCAAGTCCCATTGTACAGTGAGGCTTATTCCCAGATAAACAAGCATTGGAACGCAGCTTTCTCGTCAAATTAATACTTCTGTGATACTCTGTGGAAACTAGGACCTGCTAATGAAAGTTCTGTTTAAAAAATCTACCTATTCACTCTAGATAGACACCTCACTTTTATCTTCTCTTTCGGAGTTGTTCAGCACTTCAGGATGACAAAACACATTTTTCTGCATTACATAAACACCTTATAATGAATCTTAATGCAATTTGGGATTGCAAGAATTTCAGACCTGGCTTTTGTAAAGAGGTATAAAATTTATAGATTGTCTTTTGAAGTCTCAAAACCCAGAGGGAGAACTAGAGAAGACATCCTAGGCGGATAGATGAGGGGAGTGGCAGTTATGAGTTTTACCCAGCAGTCCATCTCAAACATGGCATTGTTCCCCTGGCAGTAAGCCATCAAACCACTTGACAAAAGGTTTGAGTTCTGAGACAACGAAATGTCACAACTTCAAAGGGATGTAATTTCATTTAATATATTAACTAAAAAAAATATTGAAGCAGGAATTTCCTCAGAATCACACTCTGACCTGAAGTGCATATCTTACACAACACTATACAGTGGTACCTGTGGTTGTGGACATGATCTGTTTTGGGGTGCCGTTAGCACCCTGAAAAGTCCGTAACCAGAGTGGTGCTTCTGCACATGTGCAAAGCGCGATAGAGTGCCTCTGCGCATGCGCGAATTGCGCAGAACGCTTCTGCATGTGTGTGCGTGGCGAATCCCGGAAATAAACACTTCTGGGTTTGCCGTGTTCTTAACCCGAAAAAACACAACATGAAGCATTTGCAAGAAGAGGTATGGCTGTACTCAATAAATGCAAAAAAAAAAAAAAAAATTATTAAGCCCTCCAAATGTTTAATGGTCCCTCTCACTTTGCCTTCTCTAAACATTCATAGGCATGCTATGGTTAACCTTGTAAGCTAATCTTTCTTTTAAAGTTGTGGCATACACAATGCGACCACAACCTTTTGGCCAACTGAATAAGGGAGACATTCACAGATGACTAAGCAAAACATGTGAAAGAAATAGAAGTTACTTTAGTGTGCATGCCTGCAGCTTTCAAGTTTGAAAGACAAATCAGTGTATTGTACTCCTGATCTTTAAAAACAAAACAACCCTCCCCCCCAAAAATCTGGTCCTGTTTATATTTTAAGCTGCTATAAATAGTATACAACAGAGTTTTACCTGTTGAAGATCTTCCCTAAAGTGTATTTATGAGGTGCTCTGCTTAAAAAGTCACATTAACCCCCCTAGAGCTTCCCCTCCCACTCCATGCAACTACTAACCCCTCTTTTCACCTTCCCAACCCTATTTTTGAAGCCACTTCTCTCTTCTGCTCTTCATCCTTTCACTTTTGGACAGGCCACCACCAAAATCTTCACTATAAGCAAAAAAAAATTGTGGGGGGGTGGGGGTTTGTTTAAAACATTTTATCCAGCCTTCCATTAAAATCTTCCCAAGGCATCTAACAAATAAAAAAAAAACCAAAAGAAGAAATTGTAATGTATGTATACAAGAGTTACAACAGTGTTTAAAAAATGGAAGTAAACAGCAGTTAGAGCATTTATTTGTTTATAAACCGCTGACCCAATAAGTCCTCTGAGTGGTTGATAAATAAAGTTATAGATAAAGCACCACTAAAATTCACAAAACAATAAATATATATATATAACAGCATCATCATTAAAAGCAAAGGATACAATAGATAAACCTTTAAAAATAATTATAGGTGACTAAATTATGTGTCTGGATGGAGTTGACCTAAATGGAAGTTCTTAGGAAGACCAAGTGAATATCAGTTTTGCACCTAAAAGTTAGCAAAATAAGGCACCATGTGAATGCCGCAGATTATGATATAGTCTCTGTTAAATAATTGGTGGTGAAACTATACCAATGGTGCCAGTAGAGTAGGTGGCGTCTGCGAAACATTAGGAAGAAATGAAGAAGAGTTTGGATTTGATATCTCGCTTTATCACTACCTAAAGGAGTCTCAAAGCAGCTAACATTCTCCTTTCCCTTCCTCCCCCACAACAGACACCCTGTGAGGTGGGTGGGGCTGAGAGACTTCAAAGAAGTGTGACTAGCCCAAGGTCACCCAGCAGCTGCATGTGGAGGAGCGGAGACACGAACCCGGTTCCCCAGACTACGAGTCTACCGCTCTTAACCACTACACCACACTGGCTCTCGTGTGGTCTTTGGGCTTGAGCATGGCTTAATAAGGCTTGCCCTTTCGCTTGTCTTTCCAAAATTATATTCAGTAGATGCAAAATAATAAGATGACTGTGGGTGAGAGCTTTCTGCCTTGTGTAGTGCGCAGACTAGAGTGCCGTTATCTCATGTTTTGGACTAAACATGTGGCACATTTGCCAAAAAGATTGGCTAATGATTTCCATCTACTCTTAAGATAGGGTTGTCACACATCCGGAATTTGGCCTTCAGGAACAGCGTACGGGTGAAAAATCTCTGAAATGTCTGTGAAAATCCAAATGTAACCCATGTTGGAAGTGTGGATTTTTGGCGGATTTCATTTTAAAAGTAGCTCAAAAACTTCATTTTTTAAAAGGAGATTTTGCAAAACAAAAAAACACCCCCAAAAATGTTGGGCAAAACTAAAAAAACTTTTGTGTCTGGATTTTCACTTTTTGAAATACGGCACCCCTACTTAAGGTGGCTGTCCACTCGATGCAGACCTGTTCTTGGCCAGTATTATGTTCTACGAAGGCAAGGCCACAACTGCTTTGAAATGGTTGTTGTTTATGAGAAAGCTGAAGAAGGCGGGGTACACAAAAGGAGCTTTTTGTGCTTCATGCTTGACATAAAGGCCAGGCATATTGGCTTCATTGCACTTTTGTTCCATGCATAGAAAGGAAGATGCATTGGGAACCATCATCAGTTCAAATTGGGTCTTGAAGGGGTCAGCAGAACAAATATCTAGACAGCCTCATCCAGTCTGGACTAAAATAAACTGTTGACCGTGTTAGAGTATATTCTCTCACTTGCATTAGTTCCCAGTGCATACTGATTGATTTATAAACTGCCTAAACTGCCCGGCGGGGTGGGGAGTGGGGGAGTTTCTGCTGCTTCTTTATATACTCTGTATTCCTAAACAGTTGTCTTGGCTTCCTGTTGGATGTTGCAAGGAACAAATGTGCAGTGTAGATTACAAGAGTGGGGCATAAGATTAGAACTGATAGCCTTTCTCACACAAACTTAACAGACCACAAAATACTTTGGGAGGCAGAAGCATGGAATAGCGGCTTCTAGTTGTAGAGTTGAAGAAGAACTTTGGAACCGCGTAAAAAAAATATGTTTGTGTCGTACAGTTTTCTGTGTCTGCTGTAGTTCCACGATACGCAGATTCTGACCCTTTCCGTCTTCTGATAGCATTTTCCTGTACAACAACAGTAGCTAGTTTCTGCATTGTAAATCTCATGGCAGTAATACCTGATTTATAACGTTGAGGGACTCTTCCAAGGGAGAGCCGAAAGCAAATTGTTTGCTATCGTGCGTTCTTGCAGAATTAATTGAACCTCCAGTTTCAGATGGTCAAGTAGTTGAGGCTCCGTCTGATACCTTGTTCTGAAAACTTTCTATTCCGAAACAGCCCCTCCTATATTTTTCCAGTTCAAAAATTGTTGGATTCTGTGATGTCCTCAATTAGGATTGAGTATCACATGAACTGTATGCAGTACTGTAGTTTTTCCTGCAATTAAATGGATACATTATGTAATGTTATTTACATATCGGTATCGATATTTATAAAAGTACAGCGGTGCCTCGACTTACAAATTTAATCCGTTCCGAAGGCACCTTCGTAGGTCGAAAAATTCGTAAGTCGAAAAGTGCCGTGGGAAACGCGATTTCCCATAGGAATGCATTGGAAACGGAAAAATTCGTAAGTCGAAGCAACCCAATCTAAAAATTTGTAAGTCGGAAAAACCCTAACTAAAACTGCCGCGGTTTCCGTTCTGATGTCGAGAAATTTGTAAGCTTGCAGCCATTTGCCCTATTCGTAAGTCGAAAAATTTGGTTGGTTGTCGAGTCGTTTGTAAGTCGAGGTACCACTGTCTATATTTACTAATTACTATATTTACTAATATTTCACACACTTAGTATAATTTCTTGTCAGAAGAGTAAATGCATGCAATAAACCTTGTCTAGTCCCCCTTCTTTAGCCTGTGCAAGCAATAATAATGCCTGGTGTGATTTAAAAGTGGTTCCCAGCTGCAGCCCGGAAAACAATATTCTTTCTGGTGGTTCATGTGCACTCACCCCAACCACTATATGCACAACACAATTTCATATAATCAGCCCCAAAGAACCCCATTTATGGCCTCTTGATGCCTTGACTTCTTTTGCTCTCTGGCAGCTGTCACATAAGGGGACATGAGATAAGCTGGGGCCCAAAACTGCTCAGGTAGGGTCCGTGATAAGAAGGGAATGCTTTTTAGCTAAATAATATGTAAACAATCGTTGTTGTATATCATTGACTTTCAACCACACCAAAAACACTTGCTTGGCTTATTCAGATAGGAAATTTTCCGTGAAAAAGAAAGGAAGATTGCACTTTCTTTTTCTCCAGCGTCAGAGCTCGAGGCTCATTCTTGCTATCTTCATGCACCTTGTGCTCCAACCCATCTGATATTTCTGTCCTAACAACCTAATGCGAACAGTGACAGATTCTGATAGAGGCGCTATCTCGCCTTCAAATCGCGCTTCTCTTGAACTAACTCAAGATGGACTTAATGAAGATCGACCTTCAGCTGCAGATCAAATGCCCTGCTTTTAAACGATTCCGCTCGTAAAAATGAAATTGTAAACACTAAGTAATTACTCGTGGATAAATAATTCAGGCCATATATGCAAAGGGCCACCTTGGGACGAGGCTGAATAGTGGAAGCATATGTAGGGACTTGCTTTCTTGATCTGTTCATGGTGACATGTGCCTTAGTTACATCACACTTGGCTTTCTGTAGTATACAATATACATAGGGCTGCTTATGAAAAGAGCACCAATACTATAAACGGTCCAGACTGTGGCAGCTGTTAACAGGGAGCATATAACTCCATTATTGAAGCAGCTGCACAGGCTCCCAGTTTTGTTCCTGATGAAGTGCTGATGAAGAGTCTTAAAAGCTGTTTGGGGCCAGGGTTTCCAGAGGACCTTCCACTCCCATACAAGCCTGCCCATGTATTGAGATCTTCATCAGATGCTGGAGCAGCCTGCCTGGAGAGGTGAAGCCACAGCAATGGCTTCTTGGCAGCAGTATCACTGCCGCTTAGCTGTGGTCTGCCAGGTTGGCTCCACAGAAGAAGAAGAAGAAGAAGAAGAAGAAGAAGAAGAAGAAGAAGAAGAAGAAGAAGAAGAAGAAGAAGAAGAAGAAGAAGAAGAAGAAGAAGAAGAGTAGTAGTAGTAGTTTGGATTTGATATCCCGCTGCTGGAAAGCTATTGATGCAGCTCTGCCTCGCTAGGCAAGCTGGTTATGACCAGAGGTTTCCCTATGTTTCCCCAGAAGTGTGCTTAGTTGGGAACAGGAAAGGACCTTTTTCTTTTTCAGTCACTGTGCCCAGGCTCTGCAATTTCTCTCAAGGGAGGATCATCTTGCCCATCATAAATTTCCTTCTACTGGTTGGCTAAACATTTCTGTTTAGAAGGCTTTTGGGGGCATGTATGGTTTTTAAGTTCCTGTAGTGATCTCCCCCCCCCTCTTTTTAATAATAATGATAATAATAATAATAATAATAATAATAATAATAATAATAATAATAATAATAATACATGTACTGCTGAAAGATGCCCAGGTACATTAATATCTGCTTTGCAATTTTTTTGTTCCGCTTTTAGTAACTTGATCATTTTGTTCTACTGAGTTTGATTTAAGAGTGCCGACTTCCTTGAGCTTTTCAAAAGGGCATAAATGTGCTAAATAAAACTTCGACTTCAGGAAATAGTATTCTAGAGAACTAACCAGACTTACCCAGGAAACTGAATTAAAGGAATCTCAGTCAGAAAAGTTCCTAGCAGAATAAACCTTAAATCAGTGGGAAATCCCATCTAGATTGTTTAAAGTTGAGGTTCCTAATTTTACTTTCCACAGAATGATTCCCTAAGTCAAAGTTAAGTTACTTGAGACCTCGCAGAATATACATTGGACAAAACACTTGAATTCCGACAGGTTTTTTCCTCTTTAACCTGAGAAAAGGCTGATCCAAAACAGAAAACATTGGGGTAACGTGGCTCTCTGTAGAGTAACGATGTTCTTGGAACATGGAGAAGTAAGATAACCAACACCACCATGGTTAGGCTATACAGAGTATTGGAAGAGATCATGTGCTGGCTAAATTGAACCATGGTGAACATAAGGAATGCTGCACAGTGTCTAATCCCTAGAGTTGGGACTGAAAAATGCTATCTCAATTGTGCTTCACGAAGGAAGCAGTACACATGGTTGTCTAAAGGGGCGGCCCCATAAGACCTTTTGAGTCGGGAATCTATAATTACGTAGCTGCTCCACTGCCTGCCACATTCTACCCATTGTTAAAACCAATGGTTGTCATCAGGACACGAAAATTAACTTAAGCCACATAAATAGCAATATATAGCAAGAGCAAAGGGTAGTATCCAGCAAAGTGGCCTCTGGCTGCGCAACAGAACTTTCCTCTGCCCGCATGCCGCCTGAATCTGTTCTGGGGGTTCCCATTACCCTCCATTTCAGATTTGGGGGGGGGATGTGGGGGTGCACATGGAGAAGGAGGATAAGCTCCACTGCGTAAATGAAAATCCTCATGCTGATGGAACTACTTCATATATACCACCTTTCTATAAACCAAGCAAGCAGAGCTGCCAAACTTTTCTAGTGAGAGAATTCTATAATGACGGTGTTAATTGAAGAAAATACCCTTTCCTTTGTGCAGGACAGTCTAAGACCATGCTGGCGTCTGGATCAGGGCCCCATCTGACCACCTAACTGCATATATGAAAGGAACCGTTCTCATATATATATATATATATATATATATATATATATATATATATATATAAAATACACACACACACACACACACACACACACTGGAGCTGTTTTATGGTTTTATTGGTCAGAGTAAACACATTGAAGCTGACTGGGAACTCCCGCTGCCCAGCTCCTGCCTACATGCTGACTGTCAGACACTCTTAAGCAACCCCAGGTGAATTACATTAGGCTAGGACATCCTGAAGATAACTGCTGCAGCATGTGTAACTGGCTTCGGATTATTATTTTCCAGGAACAGCTGCAGCTAAAATTGGCTGAAGCTGGGGGGGGGGGGAGAGACACATTCCTGGCTATAATCATTAGCTGAGCTCCCAGAAGCACCCTGAAACTACTGGCCAATGACGTGTTTGTTTGGTTTATGTTGGTTTTAGTTCATTTGCTGATCTCCAGTCTACCTATACCTCCAGAGCTTCTCCAACTTAAACTTGGTTCAGATAAAAAAAAGAGGAATGGGAAATAAATGTCATCTGTGTACTGATGGCACCGCTTTCCAAACCTTTCCGATAATCTCTCCCAGTCTCTTCATGTGGATATTGGAGTAAAGGAATATGAAACGGTGTTGCATCATAGTTTCCATGAGGTGGAACAGCCATTCCATCCAGCAGCATCTTAGGAGACCTTTCAGACTGGTAAGAGTGAGCTACTGCTTAGCAGTAGTCATCCCACAAGGTTGCCATGGTTGATGGCATTCATAGCTTCTGGTTGCTGGGCGACAACTCTCATCAGCCCCGGCCATTTGACCATGCTGGCCGAGGTCGGTGGGAGTTGGTATCCAACAAACTTCTGGAAAGCCACAGGTTCCCCACCCCCTGCGGTAATCATGGTCTGTAATGGAATTCCGTCAGCTTTGTGGGTCTATCATGCATTTTGCTGTTGTCTTCATCTGCATGCCCTTGGGCTCATCGGCACACGCTGCCAGAGTGATGCTTGTCAGGCTTTCACGAGCAAAGCTTTTTCAATACGCTGAAGTGCAGCCATTGTGATAATCTTAAGATAAGCATTTAAAAGCTTTGCCTCAACTCGGAAGATTAAGGGTGAGATTTCCTCCCTCTAAATAAATAAGTAATGCACCATTTACTCCAGGTAGAATTAAAAAAAAACAAAAAAAACGGTGCAGTGTTGTAGCCCAAATCAAGTATGGGAGAGAATGCAAACCTTTTTTTTTGCCCCATAACCCCCTGACATGAAAAGGAAACATGTTAGCTCTCAGATTTAAAGTGTGAGTTTTTCAACTTGTGGTTGAAGCTTACAGAGCAATAAATCATGCGCTTTCCTTACATGGTATCTTGCAAATGCAGTTAGGGCAAGACCACCAGATTTGCCCTCCCATAAGTCAGCGCAGCTATTGGACAGCTAGAAAGTTGCTGTTTTTGCTAGTACGTGTCAGATACTGAGCCTCTATGCTGGCGGAGTCTGATTTCAATAGTTGTGGTCAGTCTGAGGAAACTGTGATGTGATAAGATAGCGCTTGTGAGGTCATGTGGTTAGCGAACACCCAATCTAAAATAGCAGCTTGGTGGACCTTAAGTTAAAATAAGTATAGATCTTCAGCTGTGTTTTCTGTGTTCTTAGACCCAAAGCTGCTGTTCATGCTGAATAACTTAAAGTTGAGGATTCATTAGCATTTTTCATAATAGGGTCTCGCTCCATACTTTGTTTTCAACCTCATTCTTATATCTTGGTGGTGAACATAAGTATGTCGGTGAAACACTACAGAATTCTAGAAAATCATGTTGTTCATGTTCGTTACTGAGTTTAGCGTTCCCCCTCCCCCCCAAAAAAGAGTACTTCACTTTCAGAGCTGATGGTTTTAGCTCTGAAATAATGTTCATTGCCATGATCTAGTGGAAGAGATGTCTCTTTTGCTGAACTTCTAAAGCACATACAAATGACCTGAGAGATGGAGAAAGAGAGGAAACTACTGAAAAATATATCAAATCAATATATATGCATTTAATAGAAAGTTTTGATAGGCAAATAACATTGAGAGAAGGGCAGAGAGAAGGGAGTTTGTTATAATCATCCCACTTCAGAGAAATTGACGGAAATGGGCCTGTATTTTGTAGATTTCTAACTTCAGCATTGAGATGTTGGGATGAAATACTGAATGAAGTCTGGACATAATTCTAGCTATGGTTAGGTAGGGCTGAATGGATTTTTCAAGAATAAGTTGGAATTTGCACAGATCACAGAAAATCAGTAGATTACTGGATAGGTGAACAAAATTTTCGTTTTCTTTTCCTGGCCCAGTTATAGACATGAAGGCCATAATCTGTCACCTTAAACAACCTTTCCTTTCCCAGATGTTTACGAGAAAAAACTTGGATTGAGATCTAGAAATAGCCTCAGAGCTATTGATTTAAAATAAACCATGGCACTTGAATAGCTGCCAAGGATTGTAATCCTACATTTATTTATTTTTTGCTAGTTTCTATTTGTCAACCTAAAAAGGAGAGGGTTTTGTTGTTGTTGTTGTTTTAAGTAACTTCTCTCTCTTTTGAAACGTGTTGCTTGAAAAATGGCACCCAAGGGCCAAATTCACCAAAAGTCTTTTAAACGTCTTTACAACATACGAGAGAAGTAAAATTTGATGGTGCAATTACATAGTACAACATGGAAGCCTGTTCTTCTGACTACTTGCTATCTTTTCAATCACGTACTTTCTATTAAGATTTCAAAACTTTTGATTATATGGTAATGCTCTGATCAAAAAGTCATGACCTTGCCTGATCAAGTTGTTGCTTTCCTGTTCTGACTTGAAAGCTTCTGGTCTCAGTGTGTCGCTAGTTTTGATCTTTGTCATGTAAGCAGTACAGCTGCCCTGCCTTAGCCTCTTGTTTCCTTTCGGCTGTTTTGCTCTTGATAACTGCTAAAAGCTGAAAACCCCAACCACTATCACCTTGATATTTTTTAAAACAGAACAAAGGAAATTTTGAAATTTAATATTAAGTCTTTTACATAACCTTAAATAGATAGCCTTCGTGCTTCTGTATTCTTGCCTACTGCATAACCTAGGGAGGTTTGTTGCGACAAAGCTGCTTCATTACAGTGGACTGTTGTGTACATCACAGTAAACTATGGTCCTGAAAGACCTACATTGGCTCACAATACGTTTCCGAGTACAATTCAAAGTGTTGGTGCTGACCTTGAAAGCCCTAAACAGCCTCAGCCCAGTATACCTGAAGGAGTGTCTCCACCCCCATCGTTCAGCCTGGACACTGAGGTCCAGCTCCAAGGGCCTTCTGGGGGTTCTCTCACTGCGAGAAGTGAGGTTACAGGAACCAGACAGAGGGCCTTCTCGGTAGTGGCGCCTGTCCTGTGAAACGCCCTCCCACCAGATGTCAAGGAAATAAACAACTACCTGACTTTTAGAAGACATCTGAAGGCAGCCCTGTTTAGGGAAGTTTTTAATGTTTGATGTTTTATTCTGTTTTAATATTCTGTTGGGCGCCGCCCAAAGTGACAAGGGAAACCCAGCCAGATTGGGGGGGTATAAATAATAACTTATTATTATTATTATTATTATTATTATTATTATTATTATTATTATTATTATTTTGTAAGACAAATGTGAACAGGGAGGAACCACTCTGATCTCAGTATGGGCTCACATACTCCATCCCTTTCCTCTCCTCATGTGGTCAGGAGAAGGACTTCAGCAACATTAAGTTTGGCTTGTCCTGTTATCTAGATCATAGAATCAAAGAACTGTAGAATTGGCAAGGACCACGAGGGTCATCTAGTCCAACCCTCCGCAGTGCAGGAATCTTTTTGCCCCATGTGGGGCTCAAACCATGACCCTGAGAGTCTCGTGCTCTACCAACTGAGATATTTTGAGATCTGGGTTAAAGGTTTAAAACAAACTCCAGTTGAAAAAAGGCAGCTTCAAAATCACAGTTTTGAAGTTGGCTTGTTTTGAAAGTTACCAAAATTTGTTACAAACTGTCCACATGACACAGAAAGGGACAGGGAAACGGAGGCTTGTGGTTGCTCCTTCCTGGTTGTCTGCATCTCATGAAACCATGGTTTAGTGTGACATGTGAACTGTGTTGATATGTTATATACATGGGGGGTGGGGAACTTGCCCCCCCCCCGGTAAGTTGTTGGTTTCCACTTCCTACCATCCCTGCATATGGTGGGAAACACCAATGTGGAGCTAATAGCAACTTGAGGGAGAGTAGTTTAGATCAGGGAAATACAGGAGAAAGAGTTAAATGCTAACTGTTCAAAAAAGCAGAGATCTCTAATAATTCTCAGAACCACCATAAAACTGCAGTTCTACAAGATTCTTTGAAGGAAGTAATAACTGATAAGATTTTAACCTTTTATATTTGTGGTGATGGAAGTACCGTAATTCTAAAGACCTTACTTTCAAAAAGTGCATGTTTGATATCAAGGCAATACAGCTGGCTTCTTCACGAACTTTGACTTAGCAACTGAATTTTGCACTAAATGTTTACAGTTCTACACACACACACACACACACACACACACACACAGAGAGAGAGAGAGAGAGAGAGAGAGAGAGAGTCTTAACAAGGAAATGACTATAGAAATTAATATACTATTTTTTTCCAGAAAAATCAATCTGCCCTTGAAATTAACTTGAGTTGATTGAAGCAAATATTCATATTTTAACATGCTACCTTAGTTTGTGCGTTTTTAATCTGGATTATTTAGGAATGTTTTAAACCTCTAAACTTTTCTCTGCTGTCTTTTTTCTTTTTGCTTATGCGTGGGTTGACAGTCAGCAACAGGTAAGAGCATGTTATGAGAAAGTTCAAGTGGAATGAATTTGACTACCTTTCTAAGCATGGTTGCTTTGTGTTCTCAAATATAATAATCCACAGCCTGGTAAATAATGAGTACATAAAGTGTAAGTATAATCAGGTACTTTTGAGCCACTAGTCAATTCTGCCACTTTCAACCATCAATGGATGGGCAGTTGTAATTTCTGACAACTCTATAATAGCCATGGGATAGTTGGGACAGTAGCCAGCGTACTATGGTGTCTTATATTTAAATTTGGCAGGATCTCTTGAGAATTTCCATTCCTTAATACCATGCGCTGTGGATCAGCCCCGTGTTCTGATGCCATGCTTCTTCCATTAAACCAAATTAAAAGGGGCTTGAGTCCACATATCTATTTAGAATGGATAATTCAGATTTATGTCGGTAACACAAGAGATTTTCTGCCACTTTTTAGTATTAACAAGAACGTTCTTCCGTGATCAGTATCCCTAGTTCTGTCCTGTCAAAAGAGATACAAACAGGAAGACTTGTACCAGTTCTGGTTTTGAAAATACACCCCTCTCCTGCAGTTGGAGCTAAGACCTGGAATGTTCTTCCTTAGTTATAAACTGGGAAATGGCACCCGCCTTCTGTGTGATGTTCAAACAAGTGGAAGGAGGGTCTCAAGGACTGGAACTAGGGACAATAACTATTGATTAATTGTCCTCTATCTGGAAGGTCACGCTACTCTTCCCCATTTTGGAATGTGGTTTCTTCCCACTTAGGATAAACTCATAGCCAACTTTGTTGAGTTGGAAAGAATAGCTTCCTTTTCCATCTGTTGAACCTCGGTTAAAAAAAAATTTTTTTTAGTCTAAAACCTATGGAACCTTCCTTAATCTTGACACATACTGAACACTAACCATCTCATTAACTCAAGAGCCCGTTATGGACATGTTGCATCATTGCACGTTTCAGGCAAATTTCAAACCCCTAGTACTACAATAGCAGCATAAGGAGAATCATAGAACTGTTGAATTGGAAGGAACCACGAGGGTCATCTAGTCTAACCCCCTGCAGTGCAGGAATCTCTTGCCCAAGGTAGGGCTCGAACCCAGGACCTTGAGATTAAGAGTCTCATGCTCGGCTGACTGAGCTATCGACAGGGATTTTGTTGTTCGTCTGTTCCTTTCGGTTATATTACTGTGCTGTTTTTAAATTCTGAAAGGTATTCAGAAGGCGTGTGGGTCACTTTAAGGATCATTTGGATGTGAATATTTCTACTTTAAAACTTAAGAAAGCTTCAAAATAAGATGTTGAAATTGGTCCTAAGATGGCTGGTTTATTCATGCTTAAAGTTGAGAAATGTCCCAAACGGTGTCTCCCTCTTTTTGTCATAATACAGAACCAGAAAGAGGAATTCTACAGCTCTGCTTGTGAATATTTACACAAGATCAGGTTTAGAGAGGGCTCCTAGTTCTGTCAGACACCATTGCTACCGTGTTTCTCATATTATAAGACACGTCTTATATTTATTTTTTTCCTCCAAAAAACACACTATGGCTTATTTTCAAGGGATGTCTTATTTTTTTCCTCTTCCTCCTGCCGCGGCCGGCATTGCTGCTGTGCCTATCACTATGTCTTATTTTCGGGGTATGGCTTATATTCCTTGAATGCTTAAAAATCCTGCTATGGCTTATTTTATGGGTATGTCTTAAAATATGAGAAACAGGGTAGATGTAGTGCAGTGTCCCACAAAGTGTCACTTGCGAAATATTCTTAAAATAAAACTCATAGCTCAATACTTGGCTTCAGCTTGAGTCGTGCACTGTGCATAAACTTCATGCAAAGCAGCCATGGCAATTTCAGTTCGTATAAGGGCTTAGCTCAAGACTGGGGGAACTTGCGGCCTGGGGGCTTCACATGAACCACAGCTTAATTTCAACGTGGGAAGGGAAGGGGAAAATGGGAAAAGGGAAATACGTTGCCAAACGTCTGCCTTTTGCCTTGCCCACCTCCAGCATGCACCCCTAACCAAGTTCCCCCACAGAACACACCCCTTAGCAACAAAAAAAAAGGTTATCCGCCCCTGTCTAAACATCTTGATTTCATTTCAGCAGTCCCTCTGTTTACAGTGTAACATCCTACTTAAGGTGCTCTGCATGTAGGAACTGAGCATGTCACCCTTTGGCCTGGCATCTAGGTTGTTCCATTTGCAGTGTTATTGTAATGTATAGATCACTGCACTAAAAAAGCGCTTGTTCAACAAGCTGGTGAAATGGCTTTAGAAATCTCTGGAATGCAGCTTGCCCCCAGTCAATCTCTCCCCACACTCTTTTTCTTTCTTTATTTCAATAGCAAGAGTATTTGCTCTATCTTTTTTATGTTTCTAACCATTACACTGTAAATTCTAAGAATGGGCACCAGGAGTAGAATTTAATTGTCCAGTCAATGTGAACAGAAGATGGTGCATTTAACATGAATATTAAGTAAATTTTGCTGTGTTTATGTACTCTGCTGATTATAGAACGCTATAGCAAACTAAAGGTGTACAGTGATACCTTGGTTTACAACCATAATCCATTCCGGAGGTCCGGTTGTAAACCAAAACAGGTTGTATGTAACCCAAGGCACGCTTTCGCCAATGGGGCCTCCCCCCCAAAAAAAGGGTTGTAATCCAAAAAAAGGGACACACACTTCAGGGTTTGACGTGGTTGTAATCCAAAATGGTTGTAATCCAAAACGGTTGCAAACCAAGGTACCACTGTATTGAAGGAGACGGTGGAGTAAAAGTGTGGCTTCACTAGTGAAAGCTTGCTGTGCTTGTGTTCTGATTTTATTTTCTCTAGGGCAGGCATCCCCAAACTGCAGCCCTCCAGATGTTTTGGCCTACAACTCCCAGGATCCCTAGCTAACAGGACCAGTGGTCGGGGAAGATGGGAATTGTAGTCCAAAACATCTGGAGGGCTGAAGTTTGGGGGTGCCTGCTCTAGGGGAAAGTACTTCTTTACTATAACACTTTTCCCCCTGAACTTTGGCCTTTGCACCATGTCAAATCCCAGATTTCCCACCCCCATCCTCATGCCATGTAATGCTGTCTAGGAATGCTGTCTCTGCCACCAAAAACTCTCCAGAGGATTGGAGTACTTTCCTGAACAGTGGAGGAAAATATTGCTGGGGTTCACGGGGGGGGGGGGAGGAATTGGCAAAAATCACCTCCCATCTTCAATCAGCAGGAACCTCTGAACGCAGCTCATGAAAGGACGGACAACTTGGGATCATTATATACACACATTTGTTTTTGTTTCTGGTGAGGGTGAGCAGTGATTTTGAGTACACTCCAATGCTACTCCTGCTCTTATAACTTGTGGGTGTACTTTAAGATACAAATGATGAGTTGAATATGGGCATATTCTCCTTTCTTGTTGGCTAATGCATATATATATGTGTGTGTGTCCTTTCTTTTTACAGATCAGATGTCTAAAAGGCAAGAAACCCTTCCCAGGCCCACACACCTTTGATGGGATTCATATTGTGAACCATTTGATAGGAGATGATGAGTCCTTGCATTCGTCCGATGAAGACTTTATATCGAACCACGTTCAGGAGTCGGGGGTCCATTTTCACTTGCACAAGAGGACCGGTCCGATGGACTTGACTCCAACCGTGGCAAACAGTAGTGACAGTGATACTGAAAACACTGAAACATCAGACACAATCGTTCAGAAGGAAAATAACCAAAAAAGAGCGGAGCCTTACTCTACTACTGTGTGATCACTGTGAATGTCATTGGCCTTCATTCTCTAGGAGCTTATTCCACGGTCAAGAGGACTATCATAAAGTTCTTGGACTCGACTGGCTCTTACATCTTATCTGACGCGTGATGTGTTGCACCTTATTTGCCAAATCTTTTCTCTCCAACTTCATGTTGCCATAGAGTAGGACTGGGAAGAGGTTGGATGGATGTCAACTCTTAACAGTATTAATATTTCCCGTATGCTTCTCATGCTAGAAAATGCACACTCACAACTTCTTCCCACTCAAGGACCATACTACAGTTTGTAAACATGGGAAGTCCTTAGTCTTCAAAGGAAAAGTGTACTTGTGCAATATTTAATGCTCTGCGAACAAATGTGTTCTTTTTACATAAACTGTTTGTGATCACGATGGATGTAACAGATATGACATTTATCTGGTTGAATGTCTTATTTTTAATTAAAATAACCTCTTTTATTGGAAACCACCAAAGTTTCCGAACTAAAGCCTTTACTTGTGCTATTTTATACAATAATTAATGGTCATACTTCGTTGTAAAGGATTAAAGAAAACCTTTTATTAACCGTTCTGTGCATCTGCTTTTGATGTGTTGCTAATGGACCTGATGAGAGTGTTAACTACAAATAATGTCTATTTTGTATATATTTATATATCCTTGGCCCTGCATTAAAATGTACATTGAATTTTGTATGGGAAGTGTGAATGTTACCATATGATTGGTCTCAGCATTTTAAAAGGAAATGAAATTCTGTTTAAACCAAGTAAAATTGGAAAATGTTTATGAGAAAAATGGCAAAAACACTAATTTTAGGTTTAAGACCTCTGCTTACCAAATGACCCACATATTCCTGCCCTACTGAAATGTGTTCCAAATGACACTATTGACTGAAATTTTAACTTTGTGTATATGTAACTATATAATAAAAATTTTTCATGATTTAATAGATTCTAAACAGTTACTTGTTCAAGTGTTTCTCAAAATACAGTATTGGTTACTATAAACTGCCCTGGGAATTTTACTGAAAGTGGTATACCCTGTTTCTCATATTTTAGGACATACCCATAAAATAAGCCACAGCAGGATTTTTAAGCATTCAAGGAATATAAGCCATACCCCGAAAATAAGACATAGTGATAGGCACAGCAGCAATGCCGGCCGCGGCAGGAGGAGGAGGAAAAAAATAAGACACCCCTTGAAAATAAGCCATAGTGTGTTTTTTTGAGGAAAAAATAAATATAAGACGTGTCTTATAATATGAGAAACACGGTAGAAATCTCTTGAATAAAACTGGTGAGATGTCCATCAAATGGGAATGTGTATTGATCTAACTTCACTCACCAGCTGCCTTTGCTGTTCATTATTTTATTAAAACAGCTCAACATTATTACCCTTTACAATAAGCGGGATGCGGGTGGCGCTGTGGTCCCAGCTCCTGCCAACCTAGCTGTTCGAAAGCACATCAAAGCGCAAGTAGATAAATAGGTACTGCTCCGGCGGGAAGGTAAACGGTGTTTCCGTGCGCTGCTCTGGTTTCGTCAGAAATGGCTTAGTCATGCTGGCCACATGACCTGGAAGCTGTCTGCAGACAAACATTGGCTGCTTCAGCCAGTAAAGCGAGATGAGCGCCGCAACCCCAGAGTCGTTCCCGACTGGACTTAATTGGTGTAGTGGTTAAGAGCGGTGGACTCGTAATCTGGTGAACCGGGTTCGCATCTCCGCTCCTCCACATGCAGCTGCTGGGTGACCTTGGGCTAGTCACACTTCTCTGAAGTCTCTCAGCCCCACTCACCTCACAGAGTGTTTGTTGTGGGGGAGGAAGGGAAAGGAGAATGTTAGCCGCTTTGAGACTCCTTCGTGTAGTGATAAAGCGGGATATCAAATCCAAACTTTTCTTTACCGGTACCTTTTTTACCTAACAATAAAATCAAGGAGAAAATACAACAATAGTACAAAACATACAAAAATGTTAAACAGCTCATAGGAAAATACACTTAGGAGATATGTGACAATTATGAATAAGAGAAGGAAAAGATTACTTAGCTTAAGACATAGAAACAGAAAGCAGCATATAAACAAAAGTAATCAGGAGAATGAATGTTATGCCACAGATGCTCAGAATGAGTACAAGGAAGAAGATAGAAACCTAGGACTGGTTGCAGGAAGAAATGGAAAAATATAGACTATAATGGAGTAAAAAGCCATCTTCCGGGTTTGCAGTGTTTGGGTTCCAAGTTGTTTGAGTGCCAAGGCATTTGAGAACCAAGGTACCACTGTACCCTGATTTTAATCATATGTGTTCAGAAGTTCAACTGAATTCAGTAAATTTTACTTAGCAAAAGTGCTTAGACTTGCTCATGTACCTGGAAAGAAGCCCCTCTAAATTAAATAAAAGCAAACATTTCAAAGATTGAACTGCATGTCAGTATTTCTGAACGGTATCTTTTTATTGCTTTAGTTCAAGGGGGGGGTCAAAGTTCTTAATTTACTAACACTGTACTCCTAGGCATGTCTACTTGGAAATAAGTCCCACTGAGTTCAGTTGGGTTTTCTTTCAGGTAAGCATACACAGGATTGCTGCCCAAACAATGAAACCCAATCAGCTGAAAATTACAGGGGAAGAAATAGGTTTGTCTGCAAGGCCTGCTCATATAAATAGATGGTATCCAGGAAATTCTTAAACAACCTTATGAGCTGCTCTAACTTTCAGTTTTTTTGCTTTCGCTATTTTTATCAGCATACAGGAATCATTGAACTGCATTTCTCCGAACAAATGTTGACGTTTCACTGGACTGCGGGGTGAATGCGGCCCCCATTCAGATGTAAAATGATGCCGTTTCCCAAAAGCAAAAAAAATAGTTTTTGAGTTCTGTGTCTAGTTTTCTTTGTAGATTGCATCTGCTTTACCTTCCCCAGTGGGAATCCAAATATAAGCAGCTGACAACCTCTGCACCTGGTGTTGGGGCAGCTGAGGTTGCCTAGAAAGTATCTCTGCCTGTCTATCGTTGGCACACCAGCTGCAGGTCTCTTTGCAAAAGCAAAGCTCTTCAGTCGGTGGCATGAGAAATTCAGTTGAAGGTTGGCCATAAAACACATTAAACAGTGAAGTGCAATGATCTTGCAGTAACTGCCATATTGCACAGGTGCTTGCGAGGGAGACGGAGCGACAGGCTGCATCTCGGAGTTTGCTTTTACGTGGAAGTAAATGGGCACGCGGAGCATGCCCACTTTCGCATTAAGCTGCAATACGTTCACAACAGTAGGGGGGAGATGCTTAACTCCAATTTCCCCTGTCAAATACGGCACATGTCCAGCTTTTCCCCCCACAGAAGAAGAGAGAGGGTTTCCCCCATCCTCGAGGCAAAAATAAATTTTTGCAGGGGGTGGATTTTTATAAGAAAAAAGGGCGCACAGGAAGCCAGGCACCTGCTTGCCTGTACAAACCTCTGCTCTAAATTGCAGCTTCCCAGAACCAGTTTGGGTAAATGCAGGCACGCATTGGAAGGGGTGAAGATAGAAACATCCTCATGACAAGGGAGCATCATGTGTGGTTTTTGACCCAGAAGCTGAATGGCTTCAGGAGGACAAACAATATTAGATGCATCGTGGATTGATGTCAAGACACTATGGCTGAGTATATGCTATGCATTTAAAGCACTTTACTTCCCTCAAAGAATTCTAGGAACTGTAGTAGACCCCTAACAACAATACAATTTCCAGAATCCTTAACAAACTACTGTTCCCAGGATTCTTGGGGGGGGGGGGGGAGATTCTGCATCCTGCAGCAAAAGGCAATAACTGAACACAGAGCTTCCATTCTCTACAGCAGATCCATGTTTTTAGTAATAGCTAGCTCTGCCCTCATGTTCAAGCCCGTAAGAGAGTGCTTGTGTGTGTGTGTGTGTGTGTGTGTGTGTGTGTGTGTGTATGATGCTAGCTCTGTGTCTGTTTCTTCAATTGGGTTTTAAGCCAGAGGCAAGGCTCTCCAGATGTTGCCTGAACAACTGCCATCAGCTCCATCCAGTACAGCCAATACTCAGGGATGGAGAGGTCCCCCAATCTCTAGAGAGCCACAAGTTCTCCATCCCTGGTTTGAACTCTCTCCCTTTCTCCCTCTCTCTGCTTCAGATGGCTACAGAGAACTGTCTCCGGCAAGTTAAACCTCCACACAGAGCTGTCCACACTCTCCTGCATTTCAGTTCTGCTAGTTGCATTCACCTGTCGCTCTCCTGCGTACCTGCAAATCTGCGGAGATCAAGGAGCTAGAAGGGTTCTAATTACCTTGTCAGTCATGACAACTGCAGTGCCGCATTGGGCTTCGTTTTATGCTTCGTTTAGAAGCTGGGGGAAAGTTCTTTCTACGTCATTTGATTACAGAAGTGAGGAAAAACATTGTTGCTCTTGTAACACTAACATGCTCCTTGTAACTGTGGAATCAGATCTGGAGACATGGGCCCGGCCCAAAGTATTTGCTTGGGTGCACGCAACGAGCGCTGCAGAATGTCTTTGCGTTTGAATGGCTGACATATCTCTCCCCATCAAACCATGCCATACTCTAAACCACTTTGAAATCCCCCTTGGTTTCACAATAGCTAGGCGTGCAACCTGGAGGTCAGGCGTTTCTAGGGATCAGACAGCTCATATTGTGATTCTTTCAATCCTACCCACGAATTGGTAAGACTGGTAGATTGGTGTCTGTTTGCTGGGCATGCGTTGCCCTGATCTTGTTCCAGATAATGAAAAGCAAAACTCTTACTGTATTTGGAGTGATTCAAAAACGGCATCCGCATAGATAATGGTTATGAAACCTGCTAATCAAACGATCGGTTGCGCCATACATCCCATAATAGAAACTAGGAAACCTTAGAGATAAGTAAGTTGCAGTGACTTAACTTTTCAGCGCATGCCCTGCAAAGTGCCGAATGCTGTCTATAAATCGCACTGGTGCAAAAAGCTTTTTTTCCCCCAGCATGCTTCTCCTGTTAGCTACAGACAGGCATTAAGATAAGCCAATCAGGAAGAAATAAGGTAGTTTACCGCCAAAACTTAACACCTTGGTCCTCTTTGCATTATCTAATTTAGCAGTGGAGTCAAATAAATACTGACTTAGTGGAAATGTTAGAATGAGATATTCTGACAAGAGCGGAAGTGACTAAGACTGCAACCTTATACACATTTACCTGGGGCTTACTTCTGAGTAGACATGCATAGGACTGCAGGTTACCCAATTATTTCTTCAACGCTTGCGTCTCCGTAACTGCTGCATGCTATCCATGAAGGATAAGCCCGTCAATGGCTTTTAGTTATAATAGTTAAAGTCTTAGCTTTTGTTGATTTTTGGACATTTGTATCCCAGCTTTCGCCTATCATTGTACCCAAGGTGGCATGTATTGTGGCACCAAGCTTTAGAAAGGTGGAAGCCCCTCATATTTCTTCAAGCCATACTCGGTCTGGCACTCCCTATTTTCAGAATGAAACCTCCCATCTCTCCCCGAGTACCAGATGCTCAGATTGAGCACAGCATGGCTATCCCATCTTGTCCAATTTGTGAGCTTTTTGTTGACCTAAATGGTCTGATTCAGCAAGCCAGTTCTTATACATCAAATCCTGAGAAGGCAAATCCTTCAGTCAGAAACAGTGGAAATGTAACCATTTTCTCTTTAGGTATGTGGTTCTGTTTTTTCAAAACTGTGGATCCGAAGAAGAGAAACCCCATTGACAGTTTCAGAACTATCATCACCTAAGGACTACAGCTATGCCCG
This sequence comes from Zootoca vivipara, assembly GCF_963506605.1. Lineage (NCBI taxonomy): Eukaryota > Metazoa > Chordata > Lepidosauria > Squamata > Lacertidae > Zootoca > Zootoca vivipara. Next base: position 23,456,472 of record NC_083282.1, read on the forward strand.
CTCAGACTCTCGCGCAAGAGCTGATATGTCATACTATGGTAAGCAGAAACAGGCAAGCACACAGTCTTGCCTACAACCATGAAACCCAGAGACCTCCACTTTATTAATCGAATTTATTTGTGATGAATAAATAAATTTATGTAGGCTTGCAGTTGGCCGAAAACATTGCCCAACTATACAAAGATCTGGTGTTGCTCCCAACACTTCCAAATGCAACGTTTTAAGTTGCCTTTTTCTGTGACCCAGTTCTAGAATTCTCTCTCTGTGCAAACACTTTCTAGCACTGTCATAATAAACTCAGGCGTCCATGTCTGTTCTAAGAACCTTAGAATGTGGCCATGGTTTCAACCAGGACGCTATAAACAGATTTAACAGATCTTTCGCATTGCGGGCACCAGTCTAAGGGTCTACCTCGGCGAGATACTCATTTGATCAACTGGTAGGTTTGCAGGGAAACAAAGAGAATCCCATCACCTTTCACGTCTCCTTAAAATGCTATCCTTCTACAGCAGCTTCCATCAACCTGGTGTCGTCCAGATGTTTCTAACTCCCATCAACTGTTCTGGCTGTGGCTGATGGGAGCTGGAATTCAAAGCATCTGGAGGGCACCAGGTTGATAAAGGTTGTTCTGTGGTCTAAAAAGTATCCCAAGAATTCGACGGCCACATTTTCTCGAAAAGGGACAGCAAAACATGTATGTAGGTTCCCCTACTTGTGAGATCTCTGGAGGTGTATCCAGAATGCAGTGAACTTAATGGCGCAGTAACATTTGCATGCTGCTAACTACCTGAATCAGCGAGGCTGCTGACTACCTGTACTGTGTTGTGTGGTTGGTTATAAAGGACCAATTAGAATGGGGGGTAATGATTAGGAATGTATTGGAAGTTATAGATACAAAGGACTTCAGGAAAAGGCTCTATATATACTAAGTTTAAGGGAAGCTGAGCAGAGCAGAAGGAGACGGAACTTGTAGTTCTCTAGATGTTGTTGGACTCCAATTCCCATCAGCCACAGCCAGCATAGCAAATGGTCAGGGGGTGATGCTTATTGACTTTAGACTCCATACACAGGATTGGCTTCAGTCCATTTCTATGAACCGACGATTACCTTGAAACGGCCATTACAAAACACCTGTCACAAAATAGCTGCAGAGTTACTTTAGCAGCTTGTTTTGACTGTACAAACAGTAACTTGATTTATTTTTTGTTTAAAAAGCCTTAGCTGATTGTGGGTATAGCAATGATATCAGAACTAATTTCCCACCTCGCACACTCTTCTTGCATTTAAAGTGACTGGCATTTGAAGTTTTTTTTAAAACAACAACAAGAACAACAACAACAACACACAAACAAGCAAGCAAAACCTAGCTTTAAGTGAAATACTGGCATATAAAATGATTCCTGGAGCAATCATAGGAAATGGTCTTACACTGTCAGGCCGTAGGTCCATCTAGTCCAGAGCTTTCCAAACTGTGTCACGACGCATTCATGTGTTGGCTGCAGTGTGTTGGCGTGTCGTGCAAACACTCCCTGCTCTCCTCCTGGGGCTGGAGAGGGGTTCGTTTAAGCTCTGGTTTGCTAGTAAAACTGAATTACTTTGTCGTGAAATGATGAATGTCTAAAAAGTGTGTGTCACCAACATGAAAAGTTTGGAAAGCTCTGATCTACCCCGATTGTCCACTTTGACCGGCACCAGCTTTCCAGGGTGTCCTGCAAAGGACTTTCCCATCAACTGCCATCTGATTTTTGTTCACTGGAGATGCTGAAGGTTGTACCTGGGATTTCCTGCATGTACTCTACCATGGGTGGGACCCAGGTGGCGCTGTGGGCTAAACTACTGAGCCTAGGGCTTGCTGATCAGAAGGTCAGCGGTTCGAATCCCTGTGACGGGGTGAGCTCCCATTGCTTGGTCCCAGCTCCTGCCAACCTAGCAGTTCGAAAGCACGTCAAAATGCAAGTAGATAAATAGGAACCGCTACAGCGGGAAGGTAAACGGCGTTTCCGTGTGCTGCTCTGGTTCGCCAGAAGCGGCTTTGTCATGCTGGCCACATGACCTGGAAGCTATACGCCAGCTCCCTCGGCCAATAATGCGAGATGAGCGCGCAACCCCAGAGTCGGTCACGACTGGACCTAATGGTCAGGGGTCCCTTTACCTTTACCTTACTCTACCATGGGTAGGCAAACTAAGGCCTGGGGGCCGGATCTGGCCCAATCGCCTTCTAAATCTGGCCCGCGGACGGTCCGGGAATCAGCGTGTTTTTACATGAGTAGAATGTGTGCCCTTTTATTTAAAATGCTTCTCTGGGTGATTTGTGGGGCATAGTTTTTTTCTTCAAAATATAGCCCGGCCCCCCACAAGGTCTGAGGGACAGTGGACCAGCCCCCTGCTGAAAAAGTTTGCTGACCCCTGTACTCAACTGACCGAGCCATGACCCTTCTCCATACTCCTGAGCGTTGCTTACGTGTTCATTTTTCTGAATTTATTTTCCAGCCCTTGGGCGGGGCACACTAATCTCCCAGTAATGACCTGGAACACCTTTCAGAAGGAAGCAAATGCCCTTTGAAATCCTTAACCAAACATCTGCAGAGCTACAGAGATAATCGCCTGCTCACTGAGTGAGGTGAGCTGGGACCCCGTGAACAGTTTGCTGGATGGTGCTACAGCACTTGTCCATAACCATGTGCAGAATAAGATAATGGCAATACTTCACAGGATTAGAAAGCATGCTGTCTGTACCTTAAGTGCTATTTACAATACTAAGCTTAAAGATACTTTGAATGTGTGTATATCTGATTATTATTCTAAATCCTCGTATCATTTTGTCCCTTCCCCAACTTGCCAGGATAAGTTTCCAAAGAATGAAAATGTTGCTTTTAATAAAATGCTCAGATGTGATCCTAGAACATCTTTGCTTAGGGCTACTGCCACCTTCTGGGCCAGGGCTCCTGTTCGTGTAAACTCTATAAAACATGCATAAATTCAGCAGGTGCAGATTTCCCTGGCATTGCAGGGTGGGGGGGGGGGATGTTAATGATGGGTGAGGCTTCACCTGTTGGTTTTCTTCCTGTATTAGGATGGGAGCATAGACTGATGGGAAAGTACATGCATTGCAAACAGAAAATATATGGTTCAAGTCTCAATCTCTCCAGTTAGGAGCATAGCTGCCAAGTTTTCCCTTTTCTCGCGAGGAAGCCTATTCAGCATAAGGGAAAATCCCTGTAAAAAAGGGATAACTTGCCAGCTATGGTTAGGAGGAGGGCGTAGAAATTAATTTAATAAAAAAAAACTTTTGCTTGAGACCAAGAAAAGCTGCTGGAAATCAGTATAACAGACGGACAAGAGTTGTGCTTTTGTCTGATTTCATAAGCTCTGTTCGAACTGGTTTTTCCCTACTTTTCCATTTTTGTTTGATTTTTACCCTGGCTTCCCCTGCCTCAGATCATATGATGAAGGGTGAACGTGACGTACCGTATATAAGTATACCGTGCCTTAAAAGTGCTATAGAAGTAAAAGGCGAAAGATTTATACGATCTGAAGAGAAAGATTGGAGGAAATTCAACTTATATTTGAAGAAATATTGTAATATTTAATATTTGGAAATCCTTAGGGAAGTTGATATAAGCTGATGGGTTAGATACAGTATAGGATTTAGGTTTAGTATTGCTTAAGATAGTTTTGAGTTTATTAATGAATTTTTATATTTTTAGTAATGGTAATATTATAATTTAGTTTAATTGTGGTATGGAAAATGATAAAGATGATTAAAAGTGAAATTCGGACGGGGGGGTGGGACTTGGGGAAGTCACCTAAGAAGGTTAATGAAAAGTATGAATTTAAAAGAATAAGAGTGTTTGTATTGTGTTTTGTAATTTTGTTTTTGTATGGTTTAGTTGGTTTTGTATGTTTTTGTGTATGGTTGTTTTTGCTTGTATAAAATGAAAAAAAATGGAAAAAGTGCTATAGAAGACACTAAGCTATGTGATAAATTTAAAATGCATTCTAATTTAAAAAAAAATCCCCATATTGTACATTCACTTCCCACAACCCCACAGGATATCTTTTTAAATAGTAAAAAATTAAGTCTTACCTAGCAGAGGTCGGAAACAGGGGATCTCTTGCTAAGCTTGGGCTCTCAAAATGTCAGTAAGCATGACCAAAGGTCAGGATGGGAGTTGTAGTCACTTCCTAGGATTGTAGAGCTACCCAAGGATTACTGCCAGGCCTAGAGTTTATTTGCACTGTGGAATGAAAAGTGGGGAACCTCACCTCTTGGATGTCTGCCTGTCACCTACTTGTTGAACATCATAGTCCCTGTCGAGCAATGGTGCTCTGAATAAATTGGGGATAACCTTCTCCCTTTCCCCCTTCCCTTCCTGTTGTTGTTACGGGGGGGGGCGGTCCGAAGGCCTCCTGCCTCCTCTCAGTGGAAGCCATTTGAGTGCTGCAAATGGAAATGTTTTGAGTGTGTGTGTGTGCATGTGTGTGTGTCTGAGTTTTGTTCCTGTGAACTCTGTGGTTTCTGAGCCCTCTTTCTAATTTTACAGGCGGTGTGATTTCATGCATGGAGTTAACCAAAGCTTTGCTAAAAACAGGGGTAGTCATAACGATACAGTCACAGATATGTGTTATGCACACACACACACAGAGAGAGAGAGAGAGAGAGAGAGAGAGAGAGAGAGAGAGAGAGAGGGAGGGAGGGAGGGAGGGAGGGAGGGAGAGAGAGGGGGAGAGGGAGAGGGAGAGGCTACCAGTCCCTTCTCTTCTGTCTCCAGAGCCTTGCTGACTTTGGCTGGACTCCACAAACCACAGGCACATTTTGGAGATTTTGCAAATTGTGTCCCCGCAACACCACCTAGAAAGGAAGGAGAGAAAGGAGAGCAAAGAGGCTTTTCTAGGCCGTGGTTTTGCTTTCTGCAGGGACTCGCTCCCGGCCCGGCCCCTTCCCCCCCCTCCTCCAGTGGACAAGAACCCCTCCATAGAGGGAAGGAGAAATCGTCCCACCACATCTTCCAAATTTATGCATTACCTAAGTTCCCAGGGGAAATGAGCAAGCCTGGAGGGGCAGGGTGGGTGCCGAAAGTATTTCCAGCCATGTTTATCCCCACAAAAGTTTCCACAACAAGCTATTAGGAGGCCGGGAAACGGCCTGCGAACACCCTGCAGCCTGACACCTTTGTGCAGGCAGATGATCAACAGGTGAAGCTCTCGCCACCAGCAGCACCCTCCAGAAAGCAGCTGCGCCCGTATAATGTCTGCCTGCCCTGCCACCATTAAACGAGCAGGAACACCAGAGGGCAGCTAAGTGGAGGAAGGCAGAGCTTTTCTGAAGAAGATGCTGCCCCCCCCCCCCCGCCCTGCCATGAACAAGCCCAACTAGTAAATCGGAGGGCAGAGGGCAGAGGGCGGAGGGAGGTTGAGCATCTCTGTCAGGAAAGTTAGTAGAAGTTTAATCTCTATCCAGCTTTTCTTCCACTGGGACCTAGGTGGGCAACCTGTAAACTTCCAAAAGGCAAGCTGGACTCCAGCTCCCATCATCCCTAGCCAGTAATGGTCAGGGATGATGGGAGTTGTAGTGCAGCACATATATGTATGTAGTAGTCCAGCTTGAGTCTGGCCCCCAATGAGGCCTAAACCCAGAAGTGCTGCATCAATACCTTTTCTGACAGGAGGGCCACATTTCCTTCTGAGCGACTTTCCAGAGGTCCATACAGCCAGAGGCAAAGGAGCAACATGTAGGTTAGTTTTGACACACCTGTCTATACAGTATACTCCAGGGTCCCCCAAACTAAGGCCCGGGGGCCAGATGCGGCCCAATTGTCTTCTAAATCCGGCCCGCGGATGGTCCGGGAATCAGCATGTTTTTACATGAGTAGAATGTCCTTTTATTTAAAATGCATCTCTGTGTTATTTGTGGGGCCTGCCTGGTATTTTTACATGAGTAGAATGTGTCCTTTTATTTAAAATGCATCTCCGGGTTATTTGTGGGGCATAAGAATTCATTCATATTTTTTTCAAAATATAGTCCGGCCCCCGCACAAGGTCTGAGGGACAGTGGACCAGCCCCCTGCTGAAAAAGTTTGCTGACCCCTGCTATCTTGGCTCTGCTTTGGGGGTGGGGCGGGTGAAATTAGAGCAGATGCACCAGAAGAGACTGGTTCTGTCCCACTTCTCCTCCATAGAGCTCAGAACGAGGGTTGCCATATTTCAAAAAGTAAAAACCAGGACACCCCAAAAATAGTTGAGGGTTTGGGGGGCTTTTTTAAAAGGAAACCAGCAAAAACTCCAAAGTTGTTGAGCTCCCCCCTCCCCAAAAACACCAAAACAAAAAACAACCCCCCCCCAATTTCTGGGTTTACTTGCTGGAGATCCAGGACAAAACATACACGTTTTTAAGAGGTGTTCGAAGGCTGACAACTATGTTGCCACCAAGTGACAATCCCTTGACTGGTTAGTGGCGACACTTTGTGAAATATACTCGGAGTCGAGAGTGAATTTCATGCTCTTTATTCAGCTCTTAGTCATCAAGGAGTTAAGAAGAGAAGAATGCCCTTTTCCCAAAACCATCTGCTTATATACAATATTTACACAATGGGCTTTGGCTACTTCAGGGCTACACCTGTGGGCCAATCAGTTTGTGGATTGACTTCTGCCAGCAGCCTGATTGGCTGCTCCTGCAGGCCAATCAGGTTGCGGATTCACTTCTACCTGGAGTTGGATTGGGTGGCTCCTGCGGACCAATCAGACTGCTGATTCTGGATCCTATTGTTCTATGATTAAGCTCAGTACATAACACTTTGGAAGGTCTTGAAAGGTTGCTTGGTCCGTGCTAGTTATTTTGAAGTTGAGCAACGGCACAGCGCACCTCAAGGGGAGCAGGCTCTCAGACTGTGCACACACCATACATTGAAAAGCACTTGACGTCCCCCAAATAATCCTTGGAACTGTGATTTGCTAATGGCGCTGGGAAATGTAGCTGTGTGAGGGGTAAACTACGGTTCCCAAGAGTCTTGGGAGTTTTATATGCTTTTAATGTGTCATAACAGAGGAAAGTGCCTCAGTCTTGGTAGGTGCAAAAAAAATGTCTGTTTTGCCCCCCTACCACCGAGTAGCCACATATCTGGGAAGAGGGTTTTATTATGGAAACTCTGGTTTCAGGTAGGCTTCAGCAGCCCCAATGCTGCTTCTTTCAAAAACCAGCTGTACCAATTACAGGCGCAGGGTTGCCATATTTCAAGAAGTAAAAATCAGGATACAGTAGTTGTTGAGCTTTTGGGGGAGATTTGCCCCCCCCCAAAAAAGGCAAAGAGTGATACTCAAACACACACATCCTTGTTCTGTTGCGCACCCAGGCGCTAATTTCGCTGCTCGATTCCTAGACACGTCCGTGAAATTCCAGATGTATGGCAACCCTGACACTGGGGTTCCCCCTCCTGCATTTATGACCCCTGCAAAACCTACATTGGCGAGGAGGTGTGATTTCAGACACCTCTGCTTTGAACTATTTTTCCAGTGACCTTTAAATGCTATATTCTTGATGCTTGTACAGTATTGGTATCAGCTTTGCTAGAGAGCACAGGTTTTTTTTCTCTCTCTCCAGCCCACATCAGTAATGCGTTACATGTGATTGCATATGGTTTTAGAGAGGCGAAAAGGTGCTATTAATCTCATGGGTGTGAGGGGAAATATTGAGAGAACAATGATCCTTTCCTGGTGGGGGAATGGCACTGCTACCTATTACTGCCTAGTAGTATAAGGCTGAACCTTGCCCGCCAATGAAAGGGATGTAGCTCTCCTTCCTGCAGTGTGCGATCACCTGGGAGTACAGTTTTAGAAGGTGGCTGATTGTGGCATGTAAAGTAAGGTGTTTTCAACCACCAGACACTGACCCTCCTCTCTGTATACAGTATAATACAGATAAGCTGTAATGTGGGTAATACAGTGGTACCTCGCAAGACGAATTTAATTTGTTCCACGAGTCAATTCGTTTTGCGAAAAATTCGTCTTGCAAATCACGGTTTCCCATAGGAATGCATTGAAAATTCTTTTTTTTTTTGCCCATAGGAACGCATTAATTCAATTTCAATGCATTCCTATGGGAAACCGTGATTCGCAAGATGAATTTTTCGCAAAATGAATTCGTCTTGCGAGTCGCCATCAGATCGCAAGACGCATTCGTCTCGCGAAAAATTCGTCTTGCAGGGCATTCGTCTTGCGAGGTACCACTGTATTTGCGGGGGGTTGGAGATAGACTTGCTGAACGTGCGAGGAATTAGTGGCCTGCCTGATTGGCACAGGTGTTATGGACATCATCCAGTCACTGTCAGTGACACTATTACTGGCATCACCTCCACAGGAAAATACCCAGTCACACTTGCTCGCTTGCAATTCTGGTTGCTTGCCTGCTGGTAAACAACCATTTGAGCAGTACAATGCATCCCACTGCTTCTTTGCGAAACCATGTTATGTGCATCATAGCCAATTTCAGCCACACAGTGCACAGCTACTGCAGCCAAGTAGGCAAATGCAGGGTGAGGCCTGCGATCAAGAGGCCTGGTTAGTAGCTTCTGCGTCCAGAGCAGGGCCTGTACAAGAGTTGAATCTTAATTCAACACTGTAACAGGGCACCATCCTCCACCACACCATAGGGGGCAACAGGCTAGATTATGGGGTGTAAGGCAGGATGGAGGGCGCACACAATTATGTCCTCTCCAGTCCAGTACCTAACTGACATTGCCAAGAAGCCCAGTATCTGCCACCTGAGGCAATTGCCTCATTCTGCCTAATAGTAGGGCTGGCTCTATAACAAAGAGTAAACTTTTTTTAAAAAACACACACAAAAACCCAGAAACCTGTGTAATGTGAGAGGACTTTGCCATGGTGAATGTGGTTTGAACTGGGTTTTGTTCCCTTAGACAAAAATATGTGGAAAGGATTCGTTGAGGGGAGGAAGTTTGAAATTCACCAATGTATAGGTTAGTTTCAGTATCACACACTGTTCTTTGCTGTGCCAATGGGTTGGAAGAAGGCATTTGACTTGATGCAGGAGGAATGCTGTGTAACTTGAAAGTCTGCATATTTATCCATTCACAGAAGTTTGACCACTCAGGCTGCACCTACTTGGGAGTAAGCCAATTCAGTTCAGTGGGACTTATTTCAAAGTACACACGACTTAGCGACGCGGGTGGCGCTGTGGTCTAAACCACAGAGCCTAGGGCTTGCAGATCAGAAGGTCGGCGGTTCGAAAGCACGTCAAAGTGCAAGTAGATAAATAGGTACCACGGGAAGGTAAACGGTTTTTCAGCTTAGTCATGCTGGTCACATGACCCAGAAGCTGTACGCTGGCTCCCTCGGCCAGTAAAGCAAGATGAGCGCCGCAACCCCAGAGTCGTCCGCGACTGGACCTAATGGTCAGGGGTCCCTTTACCTTTACCTTTTTAAGCACGTCTAGGACTGTGCTGTAAAAGAGATGGAAAATTAATCACTCCCGCCCACTTGGAATTTTCTGTCTTACAGGGTTCAGCTGTCTGGGCCAGCCCTACTGTTAGGCAGGCAGAGTGAAGTTGGCTTGCCTGATATATCAGAGATTGCAGCACAGTACTGTTAAAGGCAGTGATTCACCAGTGATTTACAGTGCAATCCAACCATGTTTACTCAGAATTACGTTCTATAGAATTAAATGGGGCTTCCTCCCAAGTAAATAGGGTTCGGATTGCAGCCTTAATTTGTACATATGGGTTGTACATCCTATGAAGTTGTACTCAAGAGTAGGCCCATTGCTAAGAGTAGGCCCATTAATTTCAAGGGTCTGCTCTCATTTAGTTCAAGGCTTACATTTATCACAAGGATCTTATCTTAGGTTATCTTTGATCTATATACACAAAAACGTTGCCATTGTATGAAGACGAAGAGTGGTATGCAACTAAGATTTACTTAGAGCAGAACCACTTGAAATTAATGAATGTGACTAAGTTAGGCCCGTTAAGGTCCACGGGTCTACTCTGAGCAACACATAGCTGGCTACCACCCAAAATAAACAGGGCAAAATGAAATGTTGGTGGGTACTGTGTCCTGTATTTTTTTCCTACCCTGATTGGATCTGCAGCCCTTCCTGCTAGTGGAAGCCAGACCTTGAGGGGTAGAAGAACAGGAGAGCCAAATGAACAGCAGAACCCATCATGGCCACTTTGGTCCTGAGCCCTGGCTGACTAGACACACCTATGTAAAGGCCAAAAAGGAAAGAGTGAGGTGGCCGAGCTGATTTATTTTACTGTCATTTTATTTATGTTTTGGGTCGCCCTTTAGAGAGAAAGAGGAGGAGGTGAAGAAGAAAAGCAAGATTTTGGTGGTATTGCAGCAGCAGCAGGCTCACTAACGCTCAGGAAGTGGAATTTGTGGTTTCAGGGGCTGAGCTCAGAAGGGGTGTTTAGAAAGAAAAGGTCCAGCGCAAGACACCGATTCTTCAGAGACGACGACGAGGAGGAAGAGAGGTCTGTGTATTGAAGGTCCCCGAGGAAAAAGCAAGAGGCAGGCAGCAACCGTCTCCTTCCATCGCCTTTCTCCATGGTAAGTGAAGCGCTTCTTCTTCTTCTCCTTCTCCTTCTCTTCTCCTTCTTCTTCTTCTTCTCCTCCTCCTCTTCCCGGGAGCGCAAAGAAAGTGGGGGACGGACGGACGAAGGATTCGCGCACCCAGATTTCCGTCCGTCAGAGGGCGGCTCGGTTCTCCGCGCCACCCACTCGTGTTTGCGTCGCTCCTTTCACGCACGTGTGAGCGGGGGAAACGGACTCTGTTTCTTCCCGGAAGTGGAGACATCACCCCCCCCCCCCAAAAGGGCTCGTAAGCTCAGCCTCGGCGCCTGTTCTGCTTGCAGCCCAGAAACTTTGTGGCTGTTAGTTCCTGAGCATGTGCAGAGTGTGTGGCTCCTATTCCGCACTCCGCCTCTCCAGCCCCCTGTTCTTGTACGATCACAATCAGCTCTGGGATAAGGCTGCTCAGAGGGAGTGTTTTTTCCAGGGAGTGTTTTTTCAGGCCCGGCCCTTCTCATCGAAGAAAGAGGGTAAATTAGTGGATGGGTGCAGAGCAGAGATAGAGAGTGAGTTTCTTTGTCTTTGTGGGTTTGTTTGGGAGGGGTGGGGCAGGGTCTGGGTGGGGCAGGGGCAGGTAGGGCTGGAAGAGGAGCCCCCATCTGGGATCCCGGACGACGCCGAGTTAGCAAGAGGAAGCTTCCTATATCCAAGCAGTTTGGAAAGGCAGCAAACTCTTCCAGTCATGGAATCATAGAAGTGTAGACTTGGACCCACGAGGCTCATTCTAATCCAATCCGCCCCGCGCCGCCCCCATCTAGCACCCAGACTTCAAATCCCACCTTACTCCGGATCAGGCTCCCGATAAAAGGAATTGCCTTCCTGGATTCTCAAACCCTAAAGTGGTTGGAAGCTCCAACAGCACCCTACGCTTGCAAGGTGGAGGGAGCTGTCTTCCTCCGGCCACGTGCCATCCGACCCATCATACCGTACGTACACCTCCCACTGACCACACGTTACAGGCAAACGCGTGTCACCGCCAGATGCGCACCTTCAAGGGTCTTTTCTTTCGCAACCAGTCCTTGGCTTGCCTTAGCCTATCTGTGTGAAGAGAGAGAGAGAGAGAGAGGGAGAGGGAGAGGGAGAGGGAGAGGGAGAGGGAGAGGGAGAGGGAGAGGGAGAGGGAGAGGAGAGAGAGAGAGAGAGAGAGAGAGAGAGAGAGAGAGAGAGAGAGAGAGAGAGAGAGAGAGAGAGAGAGAGAGAGAGAGAGAGAGAGAAGGATTACAACTCCGGAGACGGCAAGCCATTTCCCCCACCCATGTATCCAGGCTTCTCCTATCAAACCCTCCCAACTTTGTCCCTGGGAGCTGCTTCCATTTAAACGATGGTTTGTGCAATGGCGAAGCTGGATGAGGGAGCCAAGAAGGAGTTGTTTTGTTTGAAACCGAAATCCAGCCGCAGGGTGGGGGGTGAGGATGCGGGGCGGGGGCTTCCCTATCAGCAGGGGGGGGGAAGATGAGTGGGGTTCACCACAGATCCAAATTACTCAGCGCCGAAGGTGGTTCATTGACAACAGCCTGGGGAATGCGTTTTCGTGTTAATCATTTCCACGGACTGTTGCCGCCCAGACATTTAAATACACTGCTTATAAAAGGGCAGCTTCACACCCGAAGCTTCTCTAGACTATTTATTTTTAATTTTAAAAAAGGCACGGGGGATGTTCGCACGTTATGGCACTTTCGCGTTCGCCCTTGTAGCTTCATGCGTGCCTTCCCGTTAAACCAGTGGTTCAAAAAGGAAGGTTAGGTGCCCCGGCCCCCGAGCACTCGGAGCAGCCGGGAAAAGATGTGAAACGCTTTGTCAACGGATTGGATTAGCTCCCCAGCCCTGCGCTATGCTGGAAATGGCTCTTCAAAGACAATGGAATCCAAGGCGCACGCGAGACACCCTCCCCCATAGGTGCCAGTTCCCTGGGTGCCCGAGAGCACCCACAAAATTCCCCATGGAGGGGTCAGGCACCCACAAATTTCGGCGCCAGGGCCATGCACGCTGCATGGCACCCACGGCTCCGGTCACCCACGGTCGTGGGGCCAAGGCTAGCACTCCTGCCCTCTCCATTTTCCTACCTAAAACATTGCGCGCGCTCTCTCTCTCTCTCGGAAATATCTAATCTGGCGCTGCTCCTGCTTTTCTTCCAACGAATCAATAGAGGGCAGGGGCGAGGGAGGAGGAGGCTGGCGCAGATAAGTCAACCAATCTATCACGGCGCTTTGATTTTTCGGTCCCCACTTTCCGCTTCTGCGTCTCCTTCTCAAGGATGAATGGAGAGGCAGGTGGGGCGACCGGGAAATTCTCCCACCAGCAGTAAAACGGCAGCAGAAACAACAACAAAGCGCGTGGATCCGGGCCGGCCTCCCAGCTGCCTTTGATGTCTCCCTTTTGAAATGGATAGGATGCGGCCAGCGCTTTCCAAAAGCGCAAGCTTGCAGCCACACCGCGCACACACATATTACATATATACGCGCGTAAATGTTGGTGTTTCCATCACGACCAGCCAAGCTAAAAAACTAAAATCATGTTTACAAGTTTGAGCAGGAACGGGAGCCGCGTAAAGCACCTTACCTGTAATCTGGCAGTAGTTTGCAAATATTGCACTTTGTGTGGGGGTGGCGGGGGGGGTGCAATCTAGTATAACTGATGTCTTCGGCAGCACCCGCGCAGTTCCAGTTAGATCTGTGCCGGAGACCAGACTTTCCCAAGCGGAATGGGCCGCGTGGACATTTTTTAAAAAATTAAAAAAAAATTCGTGTGGGTAAAAGGTTATCCTCCATTTTTTATTATTTGCAAAAGCCTATTCGGGACTCTGCACATATATAATAGTGACCAGCATTTGTCCTGCTTCAGGCATTCAGATCACAGGATCCAGCATTTTTTAGTAGCCGAATCAGTCAGGGCTGCTTTTATTATTCTTATTCTAATTCTTATTTTTCCTGGGAAGGAGAACCCCTTTCTTAGAAACCCGCAAGCGCATCACCCAGCTCCTGCAGTGGGATTTGCGCAGAGGGGAAGTCCCGCGGTTCGTGCCCGGATGCACTCAATGCAAATGCGTAAAAATAATAATTGAAATATGCAGCCATGTTTTCCTTACGAGACTCGTTCTCAGGCAAACGCGCCTAAATTTGTACTATCCTCCTGACGCTTGTAGTCTATTCAGCTTTTCTGAACCCCTGAGAGCTCGGCACTTTGAATCCAGCGACTCTGGCCAAGTCTAGTCTATGGATTTCATAGAAAAGTACAATTGGAAGGGATCCCCTAGTCCAGCCCCTTGCAATTTCACTCCACCTGCCACAAACCCCCTAAAGACAAAGAGGTTGTATCTGGATAGACACCGTGCGGGCTCAACACACGTTCGTTTATTTGCTTAAAACCAAAAGATCGAAACTAAACCAGACAGAAAATGCTCAGGAGCAGGGCAGTGGCAAATTGCGAGGACGTGGAGGCGGGACCAGATTTTTGCCGCTATCTTCAAACTAAACTAACTTTTCAACTCCAGCAATTCCTCTTAAACCCCTGCTATTCAACAGGACACGACACTGAGATCATAAAAAGTGCGTGACGTTTCGATGAATTCGAGGCTGACTTGTGGGGGATTCTCAATATTTGACGCTTCCTTCCCCCTCCTCTCTGCACCCCCTCTCCGTCCTAGCTTCAGATTCAATCCTGATTTAAGTGCCCATGGAATAAAAACTTTGCCCGGGCATCCGGTCTATGTAACCAAAATGCTGGTTGGTTTCCATAAAGTACATGCCGCGAATCTGCCAGTTCCTGGCAAGGTACTAAAAGCGCGACTGTTATATAATTCCCGCCCCCTCCAAAAAAAGAGGAAATGTTTAATCGTTTCTCGAGGTTCTTCTAACGGTTCGTGTTCCCCCAAGGTCCCTAAATCCTAATTTAAGTCACTCCTCCGCCGCCTTCAGCCAACCTATTTTGCGTTTCACCCGCAGGCAAAGTAATAATAATAATAATAATAATAATAATAATAATAATAATAATAATAATAATTTATTATTTATACCCCGCCCATCTGGCCGGGTTCCCCCAGCCACTCTGGGCGGCTTCCAACAAAATATTAAAATACAGAAATCCATCAAACATTAAAAGCTTCCCTAAACAGGGCTGCCTTGAGATGCATTCTAAAGGTCTGGTAGTTGTTGTTCTCTTTGACCTCTGGTGGGAGGGCATTCCACAGGGTGGGTGCCACTACCGAGAAGGCCCTCTGCCTGGTTCCCTGTAACTTGGCTTCTCGTAGCGAGGGAACCGCCAGAAGGCCCTCGGCGCTGGACCTCAGTGTCCGGGCAGAACGATGGGGGAGGAGACGCTCCTTCAGGTATACTGGACTGAGGCCGTTTGGGTGAAGCAATGAGTTATTACCCTTTCAATCACTATTTCTTATCTGAGGAGCATAAATTAATAAATTAACTATGCAGCCCACGTTTATTTTCGGTTGAGGGAGCGGTGGTGGTTGCGCATTAATTTTCAGCCGAAAGAGAAGGATATTTTTTTCCACCAGTAGAAGTTGGAAAGGGGAGAAAAAGCCCATCCACCCCGTGAACGATTGACCCTGCATTCTCAAATGCAACCAAAAACTCCACGGAACAGGGAGTCTTACTTCCGAGTTAGCGCGCGTTTGGATCGAACTGGGTGGCTCACTTGGGGGGTTTCAGTAGGGTCCGGGACACGAAATCCCAATTCAAAAATAATCTGCAGAATAATAATAATAATCTGCAGAATCAGCTAAAGAAAGGACACGTCACCATTGGAAACACAGCTTTAATGATGGGAATCAACTGACTCGCATAACTATGCCCCCAGAGAGGAAAAAGGCGGTCAGACGATCTCTAGCCAAAGTTTTGTTGTTGTTTAGTCGTTTAGTCGTGTCCGACTCTTCGTGGCCCCATGGACCAGAGCACGCCAGGCACTCCTGTCTTCCACTGCCTCCCGCAGTTTGGTCAAACTCATGTTCGTAGCTTCGAGAACACTGTCCAGCCATCTCGTCCTCTGTCGTCCCCTTCTCCTAGTGCCCTCAATCTTTCCCAACATCAGGGTCTTTTCCAGGGAGTCTTCTCTTCTCATGAGGTGGCCAAAGTATTGGAGCCTCAGCTTCAGGACCTGTCCTTCCAGTGAGCACTCAGGGCTGATTTCCTTCAGAATGGATAGGTTTGATATTCTTGCAGTCCATGGGACTCTCAAGAGTCTCCGCCAGTTTACAGTGATTTTAAAAAGAGAATTACTAAAGGTGTCCTTCATTAGACTAAATGGCATGTTAAAAATGTTTAGTTGTTTGTGCCTGGATCTAGCCCATGAAGTCTGCATATTTGCTATTAGGATTCATACGCCACCTTTCAATACAATTATCGGGGCGGCTTACAATAAAATAGTTGAAGCACGAGAAGCTCTTTGGAGAATACCATGATAACATATTTATTGGGTGAAATCTAAACAGCCGCAAGTGTGGGAGGAGACAGATTTATGGCACAATAAAATGTTGTTTGTAGACATTGCCTCTGTAAAATCAAAAATCAAAATCCATTTTGAACGTCAGATTCCCTCTGCCCCTTCACTCTGCTCTGAATTAGAACTAAGGTCCACGATACAACAGCTGTTCAACGCTACATTGAATTCCACTTTTTGAAAGCAAATCCCAGGGGGAGATTAACTGTACCCGCTTTAGGATCGGGGTGCAATAAATAAAATTATTCTAGTACATTTAGCAATATAACCCCGGCTGGCAGGGGAATATTCGCGACTGTGTTCCGAGTGTTGTTTTCCCCCCAACAGATCAATCACAATACTCATTGATAGGCGATCAATCCCTTTTCTACTGTTCATAATGTACAGTATAATAATATTCGTCCTCGTCCCCTCTGTCTAGTTTGTTAGGGTTGTCACCCCTCCTGCGTGGGCTGCATCCCAGGAAAGTTCACGACACGCAATAAATGCGATGTCTTTAAGGTATCATGGGGTGGATTTTGACTCTTCGGTTGCTGTTCTGAGCTCACCTCTCTGAGGATCATGGCCTTGCACCGGTCTGCATTTGGAAATTCGCCCTGCAGAGCGACAAAGGCCGACAAACGCGTTTAAAAGCCAGGGCGCAAACTTTGGAGCTCGACACTCCTCGACAACTTAAAAGATGCGGAGGAGATATTCCCCATTTTGTCCCGCATGGTGCTTGCCCGACTTTTACTCCCCTCATTGGAAGGATTGAGCCCCGCCCCCCGCCAACTCCCCCCCCCCCAATTCTGGATCTCCCCTGGAAGCTCTTGCGCAGAGATGTTCCCTGCCTCTTGGCCAGCTGATTGTCTCACCAGAGACCTGTTGGGGGAATCAGTGTCAGTCCGCTGGTTTTAGGAGAGATAGGCTAAACTAGACACGTAGAGCACAAGACACTTAATATCAGGGTTGTGGGTTCGAGTTCCACGTCGGGAGGGAAATCCTGCATTGTAGAGGGTTGGACTAGATGACCCTCAGGGTCCGTTCCAGCTCTTCAATTCTGTGATTCTATGCGGCTCACCGGGAGCAAATTGCATTACAAACAACGAGGCTTGCTTCGGAGCGGGTTTGACAAATAGGATCGCGGGCAGGTACTGGTGGCGCGCGCGATTCCCCGGCCTGTTTTCTCGGCCAAAAGCAGAGGGAACCTCGCCCACGAAGATCTACCTCTTGAAATGAGCGGACCAAAGTTAGCCCATTAATGTCAGGGCTCTGAGGATGACTGAGCCTTGGCTGCAGGAGGGAGAGGGAGAGGGAGAGGGAGAGGGAGAGGGAGAGGGAGAGGGAGAGGGAGAGGGAGAGGGAGAGGGAGAGGGAGATGGAAAGAAAGAAAGAAAGAAAGAAAGAAAGAAAGAAAGAAAGAAAGAAAGAAAGAAAGAAAGAAAGAAAGAAAGAAAGAAAGAAAGAGAAAGAAAGAAAGAAAGAAAGAAGAGAAGGAAGGAAGGAAGGAAGGAAGGAAGGAAGGAAGGAGAGGAAAATCTGTTTGATTAATCATGAGAAAGGGATAGGGGTGTTTAAGCCCTTTTTCTCGGCCATGTTGCTATAGAGTTTGCTTTTACCGCGCGCGAACCACAACCAATGCTGGGTCGCTGGTTGAATTTGAAACACGGGGGAATTCGAGCCCGGAATTGCTCGTACTGACGTGACAGGCACCCTCTGATGAACGGATTCTTTACGGCAGCGCTCCAGAGCTAATTGCACCACCAAAGAGAGAGAGGCAGAGGCAGAGACGGAGAATCGGGTACTGCAGAGTTTAGATAAGTGGTGGGGATCCAAACTTGGCGGTTGTTTCTTTGAAGATCTGCGTCAGCCACCGGCTTCTTGGGCTTTTTACGCGCTTGTCCAAGAGGAAACCTCTGAACCTTGCGAGGAGAATTTGGCCCTCTGTCCCGCAATAATGCCCCACTCCTCCCCACATTAACATGTGAAGTAGCCTTCGGGGGCCAGGCCAGAGAATGAATGAATTAATTAATTAATATTGAGGAAGAGGAGAACAGAAGGGAGAAAGCATACTTCCTTTGTCTCGCGCGGTCGATTTCTGGAACAAGTCGCAACCTGCAGGAGAGAACACTTAGTGGTTGGAGTGCCGCAGCAGGGCCCGGGGAGCGGGGTTCGAATTCGGCCAGGAAGCTCACGGGGTGCCCCCCCGCTTCTCTCTCAGCCTCACCTCTCTCGAAGGGTTCGTTTGTGTGAGGATGAAATGGGAGCGGGGAGAAGCCCGTGCGTCACCTCGAAAAAAGCAGGGCTGCTGCGGTTGACAGGTGAGCTGGCTGCCTGACCACCTGCGCGAATGCCACCTGGCGGAGGGTAGAGGCGTCCTCTTTCCGTCGCAGGCATCCAGCCCATCAGCTACGCTCCTCCCCCCTCCCTCCCTCTCCCGCCCCATCCAGCATATTCCCTGGTAACCAATGGCTCGCCCGACCTCTTCGCAGAGCACTTCCCGCAGGACTGGGGACGACTTGGAGAGAGCCGCCGCCGCCTCTCGACGGGACGCGCCGAGGCAGCCCGCGCCGCGGGGACTGGTGGCCCGAGAGGCGTGAGGAGGAGGAGACGGAGGACTGAGCACCGTCCACCCCGCAAGGCATCATGCCCAGGTCCTTTCTGGTGAAGAGCAAGAAGGCGCACAGCTACCACCAGCCCCGAGCCCCCGACGGGGAGTACAGCCTCAGTCTGGAGAGCGTCCTGGCACAGATCTGCGCAGGTGAGAGCCAAAGCGGTTTCTTTGGCCCGGATTCCTCGGGCGCCTCTGAACCGGACGGTCCGGACCCGCTTCCCTCCGAGGCGCCCAGAGGGCAGGGGCGGGTCAGGGTTTACTTTCGACGGAACACCCAAGTCGCCGGAGGTGGTGGTTATAGGCAAATGGAGATGATTTTCCATTTGACGCCTGATACGCAAGCATATATCTATAGTTACCATAGCTGCCAAGTTATCCATTTTTTTAAGGGATTTTCCCTTATGCTGAATAGGCTTCCTCGCGAGAAAAGGGAAAACTTGGCAGCTATGATAGTTACCACGTGTTTTTATTTAGTTTGTTTTATCTTACTGCATTATGAAAACAATCTAAATCTTATTATAAAGTGTTTTTTGTTTAGATTAGTGTCTTTTTATCTTATTGCCTTAAGGAAGAGTTTTAATAATATCCGCTTTTTCACTACCCCGTCTCCCAAATCCACTTTTTCACAGGTAGAACAAGCGGATAAAAGGGCAGCTACTGCATGATAAATATATCTATCTATAGTTATCACCGAGTAGCTGCGCTTTTGATCTAACAGGGGAAAAGTGGATTTGAAGGTAGCGCCTTTGTTGGCTGGCTTTCTCCTCAGGCACCTGTAAATGGGGATTGTGCGACGGGGCGTACACGGGAAAGCAAGCTTCTCACGAGATCTTTCTCCTCCCCCCCCCTTTCTTCCTTGGCAGACACTAAGGTTCCAGGGCAGATGCCTCTGGGTCTCCCGGAGCCAGAGCCCTCGCAGGGCCGCTTCTCCCCGGAATCTCAGTTGCCCGACGGGGCGGACGGCACCTCGGAGTCGGCTCCCAGCTGCGAGGGCAGCCTCTGCGACCGAGCCGCCGAGCTGGAGGATATGTGGAGGCCGCCTTCTCCCTCGGCTTCCCCAGGTAGGAGCTGCCGGAAGGGCTGGGTGGTGGACGCGTTTCTAGGCTGCTTTGGGACAGGATCCGAGAGTTTTATGGCCCTCGCTTTACAGCCCAGTCCTGGCAGACTCGTTGCGTTCAGCAGGGTTTACTCCCAGGGATGTGCGTAAAAGATCTCAGCTGCCCACTTCCGTGTGTGTGTGTGTGTGTGTGTGTGTGCCCCCATCTTCCCTCCTTAAATTTCTCCCCTGGGTCTCAAGTTTTAACCCCCACTCCCACCCTATCCCGCATCTCCGACCATTGCCGTGACGGTGGGGGAAAGAGAAACCCTGTTTTGCCTGCAGACGTTCGATGATTTGCGCGCACGGTTCATAATGAAACGCGATTTCAGACGCGCGTCTTTACCTCTTAATAATAAGGCAGGAGGAATCGCAGCACAACAGTCCGTTTCTTGCTGACCCACATTGTCCCCTTAAAAATAAGAAGAAGAGAATACAGTAAAAGAAAAGAAAGAAAACCCTTTCTTAAATTCAGCGATTCAGACAGGCTTAAAACGTGTGAGACGCTCTGGATTTCCCCATCGGATTTTTTTAAAGAGCCAAACTATACCCGAGTAATTTCTCTTTTAATATATTTGAAAAGGGCAAGGTGGGGGGTGGGAATCACAGATATGGATTAGTCGAGAAGGTGGGGGGAGAACACACCCCACCCGCCCCGGAATCTGTAGGGAGCTCTTTTTGCCTGAGGGAAGCGGGGCTGACGAATAAGGGATCCTTAGCAACGAATTCTGCGCTACAGTTCGAGGGCGGAGAGAAGCGCAGTTGTGTCCGAGCGGCTGCATTAAGGATCGGGACAGAGCTCAGGATCGGGCACCCGGGGCAAAAGTGCAGAGCCTCGCTCAGCGAAAGGAGCCCCCAAACGCAGCCTTACATCATCATCATTAACCGCTTTTTAAAAAAATCATCTCTGAGCGGCAAGAAAACGAAGTTATACCATCCCTGTCGGTGGATCCCATTAAGACCAGATGAAGTTCATAGTCAAAACTGCCCTGCTCTGTACAGAGGACGATGGGCATTGGGGGGACTTGATTTAATTAGTAGAATCTCTCTCTCTCTCTCTCTCTCTCTCGCCCCTTCCTTCCTCTCCCTGCCCTGGACTCGATCCGGGCGCACGGACTCTCCTCGAGAGCAGCGCAGCCTCTGGCTGGCTTCTCTTTTTCCCCCTTTGATGTGGTCGGACCCGAGAGGAAGCTGAACTCCTCACTTGGCGTCAGTCGCCGTGATCGCGTTGAGAAACACAGCCCGAGAAATTTAGAACAATTTGCTGGTGTTTTTTCCTTTTAGGAAAGAAGGAGTCATAGAAAAGCGGATTTTTTAAAAAACAAAAACAATAATTAATAATAATAACCGTAGCTTAAAGGCGTTGGCTTTAAAGTTAGAGAGGGAGATCGCTCCTAGGTCTATAGCAGCATAAAAGTGGAGAATGGGAGCAGAGAGAACTCTCTGGCTAAAAATAAAGCGGAAAAATTGTATTGCTGCTGCTGCTGCTGTTTTGTTTTTAATATCTCTCAGAAGGCGTCCTCCAAAATCCTTACTAAACAATTCTCCCTAAAATGACTGTAGTTGTGCAGTAAGAAAGACAAGGACACTTGACATGTATTGATAAAATATGCTATGTCTTATGCTGTATATCTGGGGAAATGATTATTAAAAAGGCATAAAAGAAAGACAGGGAAATATATATTAAAAATACGCCCCCCCCGCACCCCTTCTCAGCCCCCTGGTTTGCAAAGTAATTGCAATTTGATCAGGTCGTGAGTTCAAGGAAATGGAAAGAAAGCGATTCATTCCTCCCAGGAGAAGGTTGCCCTATAAAATAGCAAAGGAAATGGTGATGGGTTTTCTGAATCTTGCCTGCCTGCCTGCTTAGGTATCTCCTCCCCCCAACCCACCCAAAAACCACCAACCTGTTTCATAGGCTACAACAAGGGACTCCGGTTTGCAACATTTCTGCGGCACTTCAAGCAATCACAACCAAATGGAATCTAATGCCAGCTTCGACTGCCTGTCTAAGCTTATGACATAAATGAGCAACAGCATGATTTCAGACTAGACTCCTCTGCACACTTTACCTTTTTAATGTTTGATGTTCTACCGTGCTTGGTGTTTTAAGTTGTTGGAAGCCGTCCAGAGTGACTGGGCAGCACATAAATTTATTATTATTATTATTATTATTATTATTATTATTATTATTATTATTTGGGGTTCAGCCCCTCTGAACACAGTGGAGTTTATTTCTCAGTAATCTCAGTAATCTTGCCTAGGATTGTGATGGGTAATATACAGATGTAGGCACACATTCTTGGGTATGCTTTATGTATCTATATATACATTTCCTATTGACAATGATGATTGTATTAATCTGATGGTAGGAACAGCTGAATAACGTAGCGATAATGATGGAGTTATATTCACCTCACTTTATCCTTCCAGACTTTTAAATATTACTTGCTAGGCTATGAAAATCTTTTATGGCTATTCAGAAGAAAGGATGAGTAACGCGCCGTGATACTGTTTACTGTTTGCTTTCATGGCGCGAAGGAATAGATCCTTCCAGGGATCCACAGGAGGAAAATGAAGACTTAGCTCTTTCTTCCGGTCTCCCACTAAAATACTATTTAGAAATCTATACTTACATTTTTAGCCTGCCTATCCTTCCAGCACCTCCAGGTGCCATACATGCTCCCCCCCCAAAAAAAATGTTATCCTCACAACAATCCCGAGAGTTTGGTGGCATTGCATGGCTTTATTTAACAATACACTGCTTGATTGTGAATAATACCTAACACTAACATTGTCCATATGGTAAAGGGCAAATCAAGTATTAAAAAAAAAGCAACCCCAAAATAAAATAAATAGTTCAGCAAAGAACTTACTAAAACACATGTCAATTTCTACATGTCTAGCTTGCCTAAAATGTTTTTAGCAAGTGCCGAAAAGAGGACAGTGAAGATGCCAGTCGAATGTCGATAGGCAAGGAGTTCCACACTAAAAGATCAATTTCTTACGAGTGAATTAACAAATATTATGTGTTACCTGTAACAGTGCCCGTTCTGTAGATCAAAGCAGTTAAGTGGGCATGTATGGGATGAGGTGATCCTGGAAGTAAAGACAAATGAACTGAAGGCATACAACTGAGAGAAAATGTGTACGCTAACAACAACAACAACAACAACAACAACAACAACAACATCCCACCCTTCTGATTGGGTTGCACACAATGCATTGATTCTCCACATATAATTTCTCCGTAAATCTAGTTCTGTGGCTTCATGTGTTTAGTCATGTGCCTGGATGTCATTGATGTATGCGTACAACTACAGAATTAGCATCCTTGCTTGTCCAAAATAATATCCATCAAGACCATTCGAGAGCCCTTTGAAACCAAGAAGGCCAGCCTCGGAAATATCAAAAGTAGTTGCAAGGGGCCAAAGTCATGCTTACAGAGAACCGTTCATTTGGACTTTTTGTGCAGTGTTTGTTTTCAGTTTTGCTCAGAAACGGAAATTGCTGACAGCATTTCCACTGATGAAGTGACAGTGTGGTGAATGCTGAGAATAGTAAAGTTGCCACCTTCTGGTTTTTTCCCAACAAAATAGACCTTGGGGGGAATGGGTGAGTGTGTGTGACATCTCACCAAGGTGGGTGTTAGACTTTTGCTTGACCTGTTTTTTAATTCTGAATTTCAAATCCTTGTAACCCACCCTGGGACCTGCTGGAGAAGACAGGGCAATAAATGTAGTAATAATAATATTATTTTTTATTAATTTATTATTTATACCCCGCCCATCTGGCCGGGTTCCCCCAGCCACTCTGGACAGCTTCCAACATAACATTAAAATACAGAAATAATAATAATTAATAATAATAATAATAATAATAAACCAAAAAGGAAGGTACATATGATAACCTTCTTAAAATTGGAGGTAATGTAAGACATTATTGTTTCTTCAGGCAAAGTACTCAAGCAGTGCCCACTGTAGAGGTAAAAATGTAATGTAATTCATATCATTAGATGTAAATTTAATAATTAACTCCTTTAACCATGCCCCCCCAAATCTGACACAGGGTTGGCTTTCTGCTTCTGCCTAGTGATTGGCTTTTATTGTACTGATTTATTTGGGGAAGAGCATCCCAGTGCCCCAAACGCTCTCCTAATGGCACTAAGGGCTTACCCCCCACCCCCACCCACCCACCCCTCTCTCTCTCTCTCTCACACACACACACACACACACACACACACACTGCTCAAATGATCAAAATGGGACCCAGTGGGTGATCTGCCTGAGTGTGAGAAAAGTACCACTACTGCAAAATTGTTTTTGTCAAAGCACAGCACAAACCTGAGGCTGTAATAAACAGGTAAAAAACAACAACGAAAACACCCCTGCTGGCTCAATCAATTCATACCCCTTTCCCTTTCGATTCTATTTTGCTCTATTCACTTGTAAAGACATTGCTTAAAGTCTTTCTTTCTTTCTTTCTTTCTTTCTTTCTTTCTTTCTTTCTTTCTTTCTTTCTTTCTTTCTTTCACCTCTATAATTGTTTTATTACCCTTTCCTGTACCTGCAGAAAGTGCTTTTTTAACCTGTTTTTGGGGTGGGGTGGGGTGGGCGGGGTGGGCAGAGCTACAGCCATTTTTCTTTTTACAATTATTTTTATTCTCAGCGGACTTAATCGCATCTCTTCATTCCCCTCTCTATTAAACCGTTGATTATTACTTGTTACTGGATTATCAGTCTGATAAATAATATGTCAGGAGTTAGTTGAAGGTTTCTTGTAAACTGATTATTCTACTGCAACATTTTATCTCGTGTTTTTCCAGTGGTTATTATGTGTGTGCATGTGCTTTAAATATGCTCCTTGCTAAAATTAGCTAATAATGTGAACTACAAGGTGTTGGGGGGATTTAAAAACACAATTAGATGTATCTCTTACATGTAGCATTTTTATTTTTATTTTTTAAATGAAATGGAGTCAGATAACATATGACATTTGATTTGACTCCTTTTCATGTAAAACTTATGAAACTGGACTTCTGTCAATAATATAGGAGTAGTGTCTGAAATCTGTAATAACCCCCAATGTGTATTTTCCCTTTAGCTCAAAACATATTGCAGGCAGAACAGAAACAAAAAACTTAATGCATTCGCAGCTTAAAGGCCGTAACAGCACAAATATATATTTTTGGCTGTAGTTTGCCTTTTCCTATGCAGAGTAAACCCACTAAAATCAATGAACTTAAACTAGTCACATTTATTAATGTCAAACTAACTACTCAAAGTAAGGCTAGCATGAAATATTTATTTATTATTTATTAAATTTATATGCCGCCCTTCTTATGAAAATCTCAGGGCAGTTCACGAGATAAAAAGATACAGGATAAAATTACAAAAAATTAAATCAGAAAACAAAACAAAAAACAACAATTTTCCCTCCCACAAACACTATTTTTATTTATTAATAATGAACATCTTTTGGTATTCAAATTCACAGTTTGGGTCATGGTTAGGCACCAAATAATTCGACGTGAGGCATTATATCCCCAGCCTCCTTTACATTTTAATTGGGAGGGTCTAACCAACACTGTGGGTTAAACCACAGAGCCTAGGGCTTGCCGATCAGAAGGTTGGCGGTTCGAATCCCTGCGATGGGGTGAGCTCCCGTTGCTCAGTCCCAGCTCCTGCCAACCTAGCAGTTTGAAAGCATGTCAAAGTGCAAGTAGATAAATAGGTATCGCTCTAAGCGGGAAGGTAAACAGCATTTCCGTGCGCTGCTCTGGTTCGCCAGAAGCAGCTTTGACATGCTGGCCACATGACCCGGAAGCTGTACGCCGGCTCCCTCGGCCAATAATGTGAGATGAGCACCACAACCCCAGAGTCAGGGGTCCCTTTACCTTTACCTTTAACCAACACAAATGGCATTTCAATAAAACCCCTCTGTTAAACATAAAATAAAGGCACAACGTGACAGGGCTTGAAACATTACAGAACAGCTGAGCCTCTGATTTATTGATGTTAAAAACATCTCTTACTGTACAGGCATTCACTAACAACACCGCATGAGCCAACAGGCGCTGGTAATAGCCTGCAATTCCACATGGCTTTCAGAGTAGCAATCGGTGTACTATCTAGAGCAGAGGTTTTCAACCTTTCTGAGTCCACGGCTGCCTTGACCAACTCCATTCTTTCTGCAGCACCCCCGTGGGGCTCAGGAGCCCAGTTATGTCACCCCTTGCCTGCAGAGCCGGCAGCCTCTCACCCTTTTTCAAACACCCTCCCTTGTGGAGTGTTCCCTCAGCCTCTTCTCCTCTCCCCTCTCATTGGGAGTCCTCTGGGCTGCCGCTGCCCCTGATCTCTGAGCTGCCCTCCCTGCCCCAAAGAGAGGTGTCTCCTCCCACTGCCCCACAAGGGCCTAGGAAGCAGCCCCTGGCCAGCCCTAGAGGCACTATATGTCTGGGGAGCTTGCAGCCAGGGCTGCTGCAGCAGCAAACTGCTGCGCAAGCCTTTGGGAGGCAGAGACGTGAGAGGGCATCAGAGGAAGGGAGGGAAGGAAAGAGGGACAGAGACCAGTGTTGCCTGCAGAACCCCTGACGATCATTCCACTGAAGGGTGCCACGGCACACTGGTTGAAAACCACTGATCTAGGGGAAGAAGCATTCAAGGCTGAGAGAGAATATCTAGGACAGAAGCACAATTAGAGCACCTGGTGCCACAATTGCTATGCATTTATTTCACTAAGACTGATCATGCAGCAGACACGATCTTGTGGAGTCACAGGGCAAGAACCTCTGGATAAGTCAGGCAATGCCATTACTGGGATGATTAGGATTTAAAATGATGCAAGTGAACCTTTGCGAGACTTCGATGTCACGCTAGAAGCAAAATAAAGGTAAAGGTAAAGGGACCCCTGACCATTAGGTCCAGTTGTGACCGACTCTGGGGTTGCGCGCTCATCTCGCATTATTGGCTGAGGGAGCCGGCGTATAGCTCCCAGGTCATGTGGCCTGGGACAAAGCTGCTTCTGGCAAACCAGAGCAGCACATGGAAACACCGTTTACCTTCCCGCTATAGCGGTTCCTATTTATCTACTTGCACTTTGATGTGCTTTCGAACTGCTAGGTTGGCAGGAGCTGGGACCGAGCAACGGGAGCTCACCCCGTCACAGGGATTCGAACCGCCAACCTTCTGATCAGCAAGCCCTAGGCTCAGTGGTTTCGCCCACAGCGCCACCTGGGTCCCTAGAAGCAAAATAGAGGCATCCAAATATGCCCCCCCCCCAAATCAGCATCAAGTGATCAAAGGTTCCTTGGCTGATGTTGCAGGTGGGAGGTTGGCAGTGCAATACTAGGCTTATCTACTCAGAAGTAAGGCCACCTGAGATCAGTGGGTCTTCCTGCCAGGTAATTTGTAAGCTGCCCAGAGACCATTTGGTAACGGTTATAAACACAAGTAAGAAATGCCTAAGGGACGGAAGCCTGAATGTTTGAACCCTTCTCCTACAAATAAGCTTCCTGCAGGTAGAACAATAGCATGTCAAGGAGAAGAAGCACCTTGCCTTCCTCAGTGACAGCCTAGTTTTCAACCTGCTGTTTTCAACCTCACAGCAAACCAAGGGGAAAAAATGCAACCCCTTTGCCACGCTTACAGCTTAAAATGTTGTGGTCTAGGAAAAGTTTGACCTCTTGAGTCACCTGGTCATAAATAAGGGAGATCTTTAAAAAGCAAACCATGCTTTAATATAGCTATAACTACTGGTATTTTTTGCAAGAGCAAGTATTCTCTCCCTTACTGCCTGAGACCTTATAATCTAGCTCGGCATTTTCAAATGTTGCCATTGATTTGGGAAGTTGCATCCCTTTTTCTCCCAGAGGTTTTCAGTATCTAAAACATCTCCCTTCATCTGCCAACTTGGACCTTGGGATCTGCATGGGGAGGCCATTCTCAAGGTCCTGCTGATGGGACAGGGCCTTTTAGCTGAGATTCCTGCATTGCAGGGGGTTGGACTAGATGACCCTTGGGTCCCTTCCAACTCTAAGAGTCTATGATTCTCTGTGGCAGCACCCTATTTGTGGAACTTCCCCCTACTGGAAGTGCATCAGTCATCTTCAACATGGAGTTTTCATTGCCAGCTAAAGATGTACTTGTCTACCAAGGCGTTTTGCGTGGTGTTGGGGAGTAGTTGTTTGACATACTTGCCATAATCCTGTTCCTAGGAGTTTACATTCTTGGGCTTTTACATCATTTTTCTGGGTTTGCGAACTACATACATTTATTGCATTTATTTTTATGATGAATTGTGAATCACCCCATGATCTTTATCAGTGAAGGGTGGTTTATAAAGGGGGGCGGAATTACCAAAATAAATCTGATGCGGTTGAAAGCATCTGCAACTGTGCAAATTCCTAGGTTGTCCCCAAAATGAGATCAGCGCTTTGTGTTATGTTTTTTTCCACCTTCCAAAATGGTGGTGCTGTGCTCCTAATCACTAATATAACTGAAAAACGGGGGAAATGATTCACTCCTGAGTGATTTTTGCAAGGAAACAGGTTTGAGATGAGACTCGTGAATGACAGAATTAGCCTCGCTGTTCCCTAGTCGAAACAAAAAATAACAATTCCCCCCCTTCCTTCCAGTAGTACCTTAGAGACCAACTAAGTTTGTCATTGGTATGAGCTTTCGTGTGCCTGCACACTTCTTCAGATGTTCCCTAGTGTTGTCTCAGAAATCAGGGCAGAGAAGAGAACTATCCTTTAAACTCAAATGTCTATGAACTGGACAGCGCAGAGTGCTAATTTTAAAGTAGCTTTGTGCGGAGCAAAATGAAGATGTAAAATGTTTGGCTGTTCCTTGCAACCCCCGCCACTAAACACGTGAAAAACTCCGGTAGTTTCTAAAATGAGCCAACTGTTATGAAGTTTGTTGTTGAAATGCTTGACTAGCAGAGCTTTTTGTTATTGCCTATTCTATTATCTCCAGGAGGGCTTGCTTCCTTACTGTTGCATGTTAATTTCAACAGAGCTTTTAGGCTAATGACAGCACAAGTGTATTATTGTTCGGCCAAATACATCTGAACTTATTTCAACCTGTGGGTGAATGAGAGGGTGAATGAGTAGCTCTGTCTCACATGAACTGCGACCCTTAGTGACTGTGGGTGCTTCTAGGTAGGCATTCAGTGCGAAATGGGTGCCTGCTCATGCAGACAGTTTTTTTTTTACACTGTTCACACAAGGATGCCACCAACAAAATGCTAACCCTGTATTTATGTTGCTTTGTCTTATTTGATTTTTCCTCTTCCGTGGCAAATATGATGAGTAAAAACAACCCATTGTGCCTCTGCAGCGGCTGCTGGTATGGAAGCTTCTTAGCACTAACCACAGGATACGTAATAAAAATAAAAACAACATCCATAACATCCCCCCACCAAAAAAAAACAACGCCCCACATTTTAAAAGGACATAGGATGTCAATCAAATCAATCAAAGGCCTGGTTAAAAAGGAATATTTTTGCCTGGCGCCTAAAGGTGTATAATGAAGGTGCCAGGTGAGCTTCTCTGAGGAGAGCATTCCACAAATGGGGAGCCACCACAGAGGAGGCCTGTTCTCATGTTGCCACCCTCTAGACCTCTCGAGGAGGAGGCACACGAAGGAGGGCCTCAGAAGATGATCTCAGGGTCCGGGTAGGTTCATGTGGAAAGAGGCAGTCCCTGAGGAAATGTGTGATATATATGGAGGATATATGGAAGAGAATGGAAGAGAAGTGATTGAACCAGACAAGAGGGCTTTCTCGGTAGTTGCACCTGCCCTGTAGAACACCCTCCCATTAGATGTAAAGGAAATAAACAATTATCTGACTTTTAGAAGACATCTGAAGGCAGCCCTGTACAGTATAGGGAAGTTTTTAATGTTTGATGTCTTACTGCATATTAATTTGTTGGAAGCTTCCCAAAGTAGCTGGGGTAACCCAGTCAGATGGGCAACATAATAATAATAATAATAATAATAATAATAATAATAATAATAATAATAATAATATACGAAACAAAGAAACTCAGCCCTGACACATTCCATCAAGCTCCACCCCATGGTGTAGATGTCAAGTGGTGGTATAGCAGTGAATAACATGATTGAAGAAAATGGAGTATGTAGACACTCATGTCGATCACGAACAAAAAGAAACAGGATCTGCACAACCTATTGTAAGATAAGACCTTCGCCTGGAAGCACCCTATATACCGGTACTAAAGAGCTAACACAACACAACAAAGAGGTCGAGTGCATGTTCTGTGTGAACCCCATTTAACTATCTCCACTCAATTTGTGTCTTGACAGCCTCCGAGCGCTCCATCTGCCCCTCCTTGGACGAGGCTCCCCCCTTCTCGGTGCCCTTGAAACCCTATGCCTGGAGTAGCCTTGGGAATTCTGAGCTGAGACATTTGGTACAGAGCTACAGGCCCTGCCCAGGTCTGGAACGTAGCTCATCCCTTGGTCTCTTCTGCGAGAGGGGATCTGAGCCCGCTCTCTATGGATCGGAGCGCAGCTCAGCGCTGGGACTCTATGGTGACTTTGGCTCCCCTGGACTCTTTGAGCGGCCAGCAGCAGCCTCTGGGATCTACGTTGAAGCCCCGCCTGGACTCCAACAGGAGAAGAGTGCAAGTAGCATCAAATTGGAATCGGAGCTCCTCTGTCGCCCCCTGTTAATCAGCGCTGGTTCCTACAAGTGTGTCAAATGCAGCAAGGTATGGAACATACTCTATGACCCCCTTTGGTGGTCTTCCTCTGTTCCACCCTACTCCACTCAGCCAGCTTCGGGGGTGGTGGTTATTTAGGGGTGGAAAGGTCTGAAGGCTTGGTCAAGGTTGTTCAAGGAAGAGACAGGTCCCTCCTCATTGCTTAATTTAAGGATATGTGACTAGGAAGCTTGTATGGGGAAGGTGGAGCCATGGCATATTAATTGTTCAGATAGCTCTTACGAACATAAGTAGATTCTTGCCCACGAGCCCAACATCCTGGTTCCTACAGTGGCCAACTCAATGCCTCTCAGAAGCCCCCAAAGAAGACTTGACGGCAAAATCCCTCTTTCACTGTTGTTCCCCAGCAACTGATATTCAGAGCCCTCCTGTCTCTGATCCTATAGAATACAGTATACAACACATTGACCAATAGCCTTTTGCAGGTCCAGCTGGACTTCACAATTGTCCTTGTTTTGTAACATTTCTTTGCTTTTCTCACAATCTAAGCTGTTTGTAGCATTTCTAAATCATCAATCTAGACAATGAACAAAAATCCTGCTACATATGACACTACACACACACACCTAAAATCATAAACTGCATATGCAGTATCAGATAGATATGTTGATAGACAAAGCAGTATTAAATATTACAGCAGACTACTTGTCAATCAGCATTTCAGCTTGCAGTAACAATGGCACAACTAGGAAGTGGTGTAGCATGGGGAGGGGCGCTCAGGGGCAGTTTCCCCGGATGCAAAATTGTTAGGAGCGCAAAATTTCAGCACCCGGTGCTGCCTCAAAACAGCTGTGTGCTTTTGTCGCTGAGCTCCGTTGAAAAAGGCTTCTCCATGTGAACCAGGAAGTGACCTCTCTGGACAACGAAATTACAGTGGTACCTCTACTTACGAATTTAATGTGTTCTGAACGCACATTTGTAAGTAGAAAAAATTTGTAAGTCGAATCCCATAGTAATGCTTTGGGAGAAAAAATTCGTAAGTAGAAAAAATCCTATCTAAAAATTTGTAAGTAGAAAAAATCCTATCTAAACCACATCCAAGATGGCAGACGGAGCTCCATTCATAAGTAGAAACATTCGTAAGTAGAGGTACCACTGTACTCTTCTTTTCTTATTTCTGTGGCTGCGATCTCCTGGGTGACGCAGGCACTATCAGGCAGTTGAATGCGCATACATGCCTCATCCATTTCCCTCCTCGTGGCCCTGGGCACTCGCAACCCATGCTACACCACTGCAACTAGGTAATATGAGTTGCCCCTGCCCTTTAGACGGTAACATGCATTACCTCATTTGTTTCAAAATGTGGCCATCCAGCCGGGCTGTGGCTGTGATCCCTCTTGCTCATTCTGCTGACTGGGGCCATTGACACCTGCCCCACCCTATTGGCAACACTATCCAGTAATGTTATTTGGCTGAAGCTCCGTGGGGGAAACACTTTCCTAAACGGCTCTGATATCTCAGGTTCAGGACCTGCTGTGAGCTTCAGCCCTTCCTGAACCATAATTCTCTTTGTCTTCCCTGCTGCTTCTCAGGTCTTCTCCACTCCCCACGGCCTGGAGGTGCACGTTCGTCGTTCACACAGCGGCACCAGGCCCTTCGCTTGTGAAATGTGTGGCAAGACATTTGGCCACGCAGTTAGCCTGGAGCAGCACAAAGCTGTGCACTCACAGGTGAGAACCCGGGGGAAGGTGATGAGTGGTTGGAGAGGGCTCATCCACACGGTGGCTTAATGCGAAGAGTCAGCTTTCTGTACCTCTGTTAATTCACTGGTGTTCTCCTCCAAAGCACTGCCTCCTAACACTTTCCCCTCCTTCAGTCCAGATTTACTCATACCGGGGATACTCTGAAACAGAAAGGGTGCAAGGAAATCCAAAATTGAGGGAGGGGAAAGTGTGGGAAGGCAGTGATTGGAGGAGAACATCATACAGACAATGAAGAATTAATGGATGTACAGTAAACTCACTATCTACATCAGAGTTTCCCAAACAGCTGTTTTTGGACTACATTTCTCACCATCCTTGACCATTGGTTCTGCCGGCAAGGGATGATGGGCGTTGCAGTCTAAAAACAGCTGGAGACCCAAGTTTGGGGAACCCTGATCTACATTAAATGACTACATTAAATCTACAGTATAAATAGATTCATGGGACTAGCAGTCTCCTAGCCAGGAAAGGTGTGTGGGTGAGCATGCGGGGCTGATGGGGATTAATCCTGATTGCAATCCTGCAAACAACCTGAAAGGTGCTTACCAAAGAGACGAAACAGTGATATTTCATATGTTTTTGTTGCAACCTTCCCTGCCCTGCACAACCAACCCATATGCTTATTTATTTATTTATTGGGTTTTAATAAACAAGAATAATGTTATACAAGTAAGTATACCAAGTTTTCCCATGTCATTTGTAAATCACAAAAATAGCATAATAAATGTGGAGTAATATCTACAACAGATGGTTCATTATTAGTGATCAATGTATAAGTTCTTGGTTCATTAATTGGTTTAAACCAGGGGTCAGCAAACTTTTTCAGCCGTGGGCCGGTCCACTGTCCCTCAGACCTTGTGGGGGGGCGGACTATATTTTGAAAAAATATATGAACAAATTCCTATGCCCCACAAATAACCCAGAGATGCTTTTTAAATAGAAGGACCACATTCTACTCATGCAAAAACACCAGGCAGGCCCCACAAATAACCCAGAGATCCATTTTAAATAAAAGGACACATTCTACTCATGTAAAAACACGCTGATTCCCGAACCATCCACGGGCCGGATTTAGAAGGTGATTGGGCCACATCTGGCGCCCGGGCCTTAGTTTGGGGACCCCCGGGTTTAAACAATTAGGAAGGAAATAGGGGGAGGGGGAATGGTAAGTGGGGCGGGGCCAGGTGGTTATGCTTCTATTCTTCTACACCACTGTGGTGTAGTGGTTAAGAGCGGTGGACTCGTAATCTGGTGAACTGGGTTCGCTTCCCCGCTCCTCCACATGCAGCTGCTGGGTGACCTTGGGCTAGTCACACTTCTCTGAATTCTCTCAGCCCTACTCACCTCACAGAGTGTTTGTTGTGGGGGAGGAAGGGAAAGGAGAATGTTAACCGCTTTGAGACTCCTTAAGGGGAGTAAAAGGCGGGATATCAAGTCCAAACTCTTCTTCTTCTACTACTACTTAGTGTCTGTGTGGGGTTCTGTGTCAGCGCAAATTTGCCTTCTTAAAATTATTAGAGACCCTGGAACACAAAAGTGAAGTTTTGAGGGTTTTGCGATCAAGATTTGGAGAAGCGTTAATACCACTGCAATAAATCTAAGTAAATCTCTCTTCCCTCCCCGTTCCTGCCATGCATTAGAATTCTTGTCCCCAAACCCTTCCAAATTATGCACCCTTCAAAACCTTCACCCTTTCTTCAACACTGTTGAAGTGCTGGGGGGGGGGGACAGCAGATCTATACCATAAGTTTAAAGCATATCCAACACACATTTAAAGCGCATGACTAAAGAATCACAGGAACTGTAGTTTGTCAAAAGTTCTGGGAGGGGAATGATAAAAATACACCTGCCTGAAAACTCTAGGTGCTTTTTAAAATTGGAACTGGAAGGATGAACACTAAAGGCTTTTCATCACAAAATGTAACTCTTTCTGTAATACACATGTAAAACCTGTGGAGCAGAAGTATCACATGCAGATGTTCCCTGGTCCGATTCTTAGTATCTCCAGAGTGGTCCGGGGATGTCCCCTGTTTAAAAACCCATTTTCATGGTTCGGGGGGAAAATGACTTGATAAAACAGAACATTTCAATATCATGGCAGGTTTGAAGGAGGAGGCAACCTCAGGCATCCCCCATCCAATGCTGTCACTGTGGGATCTATATTTTGCGACAAGGCAAATGGCCAATCTGAATTAATTTGGACAATTCTGAGTTTTGTTTAGGCAAGAATACCCATAAATGTAATTGTTTTTCTTGTATATCTGCTTTCAGAACTTCGGGTTTTAATCTATACTTTGATAATTGTATTATTCCAACGTGTTTTTTCCTCGTGAATATTTTATATCATTTTATATAAGCCACTTATGTAAGCCCCTTTAAGCGGTACGTAAATCTTCTTAAACCAAAGAAAAAAAATTCAATTATCAGATAATTATTTTTTGAAAGCTGCTTCTATGTAAGTGGTTAGCTATGAATAGATATTCTAAATGCATTAAATGAAGAAGACGGCGCATCTGGATGAAGGTCCTGCTTTCTCTTGGCAGGAGCGCAGCTTTGATTGTAAGATCTGTGGTAAGAGCTTCAAGAGGTCCTCCACCTTGTCCACCCATCTTCTCATCCACTCAGACACCCGGCCTTATCCATGCCAGTATTGTGGGAAGAGATTTCACCAGAAATCTGACATGAAGAAGCACACTTTCATCCATACAGGTGAGAACCACTGCATCCCTCTTGGTTTCCCACAATGAATGAATGAATGAATGAATGAATGAATGAATGAATGAATGAATGAATGAAATCCCTCTCCCACCCCCTGCTGTTGGGATAAATGGACATCTTTATCCGCTGGTTTCCTCCAGAGTGACGCCGGGAAAGCAGGGTGGACTTGTTGACAGATTTATTTTTGTCTCTCCAAGGCACAAGTAGTTTTAGAAAGACAGACACTCAAGTTCTTCCTTTAAAGCATTTTTTTCCAACTTGAGGGCCACATTCCTTTCTAGGCAGCATTCTGAGGGCCACATGACAGGGGCAGAAAGAGCCGCTGGACAGAG